>NC_091767.1:102878054-103184382 GCF_029378745.1 Bos indicus | reverse complement strand
CTGTATGGCAACGATAATAGAAAGATTAGGAAGGGGATATAGAAGATTTTGTTGAAAGTTTTTCACACAATATACAAAGGGGGCTAATACCCTTTGAAGGTAGACTCAATAAGTTAGAAATATATAGTGTAAAACTGAAATAAGTCATTAAAAACACCCAAGTTACCATTAATAAATCCATGGTAGAGATAAAAATGGAATAATAAAAAATTCTCACTTCAAAATAAAGCAAAAAAAATTAGAGAAAAAGGAAGAAAGAACAAATGAAACAATAAACAAATAGGAAAATGGTAGATTTAAACCCAGTAATACTGAAATCACATTAAATGTAAATGATATGATCTCCACATTCCAAATAAAAGTTAGAGAATGTCATACTTTAAAAAAAAACAAGAATCCACTCTATGCTATCTATAGGAAATGTATTTAAATATAAAGACATGAGTAAGTTGAAAGTAAAAGGTTAAATAAAGGCATACTCCACAAATAGTAATGAAGAGAAGGCAGGACATGCATGTGGTAGTATTACAGAGAAAACAGACCTCAGAACAAGAAATATGACCCAGGGTAACGAGAGGCCCTGCATAATGGTAAAGAAGTCAAATCACCAAGAACACATAACGATCCTATGCTGTGTGCAAGTGGTAACGGAGCATCAAAATCACATGAAGCAAAAGCTGAGAAAACTGGACAAGAAACAGCAGACCAAACCTACGCCTGGAAATCTCAAGCTGTCTTCTCTCAGTGATTGTTACTCTCAGGAGAAAAGAAACTACTGAATACAAATGAACAGACAGCGGCAGCATCAAGCAGCCCAATGTACACACAGTCGGATTCCCAGAAAAAGGAGGCAGGACAGAAAAACACCGAAATCATATAAAGTATAGTCTCTGACTATAACTGAATTAAATTAGAAATCAATAACAAAAAGATAGTTGGAAATATTTCAACTATTTGAATATTAAACATCACACTTGTAAGTAACTCAGAGGCCAAAGAAATATCAGGGAGGTCAGAAAATGCTTTGAACTGAATACTAAAACATGCAAACCTCGGGTTTCAAAATTTGTGGATACATGTAAATGAATGTTACTTATAACATTAAAAGTTTTATTAGAAAAGAATAAAGGTTTAAAATCAGTGCCACAAAGCTTCAACACAAAGAGATATAAAGACTAAGTTTAAAGAGTAAGTTGAGTCTAACATAAACAGAAGGAAATAATACAGACAAAAGCAGAAATGAATGAAACAGAAAATGGATAAACACAATAGAAATCAAACTAAAAGCTAATTCTTGGTAGAAATCAGTAAAATTGATAACCCTTTAATAAGAAGGATTAAAAAAAGAAAAGAGAAGAATGTAAATTATTAGTAGTAGGAATAAAAGAGGGAGACATCACTACAGATGCTACACATATTAAAGGGATTAATGGGGACATGATTATGGGGACTTCCCTGATGGTCCAGTTCTTAAGAATCCACCTTCTACTGCAGGGGACACAGGTTTGATCCCTGGTCAGAGAAGTAAGATGCCACATGCGATGGGGTAACTAAGCCCAAGCACTGCACCTAGGGAAGCCCTGCACGCTGTGAGTACTGAGCTCTAGCACTCTGAGACTGCACACAACTAGAGAGCCTGCGGGCTGCAACTAAGGCCTGATGCAGCCAAACAAATAAATATTTTAAACAATGATTATGAACAACTTTCTGCCAATAAATTCAACCATTTAAGAGAGGCAAAAAACAAACCTAAAAATATAAAGGCTCTAAGTTCACTTCAGAAGAAATAGGTAACCTAAATATCTCAAGTTCTGTAATTATTAAGAAATTCAGATCATAGCTCACATAATTTCCCACAAAGAAAAGTCCCGCATGAGTTGACTGCAAAGTTTGACCAAATATTTAAGGAAGGAATAATACAGATTCCAAACAAATTCTCCCAAAAATCAGAAGAGGAAAGATCATTTCCCAAGTCATTTTACAAGGCTGTCATTACCTCAATCCAAAACTAAAGAAAAAATTATAAGAAAAGAAAGTACAGGGACTTTCCTGATGGCAGTGGCTAAGACTCCACATGCCCTGTGCAGGGGGACCCCAGATTCAATCTTTGGTCAAGGAACTAGATTCTACTTACTGCAACTAAGAGTTTGCATGCCTCAACTACAAAATCCTGCTGGAAGGTCCTGTTTGCCTCGACTAAGACCAGGCACTGCCAAATAAGTACATAAATAAATTTTTTTTTTTTAAAAAAAGAAAAGAAACTACAGACCAATATCCCTCAACATATACACAAAATGCTTAACAAAATATGAGCAAAGTAAATATAGCAATATATAAAAATAATAACACATCATGGGAGTTTCACTGCTGTGCCCTGGGTTCAATTCCTGGTTTGGGAACTAATATCCCACAAGCCATATGGGATAAAATAAAAAATAAAAATAATAGCACATCATGAATAAGCAAAGTTAATTCCAGAAATGGGATAGTTAATAAAAGAAAACAATCGGTGTAATTTCCTATACTAAGAGAGAAAAAAAATTAAGAAAAATCATTTTATCTCCATAGATACAATGCACTATAAAGGTGATAAAATCTAATACCCACCCATGATACAAAATTTCAGCAAGCTAGGAAGAGAAGGCAACTTCTTCAACTTGATAAAGGACATCTAAAAGAACCCTTAAGTTTACTGATCTGATAGAAATAAAAAGGATTATTTATAAGGAAATACTATGAACAGTAGTATTCCAACCAATTAGACAACCTGGATGAAATAGACAAGTTCCTAGAAAACATAAACTATGAAAACTGATTTAAGCAGCAGAAAATCTGGATATATCTATACAGAAACTGAATTAGTAATCAAAAAGTATTGACCGGAAAAAAGAAAAGCAAAGGAAAGCCCAGGCTCAGATAACTTCACTGACGAATTCTATCATATGTTAAAGAACTTTTCACAAATTCTTCTGAAAATAGGTGGGAACACTTCTCAATTCATCCTATGAGGCAGGTATTATTCTGATACCAAATCTAGACTAAGAAGTCACAAGAAAAGAAACAATGCCCACTATGCCTTTTGACTATAGATACAAACATCCTCAATAAAATACAGCTAACCAAATCCAACAACACATACAACAGGTTATACCCTATGACCAAGCAGCATTTATTCCAGGAATACAGGTCGGTTCAACATACAGAAATCAATACCATATTAATAGCATAAAGGATAAAAACTACCTGATCATTTTAATTGATGCTGGGAAATTATTTGACAAAATGCAATACTTACTGTTCCCTGGTGGCTCAGATGGTAAAGAGTCTGCCTACAATGCGGGAGACCCAGGTTCAATCCCTGGGTTGGGAAGAAACCCTGGAGAAGGAAATGGCAACCTACTCCAGTACACCTGGCCTGGAAAACCCAATGGATGGAGGAGCCTGGTAGGCTATAGCCCATGGGGTCCCAAAGAGTCAGATACGACTGAGCAACTTCACTTCACTTCAATACTCTTTCATGATAAAAACACTCAACAAACTAGGAATTGAAGGGAATTTTTTAACCTGATAAAGGGCATCTATGAAAAACCCATTGCTAACATTATCAGTTCAGTTCAGTTGCTCAGTCGTGTCCGACTCTTTGCGACCCCATGAATCGCAGCACGCCAGGCCTCCCTGTCCATCACCAACTCCCGGACTTCACTCAGACTCACATCCATGGAGTCGGTGATGCCATCCAGCCATCTCATCCTCTGTCGTCCCCTTCTCCTCCTGCCCCCAATCCCTCCCAGCATCAGAGTCTTTTCCAATGAGTCAACTCTTCTAAGGAGGTGGCCAAAGTACTGGAGTTTCAGCTTTAGCATCATTCCTTCCAAAGAAATCCCAGGGCTGATCTCCTTCAGAATGGACTGGTTGGATCTCCTTGCAGTCCAAGGGACTCTCAAGAGTCTTCTCCAACACCACAGTTCAAAAGCATCAATTCTTCGGCGCTCAGTTGTCTTCACAGTCCAACTCTCACATCCATACATGACCACAGGAAAAACCATAGCCTTGACTAGACGGACCTTAGTTGGCAAAGTAATGTCTCTGCTTTTCAATATGCTAACATTATACTTAATGGTTAAACATTAAAAATTTTCCTCTTAAGATCAGGAACAAGGTAAAAATGAACACTCTTTTATTCAACATGCATTCGAGGTTCCAGTCAGGGCAATTATAAAAAAAGAAAGAAAGAAAAACAAAGAGAAAGGGCATCCAGATGAACGGAAGAAGTAAAATAATCTCTATAGATAACAGACGACATCACTGTGTGTACAGAAAATCCTATGGAAAACACAGATACACACACAACTATGAGAACTTGTAAATAAGTTCATCAAGATTTTAAGATACAAGATCAACATATTAAAGAAATTATACTTCCGTACATTAGCAATGAACACTCCAAAAATTAAATTAAGGAAATAATTCCATTTACAATAGCTTCTAAAAAAGTAAAATACTCACAAATAAATTATAAAATAAGATTGTACACTTAAAACTAAAAATATGTTTGAAGAATTCAAAGAAGGCTTAATTAAATGAAAAGGCATTCCATTTTCATAGATTAGAAGACAATATTGTTAAAATAGCAATACTCTCTAAATTGATCCAGATTCAACCCAATCCCTATACTGCTGTCTTTTTTTGCAGATATTGACAAGATGATCCTAAAAAGTTTATGCAGAAGAGCCAAGCACTCTTGAAAATGAACAAAGCTGGAGAGCTTAGACTTCCTGATTTCAAAGCTGTTATAAAGCCATGGTAATCCAGACAGTGTGGTACTGGCACAAAAATAGACATACAGACCAATGAAACAGAATTTAGAGTCCAAAAATAAACCCTCAAATTTTCAATCAACTGATTTTTGACAAAGGTGCCAGGACAATGCAACAGGGAAATGAATAGTCTTTTCAAAAAACTGAGCTGGGAAAACTGGATATACACATGCAAAAGAATGAAGTTTGACCCCTACCTCACACCACATACAAAAATTAACACAAAATGGAATATGGGCCTAAATCTAAGAGCCAAAACTAGAAAACTCATACAAGAAAACAGGAGTTAAGCCTTTGTGACCCTCGATCAGGCAATGATTTCTTACACATGAATCAGAAGCATAATGAAAAAAAGTCTTCATCAAAAATTTTTGTGCTTCAAAGGACAGCATCAAGAAAGTGGAAAGACAACCTACAGAATGAGAGAAGACACTTGTAAATCATCTATCTATAGAGGCCTCACGTATCTACAGAGATAAAATGATCTCTTACAACTCAGTAATAAAAAACCTCCAAAACACCCAATTAAAAAATGGGCAAAGGATTTGAACCGACATTTCTCCAAAGGAGATACTTAAATGGCCAATAAGCACATTAAAAAAATGTTAAACATCATTTGTCATCAGGAATACACAGAAAAGGAAAGATACACACATCTGAATGCAGAGTTCCAGACAATAGCAAGGAGAGATAAGAAAGCCTTCTTCAGCGATCAATGCAAAGAAATAGAGGAAAACAACAGAATGGGAAAGATCAGAGATCTCAAGAAAATTAGAGATACCAAGGAAACATTTTATGCAAAGATGGGTTCAATAAAAGACAAAAGGTATGGACCTAACAGAAGCAGAAGATACCAAGAAGAGGTGGCAAGAATACACAGAAGAACTATACAAAAAAGATCTTCATGACCCACATAACCAAGATGGTGTGATCACTGACCTAGAGCCAGATATCCTAGAGTGGGAAGTCAAGTGAGCCTTAGGAAGCATCACTACACACAGAGCTAGCGGAGGTGATGGAATTCCAGCTGAGCTATTTCAAATCCTAAAACATGATGCTGTTAAACTGTTGCACTCTATATGCCAGCAAATTTGGAAATCTCAGCAGTGGCCACAGGACCGGAAAAGGTCAGTTTTCATTCCAATCTCAAAGAAAGGCCATGCCAAAGAATGTTCAAACTATCGCACAGTTGCACTCATCTCACGCACTAGCGAAGTAACACTCAAAATTCTCCAAGCTAGGCTTCAACAGTACCTGAACTGAGAACTTCCAGATGCTCAAGCTGGATTTAGAAAAGGCAGAGGAACCAGAGATCAAATTGCCAACATCTGTTGGATCACAGAAAAAGAGAATTCCAAAAAACATCTACTTCTGCTTCACTGACTATGCTAAAGCCTTTAACTGTGTGAATCACAACAAACTGTGGAAAATTCTTAAACAGATGGGAATACCAGACCACCTTACCTGCCTCCTGAGAAATCTGTATGCAGGTCAAGAAGCCAACAGTTAGAACTGGACATGAAACAATGGACTGGTTCCAAACTGGGAAAGGAATACGCCAAGTCTGTATACTGTCACCCTGCTTATTTAACTTATATGCAGAATATATCATGTGAAATGCTGGGCTGGATGAAGCACAAACTGGAATCAAGATTGTAGGCAGAAATATCAATAACCTCAGATATGCAGATGCTATCACCCTTATGGCAGAAAGCAATGAGGAACTCAAGAGCCTCTTCATGAAGGTAAAAGAGGAGAGTGAAAAAGCTGGCTTAAAACTCAACATTCAAAAAACTAAGATCATGGCATCTGGTCCCATGACTTCAAAGCAAATAGATGGGGAAACAATGGAAACAGTGACAGACTTTATTTTCTTGGGCTCCAAAATCACTGCAGATGGTAACTGCAGCCATGAAATTAAAAGATGCTCCTTGGAAGAAAAGCTATGACAAGCCCAGACAGCATATTAAAAAGTGGAGACATTACTTTACCATCAAAGATCCCTATAGTCAAAACTATATTTTTTCTAGTACTCATGTATGGATGTGAGAGTGGGACATAAAGAAGGTTGAGCACCACAGATCTTGTATTTTTGAACTGTGGTGTTAGAGAATACTCTTAAGAGTCCCCTGGACTGCAAGGAGCTCAAACTAGTCAATCTTAAAGAAAAGCAATCCAGAATATTCATTGGAAGGACTAGAATGCAAGTGGAAGCTTCAGTTCATTGGAAGCTCCGATACTTTGGCCACCTGATGTGAAGAGCCTACTCATTAGAAAAGACCCCAGTGCTGGGAAAGATTGAAGACAGGAGAAGACGACAGAGGATGAGATGGTTGGATGGCATCACCGACTCAATGCAAGTTGAGTTTGGACACGCTCTGGGAGATGGTGAATGGCAGGGAAGCCTGGTGTGTTGCAGTCCATGGAGTTGCAGAGTCAGACATGACTGAGCGACTGAACAACAATAATACACAGATTAAAATAACAATGAGATATCAGTTAATGTGTGTGTGTGTTAAGTTGCTTCAGTCATGTCTGACTCTTGGTGACCCCATGGATTGTAGCCCGCCAGGATCCTCTGTCTACAGGATTCTCCAGGCAAGAATACTGGAATGGGTTGCCATGCCCTCCTCCGGGGATGTTCTCGACCCAGGGATTGAACATCTCCTTTGGCTCCTGCACTGCAGGCAGATTCTTTACCACTGAGCCACTGGGGAAACCTCTCACTTAATGTAGTGAGAGGGCACCGGGGGTCAGTTTTATAGAAGACAATTTTCCATGGACTGGGGTGGGGGCATGGTTTCAGGATGATTCAAGCACCCTGCACTTACTGTGCACTTTATTTCTATTATTATATATACCAGTTCCACCTCAGACCACCAGGCATTAGATGCTAGAGGTTGGGGAACCCTGACTTAATACATTAGAATGGCTATAACCAGTCAGATAATAACAAGCATTATCAAGGATGTGGAGAAGTTGGACCCCTCATACACTGTTGGTGGGAATGTGAAAATGGTGCAGACACTTTAGTAAAATGGGGCAGCTCTTCAAAAGGTTAACTGTAGACTGACTGTATGACCCAGAATTTCCACTCCTAGGTATCTACGTAGTAGTTAAAAACACGTCTACATAGGGACTTGCACTTGGACATTCACAGCAGCTTTATTCGTAATAGCTCCAAACTGGAGACAGCCTAAAAAAGTCCATTAGTTGGGGGAAGTGAAGTGAAGTCGCTCAGTTGTGTCCGACTCTGCCACCCCATGGACTGTAGCCCACCAGGCTCCTCTGCCCATGGGATTCTTCAGGCAAGAGTACTGGAGTGGGTTGCCATTTCCTTCTCCAGGGGATCTTCCAGACCTAGGGATCAAACTCAGGTCTCCTGCATTGTAGGCAGACGCTTTAACCTCTGAGCTACCAGGGAAGCCTGGGAACAGGTAAACAAACTGTGGTATATCCAGACAATAAACTACTACTCAGAAATTAAAGGACGAGTATCATAGAATATGAATGAGTCTCAAAAGTATGCTAAGTGAAAGAAGTCAGACACCCAAGTCAGACACAAGAGAATAAATATATAATCTATTTATACAAAATTGCAGGCTTCCCAAATGGCACTAGTGGTAAAGAGCCTGTCTGCCAATGCAGAAGACTCAGGAGACATGGGTTCGATCCCTGGGTCAGGAAGATTACCCTGGAAGAGGAACTGGCAATCCACTCCAGTATTCTTGCTTGGAGAACCCCATGGACAGAGGAGCCTGGCAGGCTGTACAGTCCGTAGGGTCCAACCGAGTCGGACGCGACTTAAGCAACGATGAGCACATGCACACAAAATTCCCGAAACTGTAACAAAAGAAAGCAGACAGTGTGCCAGCGTGGGGGTCTGGGAAAGGGACCTGCTGCAAAGGGAACTTTTTGGGTCAATAGTAACATTATACATTATACAGCTTATGATGGTGGTTAAATGACCATACATTTACCCAAACCTATCAAACAGAACTCTTAAAACTGGTGAATCTTATTTTTGTAAATTATAAATAAATCTAATTTTAAAATAGACTGAAAGGAAACCATTAAAAGAGGAACAGTGGTTAGCTTTGAGTAGTGAGATTATGGTTGCAGGGTGGTGTCCTCATTCTCTGCCTTTCTGCAAGTCTTGGAATCGGGACTGAAAGTGAAAGTGAAGTCACTCAGTCGTGTCCGACTCTTTGCAACCCCGTGGACTATAGCCCACCAGGCTCCTCTGTTCTTGGGATTCTCCAGGCAAGAGTACTGGAGTGGGTTGCCATTTCCTTCTCCAGGGGATCTTCCCAACCCAGGGATCAAACCCAGGTCTCCTGCACTGCAGGCAGACGCTTTACCCTCTGAGCCCCAGGGAAGCCCGTATTATTCAACCTCAAATTTGATAACGATGTCTAGTATGGTTGATTAAAAACCTTTTTTCTCCTTATGTCATAGATAATGCTGCTGAATGGGTGAGGCACTCGGTAAATGCTCTGTGAATGGTCTGATTTACAGCTTGAGCTGGAAACAAGGTTTATTCAGCGTGGCTATTCCCATGTATCACAGATACACATGTTCACACATGAACAGATGTACACGTCTGCAAAGGACTGGATGCAAAGCTGGAATACAGAATGTCTCCCAGGGAGGGACCAGTTGCCGGAAGGAGAAAGCAGTTGTTTCCAGCAGCGGATGGAAAAGGAAAAACTTGTATTATTTGGTCTTATTTTAGAATGAGCCACAGTCCTCAATATTTTACATGCATCATCTCCAGAACCCTCACCCAGGCTCTGGAGAATGGTGATGAATCCACTTTACAGATGAGAAGACTGACACCCAGAAAGGTGATTAGGTAATCCCTCAAAGGGCCCATAAGTTCAGTGTGGCCATTCCCACATCCTACCACTCTGCTGCCAGTATATTTGCCTGCTAGGGAAGTCCCCAGGCCATACTTAGCTGAAAAGAGGCTAGAAGGGATGACCTCTGAGAGGCTTCCCCATCCCTAATCCTGCACCCCAACCGCCCTGCTGAAGAGGGCACCTGGCTGCTGAGTTCATGAGAGGGTCAGAATCATAGTCTGATTCAGTGGTTGCAGAGCCTTGGGCAAGTTACTTAGTCATTTTATTTTATAATTCACACATTTTATGAAAAGAACAAAAAAATAAACCACATAGAAACAGCATACTAAAATGAACTGCATAATGCACACTTCTAAACACAAACAAGCAATACAGCACTACAGCTTGGAAAAATTTTAAAAAGCAGAGCATCTCCCCTACTGATAGCAGTCGAGGGAATGACCTATTGCATTCTGGAGGCAAAACATTATGGGAATAGCTTATGCTTATTAAATATTGTATCATTATTTAAATCATTAGCTGTTGGACAGGGCTAACAATTTTCTTATTGATAAATTGTGCTTTTTTTTTTTTTCTTTGCAGTGCTGAACAGCATGGGGGATCTTAGTTCCCAAACCAGGGATCAAACCTGCATCCCCAGGAGTGGAAGTATGGATTCTTAACCACTGGGCCACTAGGCAAGTCCCTGATAAATATTTTTTAATTGACACTTTCCTGCCCACAATAGGTGCTTCCATCTTCTATGAAGGAGAGCTAATTGGAACACTTAACTCCGGGACTTCTGAAGATCAAATGAGCTAATATATAAGAACTCAAACGATGTTAGGTATTACTCTTATGAGTCATGCAACTCTGGGCCAGCGATTACATTCTCTGAGCCTCAGTTTCCTCATCTGTATAATGGGGATGATAATGCTAGCCAGCTTACTGGGGAGCCGTGATGCTACAACCAGGCCCGACACACAGTAATTGCTCACGAAGTGTTAGCTACCGTCAGTATCACTGCTGCCAAACCCCACTCCTAAACTGTCACCAGGGACCAGGCAGGTTTTCCTACCGCACAGAAAGGAAGTTTATTAGCGGGAATTACTCTATGCCGTTCAGCAGCCTCTTAATGAGATTGGTGTTATTCGAGGTTGATCCCCCTTATCAGCAGCACTGTGAACTGCGCAGATCATGACGCTTAATTTCTCTCTATGGAGTCAATCCTTTAATCCCGACTCAGCCTGGCTGGGCTTCAGCCTGGCTTTGCACTGGATTGCCGGCGAGGCATTCTCTGCTGGCACTGAACCAGAACAAAGCAGCCCAAAGCTCTTCTCAGGGAAAACACGTTGGGATGCCTGGGGGAGGCGGGGCCCCACAGGCGCATCCTTGATTTGCATGTCAATGGCCTCCGCCCAACTGCCTGAGGGTCAGAGAAGCCCTGGCACCCAGACTCTTCCCTAATTAGAGCTCAGCTTCCAGAGGTGGCGGGCTTCCCAGGTGGCTTAGCGGTAAAGAATCTGCTGGGAGTGCAAGAGATGCAGGAGATGCAGGTTCAATCCCTGATTAGGGCCGATCCCCGGGAGGACGAAGTGGCAGCCCACTCATGGACAGAGGAGCCTGGCGGGCTATAACCCAAAGGGTCACAAAGAGTCAGACAGGACTGAGCGACTAAGGAGCATTCCAGAGGTGGCAGGGGGGCAGAGGGCCTCAGAGGAGGAGTGAGCAGGGGCTGGGTCATGGGGGTCTCAGGCCCAAGGGACCCAAGTGCTGTGCTCAGGCAGGGGTCCCCAGCAGCCTTCCAATTTTGGCCACTGGCTGCCCAGGGTCAAGTCTAAATGCTGTGAAGGCCCTCCCTGCTGCAGGATGGCTGATGGCAAAGGCAAGCTGGAGGCGAGAGACACATGGAGATGGAACCTGGGTGTGAAGAGGGCAGCTGAGATCTGTGAGCCCTTCTTTTAGAGATGGAGTCTCAGAGAGGAGGACAAGGTTTCCTGCTCGGTATGTGGTATGGAGACCCACGGGCTGGAGAGGACTGGAACTCACATGTCATGGAAGCCAATCCTGCTTTGAACTGATTTGACGAGTACAACAGAAATAAGTATCTCCCCTCTCCACCTAAAATCATATGAATTGGTACCTAGTGTATAGCAGATGCGACCCCATGGACTGTAGCCCACCAGGCTCCTCCTTCCATGGGATTCTCCAGGCAAGAGTACTGGAGCTCTGAAAAGAGATCTAGCCCATCCTAAAGGAAGTCAGTCCTGAATATTCACTGGAAGGACTGATGTTGAAGCTGAAACCCCAATACTTTGGCCACCTGATGCAAAGAGCTGACTCATTTGAAAAAGACCCTGACGCTGGGAAAGATTGAAGGTGGGAGGAGAAGTGGACGATGGAGGATGAAATGGTTGGATGGCATCACTGACTCAATGGGCATGAGTTTGAGTAAACTCCGGGAGTTGGTGATGGACAGGGAAGCCTGGCGTGCTTCAGTTCATGGGGTGGCAGAGTTGGATGCGACTGAACTACTGACCTGAACTGAAGCACACAGCAGGTACCCAATAGATATATGCTGAGTAAGTAAACCAATGAAGAGAGGTCACACTAACAGAACAGTACCTGTCCAAGAGCATCTAGCCCTGTAATACTGTTAGTCAGGCCCAACCTGGAAGATGATATGAAAGATTTATAAACCTAAGAGAGACCAGCGTGTGTGCTAAGTCGCGTCAGTCATGTTCAACTCTTTGCAACTCTATGGACTGTGGCCCACTAGGCTCTTCTGTCCAGGGGGATTTTCCAGGCAAGAATACTGGAGTGGGTTGCCATGCCCTCCTCCAGGGGATCTTGCCTATCCAGGGATCAAACTTGCCTCTCCTCCGTCTCCTGAATCGGCAGGCGGGTTCTTTACCATTTTCCCACTTAGGGAAGCCCTAAGAGAGAGACAATAACTGACAGTGACAGTAACAGTGGAAATAACAGCAGCTTAACAAACACTGCCTCTCTACCTCGTATCTTTTTCCTGGTCAGCTTCTATCTGGCCTACACTGAACCATCATGAGAAACGCTGGGCTGGAAGAAGCACAAGCTGGAATCAAGATTGCCGGGAGAAATATCAATAACCTCAGATATGCAGATGACACCACCCTTATGGCAGAAAGTGAAGAGGAACTAAAAAGCCTTTTGATGAAAGTGAAAGTGGAGAGTGAAAAAGTTGGCTTAAAGCTCAACATTCAGAAAACGAAGATCATGGCATCTGGTCCCATCACTTCATGGGAAATAGATGGGGAAACAGTGGAAACAGTGTCAGACTTTATCTTTTTGGGCTCCAAAATCACTACAGATGGTGACTGCAGCCATGAAATTAAAAGATGCTTACTCCTTGGAAGAAAAGTTATGACCAATCTAGACAGCATATTCAAAAGCAGAGACATTACTTTGCCAACAAAGGTCCGTCTAGTCAAGGCTATGGTTTTTCCAGTGGTCATGTATGGATGTGAGAGTTGGACTGTGAAGAATGCTGAGCGCTGAAGAATTGATGCTTTTGAACTGTGGTATTGGGGAAGACTCTTGACAGTCCCTTGGGCTGCAAGGAGATCCAACCAGTCCATTCTAAAGGAGATCAGCCCTGGGATTTCTTTGGAAGGAATGATGCTAAAGCTGAAACTCCAGTACTTTGGCCACCTCATGCGAAGAATTGACTCATTGGAAAAGACTGATGCTGGGAGGGATTGGGGGCAGGAGGAGAAGGCGACGACAGAGGATGAGATGGCTGGATGGCATCACTGACTGGATGGACGTGAGTCTCAGTGAAGTCCGGGAGTTGGTGATGGACAGGGAGGCCTGGCGTGCTGCGATTCATGGGGTCGCAAAGAGTCAGACACGACTGAGCGACTGAACTGAACTGAACTGAACTGAACTGAACCACCATCAAGGGCTTTTCTCACATCACCTCCAGTGCCTCCAGAGGGTCACTCTGAAGGAGGGGCGGTGGGGTCAGCGCGCTGCTTCCCTCACATTCCCGTTTCCCTCCGTGGAGTGTCGGGCTGCCCCTGGGCAGGGCTCTGGTGTGCTTCCCAGAATTCCCCTGGCACTGGAGCATCTGTGTGTCATTTGTGGTCTAATGGGTAAAGAAGGAAGGGTGCCCGCCAATCAGAGAAAGAGGACTCTGCGACCCAGAGGAGGATGCAGACACATGAAGGAAGGAGTCTGGGTCCCCGAGTGGCCACGTGGAAGGTCATCTGCATGAGGCTGTGCTAGGGCTGAGACGGTAAGTGGTTATGTCAAAGCACCGAGAATTTGGGATTTCTTGTTACATGGAAGAGTGTCTCCCTGACTAGATAAAAAATCAGTGCTACTATGATAAAAACCTAAAATTGGAGGCCGGATGGTGTAGTGAGGGAGCTGACACCATAAGCTGGGCAGATGGAGAAGCAGACTCCTAGCTTTGCCACTGAAGTGAAAGTAAAAGTTGATCAGCCACATCCGACTCTTTGCAACCCCACGGACTGTAGCCTGCCAGGCTCCTCTGTCCACGGACTTCTTCAGACAAGAGTGTTGGAGAGAATTGCCATTTCCTTCTCCAGGGGACCTTGCCGACCCAGGGATTGAACCTAGGTCTCCTGTACTGCAGGCAGATTCTTTACCTCTATGGCAGGGGTTCTCAAAGCATGGCCCCTGGACAAGCTGGGGGTGCGTGGCGTGAGGACCTGCCAATAATGCATGTCCAGGCCCCACCTCAGACCCAGGTGTCTGAAATTCAGGGAGGAGCCTAGAAGCCCGTGGTTCCACCAGCCCCCCTAGTGACTGAAGCAGCCTCAGGTTTGACGACAGCTGCTTCGTGTGACAGGGTTTTCCCCTGAAAGCGATGGAGTTCACCCCAGGCTGCCCTGGGCTGAGCTCCACTGCCCTCCCCACCTCCGCTCCCCTGGACCTCAAACCACACACCTCCACGTCTCTGTCCTGCTCAGCACCTATGTGGCCACCAGGCTCCAGGCAGAAGCCACAGCTTCCGGAAGCTTCTTCAGCTCCACACTACCCTGGGTTACCAAGGACTGACCAGGTCCTGTGCCTGTCTCCTGGGGGCGTGGCCCCCGGCTGGCCCTGCCCCTTGGAGGATGTGGGAGGAAGGGAGGGGAGGGGGGCCGCAGGGTCCTTACCTGCGTGAGACTGCATGTGCTCCAGCAGGTTGTTGTAGAATTGGAACTGGATCCCGCAGGCGCCGCACGTGTAGGGCTCTGCGGGGAGAAAGAGTGGCCGTCTGAAGGGCTGCATGAACCGCAGCGCCTTTCTGCAGGGCCGCGGGCAGCTCTGGAGCTGGGCACCCAGACACACAGGGGGCAGTGCCCTCGGGGCTCCCCTGGCATTAGCTAGTGAGAGAGAGGCTGGGGAGGAAAGAGAGACGGAGAGAGGAAGACGGCAGGTAACAGGCCGTCGGGTGCAGCCACGGGGCACCTATCGAGGGCTCACTGTGTGCCAGGCACTGTTCTGGGCGCTGGGGACAACACAGGGCAGAGACCGCACCTTCTCGGTTCCACAGCCTGCCTCTCTCTCTCGGCTGGGGGAGGCACACAGACGGCTCAGTCTGCTGAGCGGACGACTGAACGAAGGTATGAATGAACCAAAGACAAGACGATGGACGTGGAGGGAAGGACAGAGAAGGAGGGAAGGGACGAGAGAAAGGGTGGGAAGCAGAGAAACAGCAACGTGCCAGAGAAGCAGGGATGAGACAGGGAAGAGGAGGGGAGAGGGCAGACGGTGGGAACGATGAGCGCGTATAAAAATGGGAGCTCGTGTGCAGGGCCTGTTATCTTTTCATCTCTGTGCGCCTGGCAAGGGGACACGGATGGAAAAGGGAAGAGAGCAAAGATGAGTAAGGAAAAGAGCAGGATGACGGCGGAGGTGGGGCTTGGGAGCGGCGTCGTGAGGCCAGCCCCGTGGGCAGGAAGGGGAGGCCTTGCTTCTGCAGGGCTGGGGGTGGCAGAGGCAGGCTGTCCACACTCCTCCACCCACCTGGGCTGGGCCGCCCCCTGCCTCCACCAGCTGCCGGCTCTGCCTGGGAGAGGTCTGGAGTGTGTGGCGGGCTGAGTTCACTCCCTGCCCTGTCTCGCCCTCTCCAGCCCCCCGACGGGACCCTCACTTACTCTGTAGGAGAGGGAAAGGGTTGGAAATCAGGGGACTTGCAGTTTCTGCAAAAGAGAAACAGTTTAGCTAAGTCTCTTCCAGCTCTGGTGCTCGGGGCTGACTGTCACGATTTCTGGTCTTGGGCAGCAGTGAGCCAGATGGGCTCTCAGATGAGGGGGAGGCAGTGTCTCGGGTGGGACTGGGCGTGGGCAGGTCGAGATCGGGCAGGGCCATCCTTCCAGGACACCCCCAGCTCACACAGTGCGCCCACAGAACACCATGAGAACATACCCACATGCAGCTGCCCATCTCAGGACAGGGAGCTGGGACGGCTGCTAGGTCTGGGCACCCGGGGTGGACACGTTTGATACTAAACACCAGGGCAGCCAAGGGAGCGCTGCGCTTTCCCTTTGTGTGTCTCCATCCTGCCAAATGTCTGCTGGCAGCTACCCATGCCTCTTGGTATCGTCAGCTGAGCCTCACGGGCAGAGGACAGCAGAATGGGGCAGACAGACTACCCCGGGGAATCCTGGCTTCACCACTTACAAGCTAGGGGCCCAGGGCGACAATCGATCTCTCCTGAGCCTCGATTTCCTCATCCGAGAAGCAGGGATAACAGTAACACTGACCCTCGCTGGCTGTGTGGCAAGGGTGAAGACAGGTAAGACACATACAGCTGTGAACAGGTGCCAGGCACACAGTAAGCGCTCAATAAATGGTGGCTGCCAGCAGGAGCATCCCAATTCTGAACATGGACTCTGATGGAAGGAGAGGCAGGGGCTATGGCCTGGCTGGCTGACAGCAAAGGCTAGCAGTAGACTGGGGTTTTGGTCCCGGCTCTGCTGCTCATCCCCTGCACGGCCTGGACCAGTCACTCCGTCTCTTTAAGGCCCACCTTTTGGAGAGGCATTACAGTTTTCAAAAGGATGAAGCAGTTTGGAACAGCTGATGTTCTCTCTAATTTAAAGGACCACGTCAACATACTCAGGGCCCCCACGGCACACCTCACTGCCTGCCTCGGGCACTGACTCATGAAATCACTTGGTTTACTTAACCCCCCCCGCCACCACCCCCAAACAGCCTACCATGTGGATGTGTGTCTCTGCAGGGCCCCCACTGAATGATCCCCCACCACAAGGATGTGTGTGCCATTTCCACTCTACAGCAGAGGAGAAACAAGGGGCGAGCCCAAGCCACCAGCTTGTCGATGGTGGAGCTGGGGTCAAGCCTCAGCTGGAGCTCTGGGCACTGTGAGGAGGACTCCGTGTGCAAGCCTGCGCTCCTCGTGTTTCATAAAGCCCCTGACTCATGGTCAAGTCGCGGTCATCACTTGTCCACACCCAGCCAGGGCTCAGCAGAGTGCTGAGCAGAGACCAATAACTAATCTGGTGAGTGAAAACTTTGAGCAAGCAAGGGAGCGATGCCTTACCTTAGTGTAAAGGAAGTATCGGAATAGAATCCTTTTCACACTCAGCCTTGGCTGGCACTGTGCAGACCAGCCTGCTGTGCCTTTTTCAGACAGAAGCTGATTGTGATTGCTCATGGCTCTGCCAGGCTGCCCCAGGTCTGTCTGGGGACAGTGGCCTCAGGGTCGCTCGGTTCTAAGGAGCTACGGCTCTGTCAGGGTCTGGCAAGAGGCAGCCACCAGGGGGCGCCAAAACACCACCAGGAACCTCAAGCAAACCTACTTGGGCTGCTTAAGGGCTAGAAGGGAACCTCCGGATGTTCCCAGGCCCAAAGAGGGGCCAGAACACGGGGCCTCTGGCTCTTGGGCCACAGCTCTGTCCACTGCACCCACTTTGCTTCTCCTGGGAAAAGTGGCTGCAGCGCTCACCCTATAAACACAGCAGTGGCTCCAAGGGGGCCATCCGGGTCAGTGTCACAGGCTGTGGAGACAGGGGAGTTGCTCTCTCCATGCAAAGACAAAGAGGAGCCATAGTCCCCAAGATGCTCTTGGGACCTAGAGGGACGTGCCTGGAAGAAAGGGACCCTCCACTTCTGCCTGGCCCTGGCTGCCTTCTAATTCTCTGCCCCCAGCTTCCCCCCAGCGCCCTAGCCCAGCACAGACCACAAAGATCCCAGAGCACAGGACGGCAGTCCCGGGGCACACCGCTCACCAACTCACCGCTGGAGTTTTGGGAACTGCTATTCGTCTCTTCAAAGTGGTTTTGTGCTTTGCCTTCTACCCGCCGACTGAAAGCGCTTTCTGCTGGGTAGGGGAGGGGAGAGAGCAAGAAAAAAAAAAAACCACAGTGACTGGTCAGTACCAGGTCCAGAGAGGGGGCATGCCAGAGAGGGGGTGGCTCGGAGGCCAGGGACGTGGGACCTGCCCCAGACCCTGGGCTGGGTGAGTTGCCTGAGGCCTTATGCTTGGGAACCAGCACAGTGAGGGGCTCCAGAACCCCAAACCACATACTTCCAGCTTCTCAGGCTCACCTGAATTGCCTAACACCGCCTCGGGACCCCAGGAGACCCCCCAGGAGTGCCCAGGGTGGGTGGAGGTCCAGGCACCGTGGGGTATATGTGGGATGTAGGCACGCACATGAGGTAAAGCTGATGGAACAGATGGCGAATGGGCCAGGGTCTCCCGTCTCTGGCCCCTGGGGAGTCACAGGTGACATCTACGTGATGTGGACCCACCAGAGAGCGGGGAGGGTGACAGACTGCTTTCTGGCGGTGGCTCAGGCAGAGCAGGAGGGCCCGGTGGCTGTCGGGGCCCCTGGGTGGCAGAGAAGTCGTGACAGGCAGAGCCGGGACAGCCCCAAACCGGGGAGGCCAGTGACCAGGGGAGGTCGGTCTGGTCAGGGTTCACCCAGGGAAAGGGACTGGCTCCCCGAGTGATTTCTGGGGTGTCCCCACGGACAAGGGGCGCCTTCCTGAGTGGCTCCCGTAACTCCCTGGGAATGCTGGAGTCAGAGACAGGGCCCAACCAGGTGGGGAACAGCAACTCGCACCCATCCCCCCGCAGGAGGCACTGAGAGGGTGTCTGAGCGGCCGCGGCGTTTCCAAGCCGCTCATCAGGGACACTGGAGGCGCCAGGGGGCAAAGGCTTCTGGGAGCAAGTCAGTTTGGGACGAACATCTGACCAGCAACTCGGGTGAGGACAGCAAAGGCTCTGAGAAGTTCGACCAGAGAGAGACCTGTCTAGCTTTGTCTAAAACCCAACCTTCTCAAACATAATTGGCAACTGAAACCCATTTAAAAAATATGAGGGACCTTCCTGGTGGTCTAATTGTTAAAGAGTCTTCGCTTCCAATGCAGGGAGCATGGATTCAACCCCTAGTCGGGGAACTAAGATCCCATATACAGCCAAAAAAAATAAAGGAAAAAAGTAGAAATATGAGATTTCTTAGTATCTCTCAAAGATGGTAATCCTGGGAACCCACTTTGGGAAGCGTCATTGTCCCCAGGCCGCCCGACACCAGGAAGGCAAGTGCTCAGACTGTTGGGGGCCAGTGTTCCAGGCAATCACTGGGGTGATGGGAAAGAAAGCCAGAGATGGCTCCTACAGGCCCCACTCAATTCCCCTGTGCCTGACCCTGACAATGCCCTCTGATGCAGCTTCCTTTTTCCAGAGGCTGTCAAGAACATCGTAGGCAAGACCCTCTCTTCCAAATTGTCTGTAAAATGCCTAGGCTGAGAGCTACACACCTGCCCGCTTCAAGATACCATCTGTAAATCGGCAAAGCAAGCCCCTCGATTCTTTATCTAGGGAAAAGGGCCTGCTATGAGCCAGGCACTGATCCACATGCTTTATGTTCATGGTCCCCCCTTAACCGTCCAAGAGCTCTGTGAGATCACGCTGTCACTCCCATTTTACAGGTGAAAACCCAGAGAAAGTGAGGCTGTCGATTTCCTGGGGCTACGTTCCTAACCCCCGAAGATGGTAGAATAAGGAGATTTCATTTCTGGGACACAGCCTTCCTCTTTAAAAAGGTCTGGGCCAGGGGAGTGACTCCTTTCCCCACCTTCTCATGTATGCAGTGAATGGTTACCCACCTGTGGAGGATTTTCATGCAGCCTGACCAATATATCGGTAGCATTTAGCACAACTGAGGTTACAAACTATTATAATCAATCACCTATGGCTCAGCTGATGATGCAGATTTTGATCAGCTATTCCTGCTATGGGCACCTATGCCTGGAAACCACTGAGTGCTTTTGCAGGGGACATCCCCACGCAGGTACACACACAGGCATGGGAGGGGCCACCTGTCTTGTTCTAGCATGAGAGTTGCAGTGGTCACTTCCAGCTTCAACATGCCGGGCTGTAGCTCACGTCCTGTGCAGCTGGTAACCCACGTGTGACACCCACCACAAGTCTTGTACGTCACATAAAGGCAGCCAGAGGCAATCCCCATGGCTCGCTGGAAGCTTCCATGGTGACACTGGGTTCCAAGAGCTGCCACAAACCACACAAAGCCTATAGGCAGTTCTCTGCAGAAACTGCAGGTACAAAAACTCCCAGCCACAAGATCAAGAGTAAAAGCAAGATATGAAAGCCATGATCCTTAGTTGAGCTGGTATCTACCACTAGTAAGTCTGTGATGACCAGCCTGTTTAACTCATTTATGACTACTGCTGCCAAACCCCAGCTCTTCTCTACACAGTACCTGAAAACCATTACCTTCAAGGCTGATTACTTACTCTCCTTTCGGGAGATGTAAGCACATAAGCATAGCTTCAAAATTTGCGGGGGGCGGGGGGCTCCCCAGGTGGTGCTAATGGTAAAGAACCCACCTGCCAATGTGGAGATGTACATTTTTAAGAACCACATCCTTGCTCCTGATTAGCCCTCTGAACCAGAATAGAGCAGCACAGCTCATTCCTCGGCTGTCTCCGGTCCAGCCTCCTGACTCATGTAAGCGAGCTCTCCATTTACTTGCTTGTACATTTCATGGGTGACCTGAAAGGCCCGAAGTCCCAGAAGGACTATGTCACCACTCCATCCTACATGCCACATATCTAGGCAGGCGGCCCAAGGCTCCTTCCATCCAGGCATGAATCAGGATTCCCGGTTCTCAGGATACAATGTGTCTCAGCAGTTTTCCCTGATGACTGGTAAGAAACGGTTGGGGTGTGCCATTCACTGCCTGCTCACCCTTCTGCAGTCTGAGCCCTTCCTGCATAGACTCAGACAACACTGGAGCAGACATCCATTGGCTTCCTGCTAGGCTATGATTCAGAGAGGGGTTTCACGAGTAGTACCCGGTAGAGAGAGGCCAGGAGAGCAGAGCTCCCAGTGAACCACTCTTCCTCATGCAGAGCAGCTCTTCAGAGAAATGAGTCTTTCAATTGGGTTTTCTGAAAGATGGGGGAGGAGGTGCAAACTCATGCCAAGGAGTTCCAGGCAGGTGAGGTAAATGGATGAACTGGGCGGGATGCGAGACAGACAACAGCATGATCACAACGAGAAATGGCGCCTGCCACATGGCCATTGTGCTGGGGAGGCGGGAGGGAGTGGTGGGGACTGTGGAAAACTGGAGAGCACGCGCTCTGGGACTCAGCCTCAAGGCAACTGGCTGCCCTGCAGGAAAGTGAGCCCAGGACTGCCAGATCTGACTTTTCCATGTCAGTGAGAAATCAAGTTTCACAAGAACATCTAACGTACAAAAGTTAGCAAATAATTAAAAAAAATTTAAAACCCCGTAGGCCATGACTTACGAAAAAACACTCTCCTGCTTAAAAAAATTCGTTTGCAAACCATCTTGTACAACCCTCTGACTTAGGGTAAGGAAACCCAGACTCAGAGAGGCTAGGTGGCTCGTCAGAATCACAGAGCCGGCAGGAGGCAGAGCAGGGACCCAGATCCGTCCCAGAGAGCCACGGGCCCTCCACCCTCGCTCTTGCAAGGGAACAATGACCGCGGGCACAGCTGTGGCAGGCCGGGGGAGAGGGGCGGGGAGCGGAGGCAGCGTGAAGGGAACAGAGGCCATTGGTACCTGCGGTCGCCTTGCTTGCTGGAGATCCCGAGTTTGGAGTGCGGAACGTCTGGGTTTGGGTGGCTGGAGGGGTGCGGTGTAAGAGGGTGGAGCATCGGACCACGGAGGCCGGAGCCTTTTTCCCCGACTGGTTCGTCTGGGTCTTCGCTGCCACGAAGCGTGGAGACGGGGAGACCTCTGGATGCGAACACTCAGAGCCTGTGTCTGGATCGTCCGGTGGCTCCCACCCGGGGGCGGTACCTGAGAGGGTCACGCTCTCAGTTGCCGAGGGCCCTTGGAGCTGGGCCACAGACCCCTACGCTCGAGGGTCGAAACTCCTCTCTGGCTACCACCTGGAGCCCAAGAAAGTCTGGGAGTCTAGAACCTTCTCCAGCTTCTCCCTGAGCAAAACCTGATCGCCAGCTTACACTCACCATTACCTGGAGGCCACTGACCAGTCCACAGGGTGGGTCATCCGTAACCCTTGAACAGTCCAGGCTCTGAGTGTCTAAGAACTCACTCTGGGACCCATGCTTGGGGCATGGATGAGTCAACCCAGGGTCAAATGCACTTTCTAAAATGTAGGTCCCTAAGCCTCTTTTCTTCCTAAGGCAGGCTGGCTCAGCAGATACAGCAGACAACAGAGGCAGAGGCTAGGAGGGCCGGCTGGCTGGGGCGGGGCTGGGAGAAGGGACGAGCAGGGGGCGGCTGTCGCCCCGTGGTCTCAGGGGCAGGGGTTGGTGGTGCTCCTGGACACTGCCTGGGGTGGGTGCTCTCAGGGGTCAGTGCTCAACCCGACGACCGATGCTTAAGTGCAGCAGCTCCTTGAAGGGCAGCTTGTGTCGCCGATTCCCAGATCCCCTACCTCCCTGGCTGGCATCCTTTGCAGAAGCTGGGCTTACTGAGGGCAGGGGTGTGTTGGGGGGCTGATCCTCAGGTGGTCTCCAGCTCTGGTGGTCTCGGGTGGCAGCAGTCTGCCTCCTTCACACGGTCCGGAGACATGGTTACTAGCGCTGGCAAGCCCCGAATGCGACCACAGTGCCACCTCCAAACCAAGAGGGGAGGCAGTGGCTTTAGTCCACTGCAACTGTCGCTGAGGTGAGAGCAGGTCAGGCGGCAAGAGAAGGGACCCCTCTGGGGCTGACCGGGGCCACAGGGCCCACAGCAGTGGGAACATCTCGAGGGCACCACCTTGCCACAGAGCCTGGCTGGGGCCTGAGAAGGACCCTGCCCTGCAGCCTGCCTCAGGGGAGAGGAGAGGCCTCCTTACCCCCGCTCCCAGGGCAGTGCCCACCCTGGGCACAGATGCTGCGCTCGCTGCTTTCACTGCCAAAGAGCAAATGGGCGCTCTCTGTTCCTCCACCTCTGCCCATCCCTGGCCGGAGGTGAAGCGCAGGTCTGGAGAAGCAGGAGGCAGGGCTAGGTTCAAGGCTGCACAGGACTCAAGGCCCTGAGGTCGCTCACAGGACTCAGGCTGCCCCCCATCCCTTTGCGGAGTCACTGCCTTCCGAGCACAGCAGTGGCCGGATGCCAAGAGCTGCGGGTGGGGAGTCCTTCAGTCATGGCCCCTAAGCAAGAACTCACCTGCCCCCCTGAACTCGGAAAGAAACCCCCCAGGCTTAGACTGTGGAGAACACGATTGTCCTCCACTACTCTCTCCCCAAGCCCCTGCCCCACGTCTGGATTCTTAACTTTCTCAATCAGGACCTGGAGAGGGGCAAGTGGGGAAGGACACCTACATAGGTCCTCTCTTTCCTCCTTTCCTTCCAGAGAAAAGGAACTTGAAGGCCCTGAATCCAACTGGAAGGCGGCTCATCTCACACTTCCCAATTTTTTTTTTTGGCTACAGAATAAATCTACACATCAAACCTTGAGGGAGATGTCCAGTGTCCCATCTCTGATTTCTCCCCCACCTCCCTGAAGCACAGTTTGGGGACCACAGCTCGTGGTTCTCTATAATGGAACCAGCACTGAGTGTGCTGTGAGCCCAGCCCACCTTTGAATTTCAGGTCAGTCACCTCTGACCTCCGTGGTCTTGGCCTCAGTTTCCCTACCTCAACTCCACCGATAAAAGTGGGACACCCATTTCTGCACTACCAACCTCACGGGGATTTAATGAGAATCCACACAAGTCACAGAAGCACCTTGAATAAACTACTCTTCAAATGTAAACAGGTATTAACGATATTTTTTTAGGATTAAAGAAATCAAGGCCCAGAATGGTTAATAAGTTTAGGGCCACACAGAAAGTCAGGGCCAAGATGGGACGGGGCCCAATGCTGCCAGCTTCCCACGGAAGCCTTTGAGCAAGACCATGTGGTCCCCTTAGGCACTAACACATACTCTGGGCACCTTTGCGCAAGGGACAGAGAATTCTTGAGCAAAGAGCAGAGCACACTGCTTCCCGTCTTAGGCCCCATCTCCACATGCAGAATGGTTTCTAGGAGACCCTCTGGGTCAGATCTCATGGTCTTCGATCTTGCTGTCAAAACCCTGGCATCCATGTGCGAGCGCCCCTGCTCCCCTGAAGCAGGGAGCTCACGACACCCAGAAACACTTGCTACAATGAACCCTAGGGCATCACCTGCTTGCTTTGGCCTGGGACCTGCCCACTTCCTGCCCCCTCAATCTTCCAAGCTTCATGGCCTTTGCTTATGCTGTTCCCTCTGCCTAGAATGTTCTTCCCTCGTTTCTGCCTGGATCACTACTTCTGGTCCTACATAGCTCCACCTAAACATCACTTCCGTTGGAAGCCCTCCCTCATGCCCTATTTGGTCATGTATCTTTCAGTCCCCCTCTCCTCTTCCCTTCTAAGATCTGACCACCACCAATGGAGACACATGGTGTGATCTTTCAACCAATGTCTCTTCCCCCGATTATTATCCTGTATGTTCTGTGAGGGAGGGACTCCACCAGTTTGGCCCAACCAGGGCTCATTCCCTGACACACAGGAAGTGCCAAACTAAGAGATTTGAACAACATTATTAACCAACTTAACCTAATTGACACTATACTCAGGGAATGCTCTTCCCAACTCACTTTATGAGGCCAGCATTACTCTAAAACCCAATCAAGACAAGGACATTACAAGAGTGATGAGATGAGATGGTTAGATGGCATCACCGACTCAATGGACATGAGTCTGAGCAAGCTCTGGGAGTTGGTGATGAACAGGGAAGCCTAGCGTGCTGCAGTCCATGGGGTCACAGTCGGACATGACGGAGATACTGAACTGAACTGATTACAAGAGAAGTAAAGTACACTGCTGGTTGAAATGCAAAATGGCACAGTGTCTGACTGTTTCTTAAAAGTTAAACATACACCTATCATATGATCCAGACTAGGTACTTATACAAGAGAAATGAAAGCATTTGTCCATAGTAAGATACATTCACAGCAGCTTTAATTGTATTAGCTCCAAACTGGAAACAAGCTAAATGTCAATTCATAAATAAACAGATGAAGGCAACATGGTATCCGTATCTAGACAACGGAGCACTGCTATTTCTCAATCAAAAGGAATGAACTACTGATACATTTAAACATGGATGAATCTTTAAACAAAAGAAGCCAGACCCCACCACACATAGTAGAAAAGATTCCATATTTGCAAGATTCTAGAAAATGTTATGGGCCGTCTTCCCTGGTGGCTCAGTTGGTAAAAGAATCCACCTGCAATGCAGGAGATGTAAGAGACAAGGGTTCGATCCCTGGGTCGGGAAGATCCCCTGGAAGGAAATGGCAACCCACTCCAGTATTCTTGCCTGGAAAAATCCCATGGACAGGCAACAGCCCATGGGGTCGCAAGAGCTGGACGCAACTGAGCGACTAAGCCACCACTGCAGAACACGCGTAACCTGATCTGTAGTAACAGGAAGCAGAGCAGCGCTTGCCGGAAAGAGAGAAGAGGTGAGTGAGGGGCTATAAGAGGGCACGAGGGAACTTCCGGGGGTGATGGGCGGAAGCAGAGCACTGCTTGCCTGGAAAGACAGAAGAGGTGAGTGAGGGGCTATAAGAGGGCACGAGGGAACTTCCGGGGGTGATGGGCGGAAGCAGCGCAGTGCTTGCCGGAAAGAGAGAAGAGGTGAGTGAGGGGCTATATAAGAGGACACGAGGGAACTTCCGGGGGTGATGGGCATGTCCACCATCTTGACTGTGGTGATGGTTTCATGGACGCGTACACAGAACAAATTACTTCCTTTAAATAAGGTACTTTATTGGATGATGACATATTAACACCTCTGGTATCTTCAAAACACCAGAAATATTTACTTTCTTGATTATGACCATGATTAATGGACCAGTGACTGAATCTGGGGCACTCTCCTAATCCTAGAACTGCAGTTTCCCACCGTTGAAGGGTCAGTGTTGGCAATGACAGTAAAAGCCAGGTACAACCCTAGGGAATTTTAGATAGAAGTAATCAGAAAACACATGCTTGATAACAGACTAACTCTACAAACTATCCTAGGTCTCAGAGTAGTTTAGATGCCTTTCCAAGAAAAAGAAGCTTAAAAACAGAAGTCATTCTTCTGGAGAAGCAGCATTCCAATTCTGTAATGTTTTTTAGTTCATTCCATGGTTTTCTGATAATCAATGTATTTTAATAAAGAAAAGGCATGATAACTTAAAAAAAAATCAATCCATGTAATTGACCACATTATCAGAATAAAAAATAAGAATCATAGAATCAGCTCAACAGATGTAGAAAAAACACGTAACACCAATTTATGACAAAAACTTTCATAAACTAGAAATAGAAGGTAACTTTCTTAACAGATAAAGAGGTATCTATGAAAACCTATTTCAGCTAATACAGTGCTTAATGATGAAAATGATCAGATTCAATGATGAAAACCTGAACCCTATGATTAGGAACCAGGCAAAGACATACACTCATTTCATTTATTCAACAGCTAACTGGAAGGTCCTAATCAGCATAATAGGAAAGAATAATAAAAGGAATACAGATTAGAAAAAAAGATGTACAGCAGTCTTTATTAGTAGATGACATGAGTATGTACAAGAAAAATTTCAAGAAATTTACAAAAAAGCTAACAGAACTAGTAGGCAAAGTTAACAAAATTGTAGGATACAAATTCAATATATAGAAATTAATTGTATGTAATAGCAACAAAACTGAAAATAAAAAAAACCACAGTAGCATAGAAAAAACCATAAAAAACTTAGATATAACTTAATGAAATATGTGCAAGACCTCTACTCTGAAAATATAAATTATTGCTAAGAGAAATTTAAACAGACCTAAACCAATGCAGAGACACACTATGTTCATGAACTGGAAGATCGAATATTATGAGGTCTATTCTCCCCAGATTGGTCCACAGATTCAGCATAATCCTAAACAAAATCCAAGAGGTAATTTTGTTGTAGCAATTGGCTAGAAGACTAATATTTATATTGCAAGGCAAAGTTCCTTGTTTCTTAAAAATACACAAAGTTGAAAAACTGGAAGCACCTGATCTAAGACTTAGAGTAAATAAGACCATGTTGGCATAAACACAGCCAAACAGCTCAATGGAACAGAAATAAACTCACACTTACTCATGTATTAAACTGATTTTCAACAAAGGTCCCAATGTTATGTAATATATAAAGGACACTCTTTTCAACAAATGGTGTTGAAACAACCAGATATCCATATGGTACAAAGTGAATCTCAAATCATATCTCTCATCATTCACAAAAATTAACTTGAAATGGATCAGAGACTAAAATGCAGAAGTTGATAGTAGAAAGCTTCTAAAATATAATAAAGGAGAATATCTTCACTACCAAGGTAGACAAGGATATCCTGAGCAGAACTGAGAAAACACTGGTCATAAAAAATTGATAAATTAGATCATTAAAAATGAAAAACAGCTGCTCATCAAAAGACACTGAATGAAAATCAACAGTCACACCAAAGACTAACAGCAAATGTTCATTATGTATATATACTCAAAGCTTCAGCTTTTCCAGTGGTCATGTATGGATGTGAGAGCTGGAACATAAAGGCTGAGAGCCAAAGAACCAATGCTTTTGAACTGTGGTGTTGAAGGAGAGTCTTGAGAGTCCCTTGGACTGCAAGGAGATCAAATGAGTCAATCCTAAAAGAAATCAACCCTGAATATTCACTGGAAGGACTGAAGCTCAAGCTGAATTTCCAATACTTTGGTCACCTGATGCAAAGAGCCAATTCATTACAAAAGACCCTGATGCTGGGAAAGATTGAAGGCGGGAGGAGAAGGAGATGACAGAGGACGAGATGGTTGGATGGCATCACTGACTCAATCAACATGAGTTTGAGCAAGTTCCAGGAGATGGTGAAGGGCAGGGAAGCCTGGCATACTGCAGTCCATGGGACACAGAGTCAGACACGACTGAGTGACGGAACAACAAAATATACATATATATATATGTGGTAAAGAACCTGGATCTAGAATATATAAAGAACTCCTAGGGACCTCCTTGCTGGTCCAATAGTTAAGACTTCCAGCTTCCAATGTAGGGGGCATGGGTTCAATCCCTCAGTGGAACTAAGATCCCACATGCCATGGAGTGTGTGGCATGGTAAAAAAAAAAAAAAAAGAACTGGCATAATTTAACAATAAAAACAACCCAACCAAAAAAATGGTCAAAAGACTGCAACGGTTCCCAAAGTAAAATATACAAATGGCCAACACGCAAATGAAAAAGCGCTCAACATCATTAGTCATCAAGAAAACACAAATTAACACCATGGTGAAATACCACTACACACTCACCAGACTAGCTCGAATTAAATTGCTTCCTACCACCGAATGTTGGCAAGAATTCGTAGCAAGTGGAACTCCCATCCACGGCTGGTGGGAGTGTAAGGTGCTATAGCCATCTTGGGAAATGGTTTGTCAGTTTTTAAAAAGGTAAACACGCTCTCCCCTATGACCTGTCAATTCTACTCACTGGAATTTATCCAAGAGAAATGAACACATATGTCCACGGAAAGCCTGGTACAAGCATTTCCATAGCAGCTTTATTTGTAATTGTCCAAAGCTGGAAACAACTCAAATGAACAAACAAATGGCTAAACAAACTGGTATTTTCATACAACAGAATATTGCTAAGAAGTAAAAAAAAAAAAGAACTGATATAACAACATGTATGAATCTTCTTCCACCCACAGTCAGCCAACATCCCTCTGGATGCCCTCACCAGACCCAGGGGCTCTCAAGGCCTGGCCCTGGTTACCCTTGATGAAGCCATCAAGTACAGCCTCCAATTCCACACAGAACCTATGGACATACAAATCACTAGATCCAAAGGCCACTGGAGGGGCTACTTCTTGGTCAGATTTAAGAATTAGTCCTCTGTTGCATTTAGCCTAAATCTCTCACTCTGTATTTTAAACACAGATGATCCTAGAGTCTCTGGACTTCAGCAATAAAGAGATGCATTCAACAAACAGATGCAGAAAGACAGAGAGAGTCCACAATGGACAGAACAACAAAATGAGGAACGGAGAAAGAGAGGACAGCCCTTCAGGAGAGAAGTACCTGGATGTTCGGGGGAAAAGAATCAGGGAACAGATGAAGTACCCATTCCCATCGTACCACCCGACACGTGATGCAGAGGAACTTCCTAGTTACAAGTATGGGCCTGGAGGTTGCTTGTCAGGGCTCAAAGCCAAGTCCTTCTTCTTATTAACTCCATGATCTTATTCAACTTGTTCCAAGAGTCATTTGGGGGAAAGAGAAGAAACAGGGTCCTCCAAAGGCTGACACCCAAGGGGCAGACTGGCTTTGTAACTACCAGCACCGTAAGTGCACTTTGGGTGAGTAATTGTAAGTGCGCCCAGGAGAGCGCAGGTAAGCAGGCATCCGTGGACAGCGGCCCCTTTCCCCGCCCATGGAAAGCGGGGACCTCAGAAGGCTCTGAGTGGTGGCGCTCAAGCCACAGCCCTGATGTCTCAGCAGCAGCAACACAAATGGGCAAAATGGATGGGTCAGTGCCCATCAAGCGGAAACTGGGTCCTCTCTCCCCCACTCGCAGGACCTTGCCAGGCAACCCACACATCCTTAGCCCGGGTGGTGGGACATGTTCCTCTAGTTGGGCCACTGCAGACGCCTGCCTGAGGGTCTCCCTAAGGAAGAGATGACTTGAACCCAGGCTCCTGGGCTGAAGAGACCTTGAGAGCTCCCACAGCAGGGAAACTTGAGCGCAGAGAAGGGAAGTGACAGACTCAAAGGTCACGCAGCAGTCAGGGGCCAAGCAAGACAAGAATCTTAGGGAAGCTGGCTCCACCACCTTCAGGGGCTCTGAACACCTCTCCCTGCCCACCTGAAGGCCCTCAAGGGGTCACGTGCCTGTGCCAATATCAGGGCTCAAGGAGGGTCGGGCCTCCCACACTGTGGACACCTTGAACCCTGATGACCTTGCACAATCCCTCCCCCTTCCTGAAATCTTTCCACCCACTGACTGTGGAGGGAGATCCCCACAGCTCTGTTGGGACAAACAAAAGCAGAGATACTCCCAAAGACCTCGTAAACATTCCCCCCTACTGCCCTGCAATTCTGGTTAAGCCCCACCCTATCAGGACTCTGGTTGAGAACTGAGGGCTCATCTACTTAGGGATCTAAGGATATAGCACCTCTGACACCCAGTAAGGAAGCTGGCAAATCGGAATGGAAAGCCAGGATGTCCCTGTGGTAGGGGTCCTTAGAACACTTTCTCTTCCAGGCCAGGGGAGGAGGTGGGGATTGGGGGCCAGAGGCAGGATGGGGCCTGCCCAAGGCCACACACAAGCCTGTGACCCCACTGGAACTGATACCCGGGGCTTCTGAGGCCTGGCCTGGCACTCCTTCTGACTTCACACCCTTCCTACCTCCAAGGACAAAGCTGTCTCATCTGGCCAACCATGCTCTAGCCTGCATTTAGGCCCTGCATTGGTTCAGACTGAAGGTGCTGGCTTCAGGGGTGGGGACTCAGGAACCACATGATGTGCCGGTGCTTAGAAGATGGCATCACTGACTCAAGGGACATGAGTGTGAGCAAACTCCGGGAGAAAGTGAAGGACAGGGAAGCCCGCGTGCTGCAGTTCATGGGGTGCAGAGAGTCGGACACGACTTAGCAACTGAACAACACACACGAGGTGAGGACAAGGCCCCTGAGGACTCGGGCAAGTGATGCCCACCCTTCCGCAGCCCAGATCCCCGTGGGCCCCAGGCCTCTGAGACCTTCGGGAGAGGTCTCAGGCTTTCCTAGCTTAAGGGTGGGACTTTTCCAGCTCCTGCAGGCAGGTGGCTCCAGGTCGGACCCGGATACCGAGAGACTGGCCCACCAGCACAAGTTGATCCTTGCTTTCGCCCTCCCCTGGCAAAACTCCAGAGCCTCAGCCTGTGGCTGGCTCGCCCCTCCCCCAAGCAGAGAAGGTACTCACTGATGGGGGCGTGTAAGGCCACGTGCTCCTGGTAGGGCGTGTAGTACTTGTACTGTTTTCCGCAGAATTCACAGGTGTAATTGCCGGTTTCTGTCCAAGAAGAGAGAAGTGTGGGAATGGGTGCCTGGTTCCCATCCAGAAGCAGCAGTGTGCTCCCTCCCCCCAGACTCCTCATTCTGGGACCACCAGGTAGAATCAGCAGCCCCTTTGAGTCAGACTGCCTGGGTTCAAATCCCAATTCCTCTATTTCAAGCTGTGCAACTTTAGGCAAATCTCTTAACCTCTCTGAGCCTCAGTTTTCCTATCTGCAAAATGGGGATAACAATAGGCCCACCTTATAGGGTTGCTGTGAGGATTAAATTTGTGTGTCACATGCTTAGAACAGTACCTGGCACACGCTGTCCTCCTCCATTGCTCCACCCCCAGACCCCGGTGCTCAGGAAATGTGTGGTGAACTGACTGTCCTCCAGTGCTAACCTCTTCATCACCCCCTGTTCAAGCCTTGCCCTCTGCAACAGCCACACCTGGGCCCCCTCATCTCCAGGACGTTCCCTGCCCCCAAACACCCCCCACCCCCTGGCAGAAGGGGTCACCTCTTCCTCTCGGGTCCCACCGGACTTCATCTTTACCTCTCTTTTGGCACTGCCTAACTTCTTTCTTCTTAAAAATTTCTGATGTAATATTGTTCACTGGGGGAAAATTATAAAATACTGATAAATACAAATACAAAATTTTAAATATAAGAGAAACTTCAATCATCTATAATCCCCCAAAGTAGCAGGTACCCCATGGGGTGGAGCGTTCACCTGGCCACTTGCCCTAGATCCGGCCTCTCACTCCCATCTCATCTCTCAGTGACATCAGCCGTCAGTCTTCTACGGGCCTTGAATTAACCGGCCCTGATCTATATGCTCTTGGTAACCTGGCACATTCAATGGACAATATTTTGTGGACATCTTGCTCAAATCAATAAGCATTGATCTCCATTACATTTATTGGCTGCCTGGTTCCCACTGGACTTTGAAATTTGCTGAGCCAGTCTCCTAAGCCAGAGGACACTGAGATTGTTTCAAAATTCCTTCCTTATAAAAAAAATGCTGCGATCTCCATCCTCGTAGAAATTTTTGCATATCTGCTCATTATTTTTGCACATCACTGCAAAATAAAGATTATCCCTCATAATCTGTGCACAATACTTCTTCAGGATAAATTAAGGGTGTGTGTTTTTAAGGCTTTTGATCACCAAAGCACCAACTACTTATTGAAAGGTTGGGTCAATTTTCATCCCCATAAGAAAAATATGAAAATGACTGTTTCCAGAGTTAAGTACTATCATCTTCTTAGTGTGCCTGAGAGGGAGAAATATATTGCACTGCTGATTTTATTTTCCATTTCTCTGAGTTCTCAGGAAGCTATTTTTCAGGATTAATGAACTACGGTTTTTCTTCTTTGGCTTTCCTATTTGAATTTACAGTCAATGTTTCTATAGGCATGTTTACCTTGTTAAAATCGCTAAGAACTCTATAGATTAAGGACATCAACATTTTGTTCTATAAGTTACATGTATTTTTTCTTCATTGGTTTCTTAGTCTGTTTACATTTTTTTCTTGGCATACAGAAGCTTTAAAAATTTTAGTAGCTAAATAATTTTTGTAACTGAATCACCAACACTGGGAAAGATATATTATTTGCTCTTTGTAGGCTTTTAAGTTGTTAGATCAACTGTTATTAATTGTCTTATTCAGACTCTATATAATCTTGTTTCTCTTCTCGCTCTGTCAAAGACTAAGTGTTGTGATCAATTTTTCCATTTGATTGTGTTTCTAAAATTATTTTGTATATTAGATATAATGTTGTTTGATGCAGACAGGCTCATAAGATCAAAACCTCCACTGTGAACCGGATCCTTTATTAATATCACACAATTTTCTAACACTGCTGCTGCTGCTTAGTCACTAAGTCATGTCCGACTCTTTCGTGACCTAATGGACTGTAGCCCACCAGGCTCCTCTGTCCATGGGATTTCCCAGGCAAGAATACTGGAGTGGGTTGCCATTTCCTTCTCCAGGGGATCTTCCCGACCCAGGGATTGAACCTGAGTCCCCGCCTTGGCAGGTGGATTCTTTACCTTTGAGCCACACTGCTGCTGCTAAGTCGCTTCAGTCGTGTCCGACTCTGTGCAACCCCATAGATGGCAGCCCACCAGGCTCCCCCGTCCCTGGGATTCTCCAGGCAAGAACACTGGAGCGGGTTGCCATTTCCTTCTCCAATGCATGACAGTGAAAGGTGACAGTGAAGTCGCTCAGTCGTGTCCGACTCCTAGCGACCCCATGAACTGCAGCCTTCCAGGCTCCTCTGTCCATGGGATTTTCCAGGCAAGAGTACTGGAGTGGGGTGCCATCGCCTTCTCCGTTGAGCCACGGGGGAAGCTCTATTTTCTAACACTGCTTCTCAAATGATGGTGGTCCCTCAGCATCACCTGAGAACCTGTTAGGAATGCAAATCCTTGGGACTTTTTGATTTTCTAAAAGAAAAATCCTAGGTATGGGATCCGGCAAACTGTTTTAACAGGTCCTACAGAGAATCCTCAAGTATGGGAAAGTTAAGAACTACTGCTCTAACTTTTAATTACATTGTTTTGTTAGTTTGCCTGGTATTCACATTAGTATTATTAATTGTTGATAATGACTGTGTTAGATTCTTCCTGCTACTTGTTCACATGTGTCTAAAGCCATTATCCTAAAATTTTTTGTACTTTCATTTATCAAACATGTATTCTGCTAAATGCTGGTACAAAATGTTGAGCAAAAACAGTCATGACAGTCTAGAAATAGAGAAAGGAAATACAAATAATGACACAAACAAATTTAAAATTTGAAGCACAACAGGTGTTCTTAAGGAGAACAGTGCTATGGAAACGCTAGCAGGGAATTCAGTTTAGTTAAGACAGTAGGGAAGTGCTCCCTGGGAAAGAGAAGTGTAAAAAATAAGGAATTAACTAGTTATGTCTCTAATACACTAGTAACAACTGGATGTTGGGGTTTTTTTTTGATTGCACCATGTGGCTTGCAGGATCTTAGTTCTCTGACCAGGGATTGAGACCAGGCCCTAGCAGTGAAAGCATCGAATCTTAACGACTGGACTTCCATGGATTACTTTAAATTAACCAGAGAATCTCTGTCTTCTAATAAAGGAAATTATGACATCTGCTTTCATTGCTATTATTGACTTGGTTTTATGATTTTTTTTTTTCCTGGTTTATTCCCTTAGCTTTTGGTTGTTTGATGTATGAACCCTTTTCTTTGCCTTTCCATTATTCTCTGGTATTCCATCATTTTCCAATATTCTCCATTGCTTTTAGATGGTCTCATTTGCTTTTAGAGAAAAGATACATTTCTCTAATTTTTATATTCAGGCAAGATGTGCTATTTTTATATCTCTTACCATTGAGAAAGACAGTTCAAGTCAGTACCTCTCAAACTTTAGCCTGAATAAGAATCATCTAGAAAAGCTGTTCGGAGAAGGCAATGGCACCCCACTCCAGTACTCTTGCCTGGAAAATCCCATGGACAGAGGAGCCTGGTGGGCTGCAGTCCATGGGGTCGCTAAGAGTCAGACATGACTGAGCGACTTCACTTTCACTTTTCACTTTCATGCATTGGAGAAGGAAATGGCAACCCGCTCCAGTGTTCTTGTCTGGAGAATCCCAAGGACGGGGGAGCCTGGTGGGCTGCCGTCTATGGGGTCGCACAGAGTCGGACACGACTGAAGCGACTTACCAGCAGCAGCAGCAGCAGAAAAGCTGTTACAACAGATTTCTGAGCCCCACCTTGGAGATTCTGATTTCGCAGGTCTGGTGTCGGGCCTGAGTTAACATTTCTAACAGGCCTCCAGGACATGCTGATGCTGCTGGTCTGGGGACCTCACTATGAGGACTGGCTTAACCGACTTCATCGTATCCCTCACTGGTTCCTTCTCGGGTTTGAAAGTTCATTCTTAATATTTTAGAATAATCTCTGTCTTCCTCATTTAATTTTATAATCAGATTTGCAACATTTTAAACTTACTTCTAGTTTACCTGGGTTTGGTATTCACCGCAAGTCCTCCTGTACTGTGAATTCAGTTCAGTTCAGTAGCTCAGTCGTGTCTGACTCTTTGCAACCCCATGAATCGCAGCATGCCAGGCCTCCCTGTCCATCACCAACTCCCGGAGTTCACTCAAACTCACGTCCATCGAGTCAGTGATGCCATCCAACCATCTCATCCTCTGTCGTCCCCTTCTCCTCCTGTCCTCAATCTTTGCCAGCATCAGGTTGACTCATTTCAAATGAGTCAGCTCTTCGTATCAGGTGGCCAAAGTATTGGAGTTTCAGCTTCAACATCAGTCTTTCCAATGAACACCCAGGACTGATCTCCTTTAGGATGGACTGGTTGGATCTCCTTGCAGTCCAAGGGACTCTCAAGAGTCTTCTCCAACACCACAGTTCAAGAGCATCAATTCTTCAGCACTCAGCTTTCGTTATAGTCCAACTCTTACATCCATACACGACCACTGGAAAAACCATAGCCTTGACTAGATGGATCTTTGTTGACAAAGTCATGTCTCTGCTTTTTAATTTGCTGTCTAGGTTGGTCATAACTTTCCTTCAAAGGAGTAAGCATCTTTTAATTTCATGGCTGCAATCACCATCTGCAGTGATTTTGGAGCCCAGAAAAATAAAGTCAGCCACTGTGTCCACTGTTTCCCCATCTATTTGCCATGAAGTGATGGGACTATGAATTAATGCCTCATAATTGAGCCCTTAAATCTATTCAACCAGTCAGTTCATTGGAGTATATCTTCAAGTAATTTTTTTTGAAGATGGGTTCACAGGAGAAACAGCCTGATTTTGAGCCCTTGCTTTTTTCTTTACACATAAATAAAAATTTGTCTAGATATAAAATTTTTAAGATTGCAACCTTTCCCCTTTAGAACATACCCCATGATACTTCAGTATTTAGTACTGTAGGGAAATCCAAGGCAAATCCGCCTTGGAGTCACTGAGTCACTTGAAAATAACTTGCTTTTTTATCTCCAGGTGCCTGCATTCATAAGGAGTCACTAATATCTTTTAGTTATGGTATTTTATATTGACTCCCTGACATATGACAAGCCTTTGAATCTGCATACGTAGGTCTTCCTTTAGCTGAGCAATTGTTTCTTCTATTGAGTCTTTGGCGTATTGCTTCCGGCCCACTGGTAGAGGAACACCAATGATCTGGAACAGGTTCCCTATTCTCTGTATTTATCATGTTTTCCTCTTACGATGCTCATCTGTTCAAGTTTGTCCTTCACATCATTAATTCTGTCTCTGCAGACCAATTCTGCTCTTTACTATCTATAATGAAGGCTTTAATTACATACCAATTCTGTTCTTCTGTTTCCTTTATCTCTCCCATTCTTCTCATCTCACTCCTCTCTCTTTGCCTTTTCATCTTGTTGCTTTTCCATGATGCAGCTTCTTTTCTCACGCAGGTCATGTTATGGACTGAACTGTTTCCTGCCGCCCCCCGCCCCCCGCCCCCCGCCCCCTTATTTAGAGGCTGATGCCCTATCTCCAAAATAGATGTCAATGCAATGCTATTTGGAGATGGGGCCTTTGGGAAGTAATTGGGTTTAGATGAGGTCATGAGGATGGAGGCAGGGGGTGGGGGTGAGGGGGTCCTTCATGATGGAATTAGTATCTTTCTAACAAGAGACACCAGAGAGCTTGCTCTCTTTTTCTTCTCACCATGTGAGAGTGTAGCCAGAAAGAGGGTCCTTGGACCAGAACCCAACCATACTCTCACCCTGATTTCAGATTTCAGCCTCCAGAACTGTGAAAAAAAATAAATTTCTATTATGTAGGCCGGTCTGGGGTAGTTTGTTATGGCAACCAGACTGAACTAAGGTCATATTTTCTCATACTCAACTGTGGCTGTCCAGTAGGATTTCCTCCCGGGCTCGCTGGTATCACTTTCAGAGGCATACTCTTCCTCTAGGTCTCCTAAATTCCTTTTCTCGTCATGCAGAATTTTCATAATTCCCAAGTTTTTTTTTTTAAAAACAAAAACCAAAAACTTTTTAAGTCACTCTTCCTTCAGTTCAGTCACTCAGTGGTGTCTGACTCTTTGCAACCCCATGGACTGCAGCACGCCAGGCTTCCCTGTCCATCACCAACTCCTGGAGCTTACTCATGTCCATCGAGTCAGTGATGCCATCCAACCATCTCATCCTCTCTCGTCCCCTTCTCCTCCGGCCTTCAAGCTTTCCCAGCATCAGGGTCTTTTCAAATGAGTCAGTTCTTCACATCAGGTGGCCAAAGTATTGAAGTTTCAGCTTCAGCATCAGTCCCTCCAATGAATATTCAGGACTGATTTCCTTTAGGATGGACTGGTTGGATCTCCTTGCAGTCCAAGGGACTTAACACCACAGTTCAAAAGCATCAATTCTTCAGCACTCAGCTTTCTGTATAGTCCAACTCTCACATCCAAACATGACTACTGGAAAAACCATAGCCTTGACTTGACAGACCTTTGTTGGCAAAGTAATGTCTCTTTTTTAACATGCTGTCTAGGTTGGTCATAGCTTTTCTTCCAAGAAACAAGTATCTTTTAATTTTTATGGGTGCAGTCACCATCTGCAGTGATTTTGGAGCCCCCCCCCCAAATAAAGTTTCTCACTGTTTGCATTGTTTCCCCATCTATTTACCATGAAGTGATGGGACCAGATGCCATGATCTTCATTTTTTGAATGTTGAGTTTTAAGCCAACTTTTTCACTTTCATCAAGAGGCTCTTTAGCTCTTCTTTGTTTTCTGCCATAAGGGTGGTGTCATCTGCATATCTGAGGTTGTTGTTATTTCTCCTGGCAATCTTGATTCCAGCTTGTGCTTCATCCAGCCTGGCATTTTGCATGATGTACTCTGCATAGAAGTTAAATAAGCAGGGTGACAATACTGACAACAGTCTTGACGTGCTCCTTTCCTGATTTGGAACCAGTCTGTTGTTCCATGTCCAGTTCTAACTGTTGCTTCTTGACCTGCATACAGATTTCTCAGGAGGCAGGTCAGGTGGTCTGGTATTCCCATCTCTTAAAGAATTTTCCACAGTTTGTTGTGATACACACAAAGGCTTTGACATAGTTTCTAAAGCAGAAATAGATGTTTTTCTGGAACTCTCTTGCTTTTTCGACGATCCAATGGATGTTGGCAATTTGATGTCTGGTTCCTCTACCTTTTCTAAATCCAGCTTGAACATCTGGAAGCTCTTGGTTCATGTACTGTTGAAGCCTGGCTTGAAGAATTTTGAGCATTACTTTGCTAGCGTGTGAGATGAGTGTGACTGTGCGATAGTTTGAACATTCGTTGGCACTGCCTTTCTTTGGGACTGGACGCTTCCTTATCTAGGTATAAAAATCAAGTAACGTCTAAATCCAGATATACTCTGTCTCAACAGACTTGAATGAATTGTCCTTGATCATCCCATTATCATGGCAGACCATCACCAAGGGAGCAGTTTTCAGATCTGCAGCTGAAGAGCAAGCTGACACACAGGGGGCCTCTTAGACCAGCTCCGTCTTTCTGGCAGGACTCCTCTGCTCTGTTCTGGCTCTGGCTTCCTGCTCGTCGAGTACCTAGCTCTCTGATTTGCACAGCTGACATGGATGTGGAAGGTGTATTTCCCAGCACGCACTGCTGCTGCTGCTTCTCCTCTTCTCTTAACCTACAGAGCTCTACCCACGAGAACCAGTCTCTCCACAGGGCACTGTAGGTCTACCAGCTCCCCTTATTCTGTGGCTCATCACCATCATGGTTCTGTAGCATCAGCCAGCCTACAAAAAGTGGCAGAAGCCCAAGAAGCAGGATTCTTATCTCTCAAGGCAGCCCATGAGTTGTAACTCTTACACAGACATCTCAGTTCCACAGCGTCAAGCTGGGAGCCAAAGTCAGTTCAGTTTTCTCAATGTACTTCTCTTCCATATAATTTGTGATAATTCCTCCCAGGTCCCAGCAACTGGCTGTCAGATGTGGATACTGACACAAAGAACAAGTTTCAGCTTGCTCTGTACCTTTCTGGGTAATTAACAGGTACCACGTACTTAATGCTTTCCATGTCAATGTCAAGGACTATGCTAATTCCTTTACAAATATAATCTCATCTAATCAGCACAACAATCCTGAGAGGTGAGTTTTACTGTCACTACTGTGATTAGAGAGATTATAAAACTCGCAGGATGTCACGCAGGCATTAAGTGTAGAGCTGGGGTTCATCTCTGGGATGGCTCTAAACTCTCGACTGTCTCTCGGCAACATCACTCATTTGTTAAGCCCGGAACATGATCCAGGCGCTGGGTTAGACACCTGATGTGGGCATCCTCCAACAGCACTGAAGAAGAAATAGATGTTCTTTTTTTAAAAAAGTCTTTACTGAATGTGTTACAACATTGCTTCTGTTTAATGTCTTGGTTCTGAGGCATGTGGGATAGCTCCCTGCCAGAGACTAAACTATGGCGCCCCGAGCACTGGAACATGAAGTCTTAACCACCGGACCACAGGGAAGTTCTGAGACAGATGTTCTTGTTCCCACTTACACGTGAGTCAAAGGACACTGAGAAGGAGTAAAAGAAAGTGGAAGTTGCTCAGTCGTGTCTGACTCTTTGTGACCCCCATGGACTATATGGTGCATGGAATGCTCCAGGCCAGAATACTGGAGTGGGTAGCCTTTCCCTTCTCCAGGGGATCTTCCCTTTGATCCCAGGGATCTAACCCAGGGATCGAACCCAGGTGTCCCCCATTGCAGGCAGAATCTGGGAGACCCCAGTTCGATTCCTGGGTTGGGAAGAACTGCTGGACAAGGGATAGGCTACCGACTCCAATATTCCTGAGCTTCCCTGGTGGCTCAGCTGGTAAAGAATCCGCCTGCAATGTGAGAGACCTGGATTCGATCCCTGGGTTGGGAAGATCCCCTGGAGAAGGGAAAGGCTACCCACTCCAGTATTCTAGCCTAGAGAATTCCATGGACTCTATAGTCCATGGGTTCACAAAGAGTCAGACACAACTGAGCCACTTTCAAAGTGGGTAAGCAGCTAGTAAATTGGGGATGTCAGCGTTCAAACCTGGGCTTGTGTGATTCTACAGCTTATGTAGTCTACACTCAATCTTCCTAATTATGATGCTACAGATGAAGTGGGGGTACTGTGCTGGGGCTGCTGTTAGATGGAACTGGAGCAGTGGGAGGGGAGGGTCAGAGATCCCAATGCCCCTGTCCTGTCCTGGTCTACGAATGTCTGTCATGGGGCATGTCTGATTTACATCTGGGTTTTCCCACAGTCTAACTCCCAACAGTTCCAGTGTGAGGGATCTCATAATTTTCTTCAAGAATACTAACGTCACTGTTTATCAGATGTTTACCATGCACACGACAGGCACCATGGAACCCCTTTACAGATGCTATCACATCTCCAGTTCCCTGAGTGTTTTAAGAGGTAAAGAAAAGGAGAGGAAGGAGGAAGGTCCTTCTTCAGAGGTCCATCCAGCACTTTCCCAGGGCCAGGACCTGGCCCCACCCTCTGAGACTTGTCTCTGGCTTCGCTGTCCCAGCTTCCTTGATTCTCCTTTGCTAAACTTCCTCATCCCTTCAATCTATGTATGTGTGTATATTTTTACAAGCTGCCTTAATCCTCACTGCCACAAGCAGCGCCAGCGGAGGTCTCCTCTCGCTGAGTAGTAAGAGAGGCCTGGGAAACAGAGAGGAAGGAGCAAGTACGCAAAATCCTGAAGGGCTGGACCAGTCTCACTTGTGAAAACCCCGCCCCCGCGCCCCACCCCAATCCATACTCCCTGCAGCAGCCAAAATACCTTCCTAAAATGCCAGTCTGATCAAGTCCCTTCTCCACTGGGTGAACGCTGGCTCAGTCCCCTCGGGATGAAGTCTAACTGCCTTCTGGTTTCCAAGGCTCTGTTAAGATCTGAACTCAGACCCAACCTGGCTTTCAGTTTCTGGGACAAGTGCAGTTCTCCTGCCTTCACATGGGGTGCAGGGGCTCGTCCCCACTCTCAGCCCCACACGGAAGCCTCCTGGATTCCTAAGGCTGGTCAGTCACCTCCTGGCCTTGCTGCTCCCCACGCTTCTAATGTTGTAACTACTTGCTTATTGACTGAATGCCTGCCTCCTGTCCCCACCGTGTAAATTACCCAAAACACGGCCGCATCTATCCTGCTCACTGCTGTGTCCCTACGACACTCAACACATGTGTTGCTAACAGGTAGGTCAAGTGAATGGCTCCTGCCCCCCAGGGGTTTACTGGGGTGAGGACTAGAGTGTCCGCATGTGGCTCCCCTGGATAGCTTCACTGGCTAATAAACCCACTCGACAAAAATAACAACAGTATTTTCTGAGCACTACTATGTACCAGGCACTGTGCTAATGAATAGGTGATTTACAGCCATGATCTCATTTAATCCCCCAACAAACCTGCGGCAAAGTGTCCCCCTTACTCCACAGGTGAGGAGCCAGGGCTCCGGATGGCTAACAGACCAGCCACCAAGCCTGTGCTACCTTCACTGCTCTGACCTGGACCCTGTGCTGTCCTGCTGCTTCTCAAAAACTAAAGTCCTAAGAGTGACTGACCCATTTGACAGGTGGGCAAAGTGAGGTACAAGGAGGCCAGCGGCTCACTGGCCAGAGCCAGTTGCTGCAGGATTCCCAACACTACCCCTTCCAGGAGTGGGACCTGCCCTGCTGCCCGCGGCCACCCCCTGCCTGTCTCCCCACCCAGCCCCGGCCCGAGAGAGGCCTGCATACTTGGCCCGATTTTCTGGAATGGTTCCGGGGGCTCCTCCTTCACCTCGTCAGTGGCCACGACACCTTGGTCGAAGGGGTCTGTGGGAGAACACATGGCCCTTAGCACCCTGGTAACCAGGTCTTGGAGCTCAGCTGGGGACAGGGAGGTGGGCTGCCACCGAGGACTTACCTGCCCGATTCTCAGGGGCCCCTTCCACACTAAACACTGCGCCCGGGCGGGAGGCAGCAGCCGCAGAAGAAAAGAAGCAAACAGGAGCCCTGTTAGTCCCTGCCTCTGCCCAATGCCCCCGGCCTAGGTCCCACGAGCCTGCCTTAACCATTGTGGATGCCCCAGACAGCCAGGGGCCCCAAGAGGGCACGTCCTTCTGTTCCTCATTCTCCCCATGGGGCTGGGACCCTCCCCATGGGCTGGGACTACCCCAGGGCAGGAAGATGCTTTCTGGCTGGCCTGTTTTTAGATCTCGGCCATTCACTGGAGGGGCCAGGGCAGCAGAAAAAGAAGGGATAAGGGGACGGGAAGAGAAAGAGGAGGAGAGAGGACGGGTGGGCCAGTGGCTATAGGGATAGGGTCTGGATGTCAGGGCTTGACTCCGGCTGGGGGTGTGGGACTGGAGAGGGAACCTTCCAGGATCCTTTCCCAGGCGAAGACCCTATTTCCAGGATTCTTAAGATTCCAAAAATAAATTACCTAAATTTATCGTTCTAATTTCTAACTCTATAATCTAAGATGCTAAAATATCATCATTCATTTTAAAAAATTGGTTTAATTTCACCAGAGCATGTGAATACTCAACATGAAATCGTAAAACGAACTGATATAAAACTGCTGATATTCGACTGATTTTTGACCTACAAAAACGGCAATTTCACTTGGGTTACCCTAATCAGAAGTATATACAGAGGGAGCATGATGGGGACCTTCCCTCGTCCAGAATCCTCTCAAGCTGGCCACTCCGCTCACTCGCTTGCGGTCTGTCTGCGGCCTGACCGTCTCTGGGTTGGGGAGGGAGGGGAAGCTGAGGGTGGGGCAGGGGCCTGGTGAGAGCCCGGGAGAGAGGTCTGTTTGCACGACTCCGCTCCCAGGGGTGAGGGGCCTGACTCACCATCCACTGCATGCAGATCTCGGTGCTCCTGGAAGCAGCTGTAGTACTTGTACTTCTTCCCACAGATGTCACACGTGTACCTGAAGTTGTCTGTGGGGACAGAAGCACTCGGGGTTAGCAGGGCTTCGGGCCCTTGAGGGCCTTGAGAGGTGGGTCTGGGCCAGACTGGGCCCAACCGATGATCCGTGGAGACGAGCCCCTGGAGTGTTAAGAGTCTTCTCCAGAAGGAGACCGGGGAGCCTGGAAGTCACTTTGAAAGGCACTCCCAGTGGCACCCCATGTGTGCTGAGTCCCTAAGGGCTGGGTTCATAACTGGCCCCCCTTCCTTTGTAAAGTTCCATGAGAATAACCATCCCGGGAGCTGGTGATGGACAGGGAGGACTGGCGTGCCGCAGTCCCCAGAGTCGCAAAGAGTCGGACACAGCCGAGCAACTGGGCTGGTGGTGGGGCACTGCACTGCGAGAAGCCAGGCCAGGAGCCGGCGGGCATTTCCTGCATTTGTCCCTACAGCCAAGGGAGGAAGTAACAACCATCTAACACTCAAGGGCACCGAGGATCGGAAGGGACCTGCCACAAGCCCCACGGCAAGGCGGGCCTGCGTGTGTCCCTTCATGGGGTCCAGGCATCCACCATCTTACCAGGCCTACCATCTCCAAGCCTCTGCCCCAGCCAGCCACGGAGTGGTGCAGGGAGAGGTGGTGGGGGTAGGGAGGAGAGTCTCGGTCCTGGCCTGCCTCACCCGGTCTGCCAGCAAGTACCAACCCCACCATGGGATTCAGGGTCCCCCATCTCCCCCCTAATTTGGGAGGGTGGTAGATGAGCCGACTCCCAGGGCCTCTCCCGTGCCAACGGTTCCAGAATTCCAAGCCTGGCACATGATCTTTGCCCGTGGCCAGCAATCCAGCATAGACCACCTCCCCTATCACGTGCCATCGGGACCATAATCCTTCTTGGACATCTGGGGAACAGAGGTGGATAAGTCAAGGCCACCTGAGTCTGCTGGTTCCAGGTGGGTTCCTGCCCCTGCAATGCCCCCCATACTGGTCACTGCTGGTCGCCCTGCTGCTACCTGCCCCGTGTGTCTCATCTCTGTCCACACTGCCCCTCTCCTACCCACTGGGCCACGTCCATCTGCCACCTCTGAGAAAATGCAAACCCCCAGCTTTCTGCCGCTAAGAAGCTCCCCCACCCTGCTCTGTCAAATCCCAAACCACTGCATGGATGGGGCCACACCCCCAGGCTCATCTAAGGCTGGAGGGAATTAGGATGAGATTTATACCCAAGGGGAGAAGGGCAAAATGAGTTTCTTGTCAGTGAGACCATGTCTCCAGAACCCCAGGAGAGCTCAGCGTCTCTAGGAATGCCACTGCCAATCTGCCTTGGGAGGCAGGCAGGCCCTGTAGTCAGGTGTCATTAACGTTGGACATGTGCCCTAAACTGTCCACACCTCGATTTTCTCATCTGCAAAATGGGAATGATAAATTCTTCATTTCCCAGAATTGTAATAAAGGATAAATGAGCACAAGGCATAACATGCAATAAATATGCAGTAAATGGCACCTAATATAGTTGAACAAAGGGAACGAATGCCACAGTGGCAAGAAAGCTGGATGTGGAGCTCACCTTTGAGGTTCTTAGTTGAGAGACTGGTAACCGGGTCTATGCCTCTATGCACGCCTGTGCTATTTTTCTCCCAAATACATGAAAGATCCTGGACTAGAAGGCGTGAGACTTGGTTTCTCTGCCCACCTCCACCCTGAACAAACTGCATGACTTCTATCTGGGACGTGGTATCCTCCTTTGCAAAAACAAGGCTGGACTGAACCTTCTCCCCAGGACTCCACGGCCAGGCTCCCATCACAAGGCCGGGGTGTGAGGACGCCAGGCTTTCTGAGCAGGCGTGGCTGCCCGGGGGGTCCGGGCAGCAATGCAAGACTGAGGGTCAAGTCGAGCACACTGGCCACGGGGAAAGAATACTGCAGGGAGGAAGGGAAAAGTGACGGAAGGACCAAAAATACCTCAGTCCCCAAATCCTCCACAACCAGTGAGCCTCCGGGAATGACGGAAGCCAGATGGAGCATAACAGGGCATTGAGGGGCTGCCGGAGAGGCGGGGGCCCAGAGAAGCCAAGGAAGGAAAGAAAAATAGGGAAGTTCTTCAACTGTGCGGCTGACTACAGGCAGGCGAAGAGAAGGGAGCTACTGAGGGAGAAGGAGCCAGGGGCCAGGCAGGGGCGGGGTGGGGCTCAAGAGTGGACACGGGATTCGCCATCTCCTGCTGCAGGCCTGGGGGCAGGTGCCTGGCCAATCTGATGCTCAGATTCTCCAGGAAACGGAGAGGTAGTCTCAGCGCACTGGCCTTTCCTGTGGTTTAAGAATCATGTGGTAAGAGTCCCTAAGACAGCAAGCAGATCAAACCAGTCAATTCTAAACGAAGTCAACCTTGCATGTTCACTGAAAGAACTGATGTTGAAGCTGAAGCTCCAAAACTTTGGCCACCTGATGCAAAGAGCCAACTCACTGGAAAAGACCCTGATGCCGGGAAAGACTGAGGGGCAAGAGAAAAAGAGGGCAACAGAGGATGAGATGGTTGGATACCATCCCTGTTTCAATGGACATGAGCTTGAGCAAACTCTCATGCTAGGAGGTGGTGATGGACAGGGAAGCCTGGCGTGCTGCAGTCCATGGGGTCACAAAGAGTTGGACACAACTTAGCGACTGAACAACAAGAAGAATCCAAAGAAAGAGTGGATGAGAAAGTGCCTCAGAAGAAAACCTGTTAGAACCCAAAGGAACTAAGGTCCTTCCTACCTCCTTGAACTACTCTGTTTTGGATTTTCTAGCAGTGGGGGAGTCCTGTTTGTTTATTATTTTAAGAAACTTTTTCTGGTGGTATACCAAACAAGTAGAACAGAGGTGCCCAAACTGTGGCCTGCCCAGCATCTGTTTTGGTAAAGAATTCATTTCCATACGGTCCCTGACTGCCTTCATGTTCCATGGCAGAGCTGAGCAGATGTGATGGAGACATCTGGCCTGCAAAATCTAAAATATTTACTCTTTGGTCTCCTACCAAAAAATACGCTGACCACTGATACAGAAAAATGTACACACCCTAAATGTTCAACTCCTCACCCTGTCAGAAACTGCAAACATCTGTGTAGCCAATACCCAGCTCCAATCTTGAAAGCCAGAAGCCCCTTTCCGAGGGTGACCATGGCTCTGACTTCTTGCATCATGAGTTAGCTTCCTTCTGCCTCCACACTTTCTGTACACAGATCGTAAGAGGAGGAACTCTTTCTGCCGGACTCCTTCTGCTAACGTTCTGTTTGTGGGTAATGCACACTGCAGTGTGTAGCCGCTGTCTCTACTTCTCACGGCTATGCTGTAGTCCTGTAGTTCACTGTGAGAACACGCTGTGAGTTACTCACCTATTCAGCTAGTGCTGGGTGGTTTCTGGTTTGAAGCTGTTATGAACAGTGCTGCTAAGAACATCTTTTTTTTTTAATATTTTTTTTGATGTGGACCATTTTTAAAGTATTGCATCTGTTACAATACTGCTTGTTTTCTGTTTGGTTTTTTTGAGGCATGCAGGATCTCAGCTCACCAACTAAAGATCGAACCTGCACCCCCTGCATTGGAAGGTGAAGTCTTAACCACTGGACCCTCAGGGAAGTCCCTGCTAAGAATGTCTTCATTCCCATCTTTGGGTGGACATGCGCATACACGCGCCTGGGAGGGGAACTGCTGGGTTCTGGAGCTCAGGTCTGTTAAGTGGGGAGAGGTTCCACCCCCGCCTACACCCCTTGGCTGGCTGCCTACCAGCCCTGTGGGTTCAGATCTGGAGGGAAGGCAGGCAGGGCCCCCGCAAGCAGCCAAGTGGAACAGTGTCCCCAGATGCTGAGGCTCCATGCATCCCCAGGGCTGGGACACCACGCCCCAGGATTCATGTCTGTGAGTGTTCCTGAAGTAACTCTTTGAAGTAGCATTTCCCAAACATGAGTTACGGTGACCGACCCCCGACCCATCCATGCGTGAATGTGTGCTTAGTCGCTCAGTCCTGTCTGACTCTTTTGCGACCCCAAGGACTGTAGCCTGCCAGGTTCCTCTAGCCATGGGATTATCCTGGCAAGAATACTGGAGTGGGGTGCCATTTCTCCCTCCCTTCCTGACCCAGGGATTGATCTCGAGTCTCCTGCATTGGCAGGCGGATTCTTCAGCACTGGAGCCAAAGGGGGAAGCCCCCAAACCCATGAGCGGGAGTCAAAAGAACAGAGTGCACACACTGGGTCCCTTTTGGGGTGCATGTACATATTTTGCCAATGAAGGGCCCTGAGAAGTCTCCAGCAAAGCAACATGTTCCTCTTAGCAGAATTCAAGGTTTCCCCAGGTGATCTGGCCAGAGCACCCTTTATCGCCTGTTAACTTCCCTAGAATGACTATGCCGCGGAGCACACTTTGGCAAAGGTGCTCTCAGGCGCCTCCCGGAAGCTGCCCAGGGCCATCTTGGGGTATAGAGTTGAGAGCTTCACCCTGGCCCTGGCTCTCCCTCCTCCCCCACCCCTGGCCCTCTCAGTCCCCGCAGCCCAAGAGGAGGGAAAAATACTCACTGCCTTGGGAGGCTCCCTCTCCTGAGGTGGCTTCAGTGTCTGTAACAGAGAGAGAAGGGGGTGAGCCAACCACACGGTGGAAGGGCCACTGCCAAGAGGGAGAGAAGCCAAGAAGGCGGGGGCCAGGAGAGGCCGATCCTGCCCGCCCGGGGATGCCCCGTTCCACTCAAGATGCAGGCCCAAAGCCTTCCCTGTGTTTCCTGCCGCCCAGCAGGCCTTGACCTGGGGCCGTTCGTCCCTACCTGCCAGGGTCAGGCTCAGGGAGCGGCAACCACCCTTCCTGTCCCCAGCGTCCTCATCTCCAGCAGGGTGCCATCCTGTGAGCATCACACAAGGTGACACGAGTACTTCCGGCAAGGGCTGCTGACACCGAGCGGCACCGAAGCCCCGTGGGAGGATGCGGGCCACGTGCGGCAGTCCAGAGCACTGCTAGCAGAAGCTCGGTGGCACGTCCTGTGCACTCCGCCCCACTCCATCCCCACCCCAGGGTGCTCCCCCAAGTCAAGGAGGCCGCTCCCCTTTGCCTTGGGTCCCACTTCCACTGCAAAAAGTGCTCTGAGGTCATCCTCGAGGGGTCAGCATGGAAAAAAAAACAGGCAGCAGATGGGGAGGTAGGGGTCCCTCAGCTCTGCCCTGGTACACCACTCACCTCGGTGTGCCCGGACGTGGGTCTGGAAACAGTTGTAATATTTGTACTTCTTGCCACAGATTCCACACTCATAGGACCCTGGAAGACAGGAAAGGAGAGACGGGTCAGCCAGCATCTACTGTGCACAACCAAGAGGCCCCAGGACCCTCAGTGACAACTTCAGGTAATAGTAGGTGGGCTCAGTGGGGTGTGACTCTGCAACCCCACAGACTATAGTCCGCCAGCCTCCTCTGTCCATGGAATTTTCTAGGCAAGAATACTGGAGCGGGTTATTTCCTCCTCCAGGGGATCTTTCTGACCCAGGGATAGAACCCACATCTCTTGTATCTCCTGCACTGGCAGGCAGGTTCTTCACCACTGTATCACCTGGGAAGCCCCAGGTAACACCAGTTCTGCGCCCACAGGCTATCTTCTTCCCTACAAGCAAGAGGGTGGTAAGCACCAGCAAAGACAGCACTGAGCTGGAGGCCAGGAGTTCAGGGGTCAAGTTCAGGTTTTTGTCTCAACTCTCTGAGTGACCTTGGCAAGTCACTTCCCACCTCTGGGCCTCAGCTTCCAAGTCTGTAAGACACAGACTGTAACTTCTTAGGTTACTCATGGCTATTCCTTGAAAGAAAAAAGGAGATGAATATAAAAGAATTTCAGAGTAAGGAATAAACTGCACCCATGTAAGGAAATCATCCCTTAGCTGCAACAGAATAATCTCCAGCTACCACTCCTCCTTGTCAGGATGGACAGAGGTCAAGAGGACAGGCTTTGAACCAGACACATCTAGATCCCTGTCCCTGTTCTGCCACCCACCAGCAGCACGACCTTGGTAACTTCCTTGAACACACGAAGCCTCAGTCTGCTCAACTGTAAAATGCGGCTAGAAGTACCTATCTCATAGAGGTGGCTCCATACAGCCCCCAGAAAGGGCCCAGCCCGACTACGCACGCGTCTGGCAAGGAGAGGACCCCTCTCATCTGCTGAGGTGCCATGTTATTCCCTCTGATGTGCAGAGACCAACCTGATGTAAATGCCTGACTCCAGCCCTCTTCCAGGCCCTTCTGGGGTGGGTAGCCATTCCCTTCTCTAGAGGATCTTCCTGATCCAAGGATCAAACCCAGGTCTCTTGCATTGCAGGCAGATTCTTTACCATATGAGTCACTACAGAAGCCCTCTCCCAGAGGCAGGGAGACTGAAATGGCTGAGTTCCCAGTGGGCACCAAAGACTGGTCAAAGGCAAGAGCCTAGCTACGCAGAGCAGGGTAAAGGTCCACAGCAGGGAAGCCAGCAGAGCCCATCAGACTCAGCCTGGCAGAGGCCCCAGGAGTTGGAAGGCCCTGCCCATCCCTCACACAGACCTAGGTCCAGGCCCCATCCTTCCTAACAGAACGGCCTGGGAGCCTGCACACACACGCAGAGTCCCTGGCCCCACTCCACACTAAGGGTACCTGAGTGGCTGGGGCCGGGAGCCTAGGAATCTTCCTTTCCCCCAAGTATCCACAGAGGATTCTGATGCTCAGCAACTAAGTGTGGGAACCACTGGTTTAAAATCCAACAGCTCTGGGATACAGTCTCAGCTCAACCATTTACTGGCCAGGCATCAGTCTCCTTATGGAAAAAAGGTATGGAAGACTGAATTTAGAATGAGTGGTGTTCCCACCACAAGACCAGATAGTCAGTGAGTCAAGGCGCCACCAAATTCCACTTCCGGGGGTGTCACCCGGGTGCAGGGGCCCGTCTGTAAGTGTTAGTTGCTAGTTGTATCTGACTCTTTGCAACACTATGTACTATAGCCCACAAGGTTCTTCTGTCCATGGGATTCTCCAGGCAAGAATACTGGAGAGGTTTGCCATTCCCTTCTCTAGGAGATCTTCCTGGCCCAGGGATCGAACCCAGGTCTCCTGCATTGCAGGCAAACTCTTTAAGGTCTGAGCCACCACTGGGTGTGAACTCCAGGTATCAAGTCAAGTCAGAAGAGCACTGGGCTTGGAGCCTGATGATGAGCTCGGCTCTGCCCCCCCTCCCTGGCTGTTTGATCGCAGGCACACTCCTTTTCCAGTTTGAGCTTCACCTTCTTCACCTGTGAAACAAGACTACGATGCCTGCGTCTCATGATCAAGGTCAGGATGAATGAGCTACAACCCACGAGTCAGCAGGCCCACCAGTGGGCAGCGCTACTTGGCCACCGTGGGTCCCTCAAGGGAACGCTGTCCTCCAAACCAGCATGGGATTTAGCAGCCTGTTATTCAACAGTTTTATATGTGTTACCCTTGTCTCACTGGGAAAAATATACACACACGGAGGGCAAAGATCAGAGTGTATATTTCCCTGTCTTTAGCCCCATGACTGGCACACAGCAGGGGCTCGGTAAATTCACAGCATCCTGCTGTTCTCCTCATCTGTCACTGTGTAATAAAGACCTGGATTCCCTCCCCGTGCTTCCACCCGCTCCTCAACAGTTTCTGCTGATTCCCCTTCAATGATAGGGAATTTGCCGAGTATCTTCAACGGGCCAGGCACCGAGGCCCCAGCCACGACTTGACTTGATACCTGGAGTTCACACCCAGTGGTGGCTCAGACCTTAAAGAGTTTGCTATCACTGCCCTCTGTCTGATGGGAAGCAGACAGGCCACTGTGCAAGGGGACCCACAGGGTGATGATGCTATGACAGCCAAGTGCAGGACCTGGTGGCCACAGTGTGGGGCCCTGACAAGGCTGCAGCAAGGGTGGCCAGTCAGGGGACTCGAGCAGGCGGGAGAAGGGAAAGGCAAGTGGGAGGTAGAGGGGCCGGAGCCCCATGGAAGGCAAGCGGAGGGGTCTCTCTCCCCAAAGGACCAAGGCCACAGCCTTGTTCAGACTTGACCCACTTCCGGATGAGGTCTCTGCCGTTCTCTGCCACAAGACTTGGGCCTCAGTTTCTCCAACTGCCTTCAATGACCTGAGGTCTTTCCTCAAACCGTACGGTAAGTGTGGGCTGATGGACAGAGCCTGCGGGCTGCAATGTCCCCAACTCATCCGCCCAGTTGACACTGTTTATAATCAGGTCAGTCCCACAGGCTTCTCCCTCAATCCACAGAGCGCCGAGGGCGATGTCCCCAACTCATCCGCCCAGTTGACACTGTTTATAATCAGTCAGTCCCACAGGCTTCTCCCTCAATCCACAGAGCGCCGAGGGCGATGTCCCCAACTCATCCGCCCAGTTGACACTGTTTATAATCAGTCAGTCCCACAGGCTTCTCCCTCAATCCACAGAGCGCCGAGGGCACCTGCAGCCTTGCTCACAGATCTCTATCCATTCAGAGTCACAGGGGCACAGTTTGCCACCCTCGGGCCCTCTCCTGGCCCCAGAGCAAAACGGACCACTTGCCCAGCATGCTGAGTCTCAAGACTGAGCACTGTGTTGGCAGGAGGGACACCTGAGCTCAAGGCCCTGCCTGCCCCTCATTCACCCTGGGACCCCGGGCTGCAGATGCCCTGTCTGCAGAAGGGTCTGGATGGGCAGAGGGGTCTGGGGCATGGGGGGAGTGCAACAGAGCGGCAGCCCTACAGTGCAGCAACGCCAGCAACCCCGGGTTCAAATCCCAGCTCACCACAAAACAGATGGGGCCCTGGACAAGCCAGGGAAAAGCCCACACCTCGGGCTTCCTTTCTATAAAATGGACGCAGTAAAACAGCGCCCACCTCACTGAAGGAGACGGGGGAGGAATGACATGAGCAGTAACACGGAGACCACTCGGCACAGTGCCCAGTACACAGCAGGCACTCGGTAAAGGGGCGCTGGCATTACTGTCAGTTTTCCCCGAACTGCTCTTGGACCCAACTTCCTGAATAGGTCCTGGGAAGAGGGGCCCATGGTCAAGCAAGTGGGAGGCATGGCCCGTCTGGGGAGACACGCCCAAGAGCTGTGCCAGCTGGAAGAGGACCTGCAGTAAAGGAACGCAACTGACCATTAACCCCAGATTTCCCAACCAATTTGACCACAGAATCTCTTTCTCTCCAAGGCTCATTTCAGAGCTGTAGTCTACAGCAGTTCTGCCAAAACGGGCCCCACACTCCCAACACCCAGATTCCTACACGCTCTACCAGCCCTCCAGCAGTCAGCATCCAGGGTCCCGGGCCTGCTCAGATTTGCTGACTGGGGGCAGAGACGATGTAGAGGAGGTTAGGCTCAGTCTCTGCAGATACTAACAGGCCCTGCGTACTCAAGGGTCTACTGCTGATGCCGACATTCAGCCATGCCTCCACCCTCATGCTGGCCCCATCGGGTCCTCCTGCCCCTCAACCATCACGTACCAGATGCACATCTCAACGCTTGGTCAAAAATCCAGGTGTCCGAATACTGGCCTCGCACAGATCTGCCGTGGGGGCTGCCATTCAGTGCTTTTGCATCTGAATTATGTGAAAAATCAGAAAGAGCCCTTAAAGATGGGGTGGGTTGGGAGGGGCCAGGTAAGGAGGACTCTCGAGTCTAGGGCTGGCCAGTCCCCTGAGCTCTCAGAACCTCAGTTTCCCCATCTGCACATGAGATGGATGCACAAGGTCATGCTGTCTGCTTTTTCACTAAACAGCTTGTGCTGGCTAAGTGGCAGCCACGCTTCCCCAAGGGAGGCTGGGGTGTGGCAGAAGGCAGCAAGCAGCCACAGGACCAAACGCTCCTGAAGTGTTGTGCTTCCTCTGTCCTGACTCATAATATAGATAGAACATAAAATTATCCATCATGAGGTTCAGTTCAGTTCAGTCGCTCAGTCGTGTCCAACTCTTTGCAACCCCATGGATTGCAGCACACCAGGCTTCCCTGTCCATCACCAACTCCCGGAACTTGCTCAAACTCATGTCCGTTGAGTCAGTGATGCCATTCAACCATCTCATCCTCTGTCGTCCCCTTCTCCTCCAGCCTTCAATCTTTCCCAGCATTAGGGTCTTTTCAAATGAGTCAGCTCTTCGCATCAGGTGGCCAAAGTATTGGAGCTTTAGCTTCAGCATCAGTCCTTCCAATGAATATTCAGGACTGATTTCCTTTAGGATGGACTGGTTTGATCTCCTTGCAGTCCAAGTGACTCTCAAGAGTCTTCTCCAACACCACAGTTCAAAAGCATCAATTCTACAGCAATCGTGAGGTTATAACCCAACATTTCTCACTATAATCCTGCCAGCAAAATGACCCTCCAGGGACGATATGCCTCGTGTGTGCTGTGGCCTGGTATCCCCCTGGCCCGTGGCCACCGTGTACCCCAGGCTGGTGCAGTGGCAGCTGGAGGGCCTTCTAGGGGACTCACTTCAGCTGGTCCCCGTTCTGTCGCCTGACTCCCTGCCCCGCACGCTTCTTCAGTCTGCTCCATTTCCCAACTACTCTCCTGTCCTCTGTCTCTGTCTTTCTCTACTCAGTGCAGGCACTGCAAGTCTTCACTTGTGCCTCTCCAAAATCGCTGCATGGGTTGGTCTCTGACCCCACTGCACCCCACTGCATGGGTGGGAAAGCAGCAATCTGCCCACTTCACACAGCCAGCGAGTGGGAGTGGGGTGGGGTGTGAACTCGGGGGCTTCTCACCCATCAGCTCAATCCATCCTCACAAATCCAGCATAGAAAGGTGATTATTATCCCCATTTTTCAGACGACGGGGCAACACATCAGGCCAGAGGTGGCCTGATCTGTCCTGCTCCGGAGCCTGTGTGTGATCACCAGAGGGTCAGCCCCTGGGAGCAAGCAGAGAAGAGAGGGTGCCTGCTAATAGCTACCATTTACTGAGCATATCCAGGCTTTTCATTTCCACCCTCCATCTTCCCAGAAGTCCCTGTGTGTTGGGACAACTCAACACCCACTTCAACCATTAACGTGGAAAGTTTCGGGCCCCAGGGCTGGGGCCACTCAGCTAGTGGCTAGTGAGCAACTGGGCCCCAGGCTGGCCCTCGGGGATCCAGAGCCAACCCACCATCCTCACGCCAGGTCCAGATGCCGTGGGAGCTGTGAACCCCTGTTGGACATGGAGCTTTCCCAGCACCGGGGAGCAGAACCTCCTACCATGTCTGGCACCACGACACAACCCCCCAGAGCACCCGATCAAGGGCCTGAGGGTGGCTGGCAGAAGATGCCAGACATGGATGCGAGCCTTTTCCTCTCCCCATCCTGCTGTGATGGGGAGAGGAAATCAGGAAGTGCTGATGAAAAGCATCTGTCCAACACTGTCTATAACCACCTGGCAGACAGCCTGGCTTACGCTCCCTCCTGGAAGCACTGGACAGATCAGGTGAGGCCAGGTGAGAGCAGGCGGGTCTAGCTCCCAAAGCCATGGAGGGGAGAAGTAGGAGGCCGAGGTAAAGGGGCAAAGTGGGCAGCAATCCTCAACTCTACCATGCCTTGCACCCATCAAGCTCCTGATCAGCTCCAGTGCCTTGCAGGATACACAAGATGCACTAAGGCAGAAATCCGGCGCAGGTGAAAGAGAGAAGAAAGACACAAGGCGGGTGGATGGAGAGACAGCTCCTTACAACAGGCAACCCCGTATTTAGCGCAAAGCAACTCGGGAGCGCACATGCTCGGGAGCGTCCTGCCCACTTGGTTCTAATATGCAGCAGAGCTGGGCCCACGGCCTACTGGGGGACAGGGACCCAGGAGAGGTAAGCTGGAAAGAGGACAAGTAGGTTTCCTGAGGCTCTCTGGGCGTGGACTCAGAACGAATGACCTCAGGCCAAGGTCCTCCATGTAGAGTACAAATCCCCTGGGGGTGCTGGAGCATGGGGAATTTTAAGAGGATCAATTCCCAGTTATCAATTGCCCAATGCATTTCTTCCTATAACCCTAAAGCCAACGGGCCAGAGAACATAGCAGGCAGGGAGGCCGTGCTCAACTGGTTCTCATCACCGCCACCCGTTTCTACACAGCTAACACGATGGTCTTTTCACCCACCCCTAAATCCCCTACGGTGGCGTACAAGGGGGGATGGACATCTGAGAGCTCCAAGCAAAGAGAAGCTGGACTTAGAATGCAGGTGCATCGAATGACTGGGAACAATTCCTTTTGTAAATTGGGTGATTTCTAATTCTTTGCTTTCCACAAAACTGAAGAAGGATCTAATGGAGTTGTCAGTGAAGAGACCGTTAAAAATAATGTCTGATGATAGACCCGTGTGATTTTTGGCATACAACTTGGAAGGAGTTCAAGGAATTGAGTGACACTGCTGAAACAGGATTCCATCCTATCCCTGGCTCCTTATTTACATGAACAAGGCTTCTAAGCTTTTACACTTAAGAAAGTGGAAAAAAAGGAACTAAATTAATGCTGAATCTTGTCTCCCTCGACAATAAGAAATATTAATTCACAGAAATGTGAGCCAATGGAAGAAGAAATAAAACCCCATCCATTTCATTAAGAGGTGCATTTTCCATAAAGTTTTACTTTTATGTTTGCTATTTATCTAAATTTGCTTTTGACAAATTGTATGCTAATAACAACTCGATCAGGGGAAAAAATGTTTTAAGACGTAGAGCTTTATGATCCAAACAAATTTTTTAGAAATTTCTATTTCAATTTACGTACATCTTGTTGTGGGAGATGAGTGTGAAACAGTGATCAATAAAAGACTCTCAAGCATAAAAAATATATCACAGTAGGATAAAATCCTGTGAGAGAAGCGGACTGGAAATATGAGTTCAAGGAGAAAAAGGAAAGATGTAAAATTTCTGACTGTTGAAGACGAGCCTGTTCATTATGTTTTTTATTTTTTAATGAATGATGGTGGATATCAGAAACGGTGGAGTTTGGAGTCCCCTGGATACATTTAAAAGAGTAGTCCACAGTTTTATTTCCAAAATGCCACATTTTAAAAACACAGTACTCCAGAAATTCTGTCCTTTGCAATTATTTAAACTTTGGATAGAAATGTTAGATGTCCACTCAAAAATGTGAAAGAGAATACGATTCCTCAAAATTCTTTTAGGAGACACTGAAGAAAAGAAGTCTGAAGCCATCAGCCTTTCTGCTTCTAGAGGTAACCCCGAACATGTCAACATCCAGGACTTTGGCTAGTACCACTGGTCTCTGTTTTGCATTTTTTGTGTGCCAAGTCGCTTCAGTCGGGTCTTGTCCAACTCTTTGTGACCCGATGGACTGTAGCCCGCCAGGCTCCTCTGTCTCCAGAATACTGGAGTGGGTTGCCATGCCTTCCTCCAGGGGATCTTCCTGACCCAGGGATCAAACCTGCATCTCTTACATACACCTGCACTGGCAGATGGGTTCTTTACCACTAGCGCCAGCTGGGAAGCCCCACTTTGCATTTTTTGTTCCCCCTTACAAATACTTTCATACCAATCACTACACTCTGACCTCAACAATCCTACTAGAAAGACAGGTAGATTTTATTATACCCCCTAATCAATGAAGACCTTATGGCTCAGAGAGGTTAACGGGCCCTTGCACAGCCCCACAAGGGGCAGACCCTAGGTCTCCTGGCTTACAGGCTAGGGATCCTTTGCCATGGAAACCCTCCAATCAGGACCCCCAACCCACCTTGGACCACCTGATGAAGAGTCAGCAGCAGGGATAAGATGCTCCTGGGAAGGAGGCCAGAACCCTTCCTTTCTGAGTGGCTGTAGCAAAAGAGCTGAGGGTTGGTTCTGGCAGGCTCAAGCCCAAAGCACTGCCAACACCAACTGAAACAGGAAACTAACTATCAGCTGGCACTACGAAGCAGGACCTTCACCCCTCAGGATCATAACAGACCAAAACCCACACGGATGTGTCTGAATGGCTGTCTGCTCTTCCGCTGCTCCTTCCAGGGCTGCGGCCAAGACCCCACCTCCTTTTTCCCCTCCTCTCCTCCCCGGGCAGCCCTGGTGCCCAAAGCTCGCTGCCTAGAAACATCCTTGCAGGATCCAGGCTCCCAGCTGACTGACTCTCCCTCCTGTACCAGATCTAGGGACCCCCTTCTGCTCACCCATCTCCAGGACAGGACCTTCCTCCCTCACAGGCCTGTCTTCAGTTACCAAACACTTTCTGTAATCACAGAGCCCTCCCTCGTACTGATTCGCAATCACCTCCTGGTGATTTTCCTGCACTGGGATTGCGGCTACTTGGAATGTGTCTGCTCAGTCCCCTCCCATCAAAATGCTGTAAGCTGTGAACACTATAAGTGTTCCATCATCTCTTCTGCACCATTCCTCCATGGGCTGCATGCTTTTTTTGCTGTAAACCCAGCCTGTCTTGTCTTCATCAGCTAGGACAAGGATGGCAGCAAGTGTCCATTTCAGATTTTTCAATTCTAGCTGACTGGCCATGACTTCTTAGTGTACTGTGCTGAGAAGGATTCTGAGGTACACTTTTGGGACATGTGCAGCCAACAGTTAGGGATGCCTTTCACTATTGGTTTTACCCAACAAAACTGTCATGGTCAGTATTATCTCTGCTCTTCTTGCTAAAAAAGAAACTTGATATGTTGCTCCCAAGCTCCATAATGATTTCAATGGCAGTGACAGTCTTTCAAGAGTGAGAAGTACCCTTTTTGGTACACAGAATTTCTGGGCAGCAGGGAACTAGCAGAGACTACTTGCAAGCCTGGCAGCCAGCCTCCTGGGCATCGATGCCCCTCCCCACGCTCCTCGTCTGAGAAGCTGCCAAGTACCATCCATGTGTCCATGACCAGGCTCCTCCATGGGAAGTGCCTGGGATAATGTTTGTGCCACTGGGAACACTGTTCATCTGATGGCTGTTAAAGGGCCAGTGAGGACCTGGGGGTGGGGACAAGGGGGATGGAGCTCAGAGAGCCCGCAAACGGGAGGCTCCCTCATGAGACAGCACTGGCTGATCGAATAGGAGCACTATTCTGTTCAGTGGCAGAGCTGGCCAGAGCCCTCTGCGTCCCTGCCAAGTGCCTCGGGAACATGTTAACTCCACAGTGCCCAGCCACACTGTAGCACAAGCTCATTCAAAGAGTAACTCTAACCAGCATTCCGCCCTGGCCACAGCCCAGGGAATGCCTTCCCGCCTTGTTTACTTCCAGGAGCAGGTGGGACAGGGTGTTATGAAGTAGAGTTGCCAAGTCTCTTCCATCTCCCAGGGCTTTGCTTGCCCCTTTATAAAATGAGGGCACCGCGTGCCAAATCTATAGCACGTGGGGCTCCATTGCTCACTTTCACATCCGTGGTAGACATCAATAATCAATCATGCCACCCTTCAGAACCTTCAACACGGAACTCCTAATAGCCAGCAGCAACTACCTGGACTTGGACCATAAGATAATGTCTACATGCCATTCTGAGAAGGGATGAGTTCATAAGGTTTCATTCTAACATCATCTTTTTTTTTAATTGCCTTTCTTTCCTGCTGCTAAAAGGCCAAGCCAGATTCCTTCAAGCCTGACCCTTGACAGAAACTACACCCTCAAGGTGGAAGGTCAGCCTTGATGGGTGTGAGACAACCGTCGCCACTAGCAGGAAGTGCCCAGCTCCGGCTTTGGTACCAGCTCCCAACTGGCAGCTCCACAGCTAACCATTGCTTTTAAACCTTTTCCACAGGGTCCTCAAAAGCAGTTTACTCAGAAATCTGAAAACATCCTGAAAGTCCCTGGATTTTGGTGGGGCAGCGGGGAGCAGTATTAGAAGGAGCTCAGGGGAGAAAATCAAGAACCACCCAGAAGCCATGTCTTCTGACACCTCATCCAGTGCTGGCTTTCTTCCCCATCCTATTTCTTCTCTACAGCACACTGGCTTGTTTCTCAGACTTGGGGAAAAAGCAGAAACTATTGCTACTCTTTCCTTTTGAAGGGGTATGTTATACTATCAACACGAGTATTACTGCGAATAATGGTGAATTATTTACTAAGTACGATGTTTAGTACTTTATACACGTGATCGCGGTGCATCCTCACACAGCCCCATGAATCCGCAGTTGTGAGAACTGAGGCACAGAGAGGTCAAGCGGCCTGCCCAAGCTGTAACGGACACTAAGTCAGGGAACCTGCGTTCCCAGGTTGAGGAGCCGAGGTTTTCCGCGCACAGCATCGTCCCCCACCCGCTGTCCCTTTGTGTGGTTCCCACACCCGTGGGGCAGCCAGGACAGGGAGCATGCCTGCTTTAGCAGGAGAGGAGAGCAAGGCACAGCAAGGGGAAGGCGCCTGCTGCTGAGAAGCAGCTGAGCCGGAGACCAGCGTCCGTGGCTGGCACGAGGCCCTGGGGCCACTCACTGTGCAGGCAGCTGACCCAGGGAGGACCCCCCCAGCATTTCCTTAGCGTGGCCGCTCCAGGCTTCCCCCCTGAAGCCTGACTGCCGACCCTATCTCAAGATTCAGATTCAACTACCCTTCACCAGACACCTCCTGGTGAAGGGCATACATAGCTTCTGGGTCCAGTGAGTCTTAAAACACCGCCCGCCCCACAAAATTGAGCATGGGCAGATATCTCCTCTGTTAACGAACACGTCCCTTATAGGCTGACACAGTCCTTGGCTGTAGGGTGTGAAGCCGGGTGGAGGGAGCTAAGACACAAGTCCTGGAGCAGACTCTTCTTTCACTTGACACCGAGCTAGGTCACTCATGCTCTTCAGCAAGTATTTCTGGCTCATTCCGCTTCTGTCTCGGGGGAGGATGGCATTTTCCAGCCTCCCTGAGGATGCTCCCTGACTAACCCGAACGATGCCAGAAGCAGGCTGCCAGCAGGACACTGGAGCGACCCAGGTAGGGCGACAGAGACCACAACCAGCTGAGGCACAGCGGGGAATGGGAGCTCGAGGCTGATCCCCAGCGGTTGCGAAAAACAGCAACAGGACTTGAGTTTAAACTCGGGGAAAGAGAGCCAGGGGAGCCTTCCCCTACCAGGCCCTGCCTGCCTCTCACGGGACGGAAGCCTGGAATTCAGGAGGAGGTGGGCAGAGCTGCCCCAGGAGGGACAGGCAGGTGGCCTCCCGAGCACACAAATGTGGAGGACAGCGAGGATGCAAATGGAGGTCTGGGAACTAACCAGGCAAGGCCTCTGTGCCAGGATGCGGCATGTGGACTATATTTTACAGGCCGGGGTTGCAAAACTGGTGGCCCATGGAAGGACTCTGACCACAGATATGTTTCCTTTGGCAGATTTTAAAAGTCAAATTAGTCACCAACATTTAAAGCCACAAGAATTTACCTTAAAATTCTCATTTCTGGCACGTGCTGTCAGAGATCCAGCCATGCTGAGCCCATCTTCCCAGTTAGTTACCGTAACTCTCCAGCTGGACCCGAGCCCCACCACCTGCCTGTCTGGCTCATCTCCACAATGCTAAATAAATGTATCTGTTGGGCCTTGCGGGCATCTGCGTTTGCAAACCTGGCAGGACTGTAGGCAGCCTCGGAGGGGTATCCCCTGGCTCACGCTGAGAAACGGGGAGAGATGGTTTCTAAGAAGCTCATTTCTCTGAGCTCCTCTGAGCCCAGCCCAGACCACAAGAGGCAGAAGAACGTGCCAGACTACGACTCATCCGATCCTGATCAGACAACTAATCTGAACAGGACCCACACTGAAAGTCGCCCCCGGGGAAGCCCAGAAGGAAGAAACGCAGACGGGCATTTAGGACACTAAGTGATGCGCGCTGTGCTGGATGCACAGTGGGAGGGGTTCCACGAGGCCCACAGGAAGTTCCAGGCATTTGACCTGAAAATCTTAAAGGACAGGTTGGCTTTTGCCACGTCAAGTGGGAAGACAAGCGCTCCAGAGCAGAGCTGAGCAGGTAAAGGCGAGTGTCAGGAGCCGAGGCCCTTCCCTGAGGGCAGAGGGGAGCCACAGAAGGCCCCTTCAGCCGGCCAGGGGCAGGGAGCCCAGGCCTGTCTCCCCCAGCACTGTGCCGCACGTTCCCACCCTGGCCCGGGCCCACCCCGGCCCAGGCCCGACCCTGCGGACAGGCGCTCACCCAGGGTCTGCTGGTTGCGGACGCCGCCGATCACCACGCAGATCTCGGCAGGCACGTCGCCGGTGGTCCCATCCTTGCTGACCGCCTTCTTCTCCTCCTTGGCTTCGCCCTGCCAGATCACCTCCTGGATGTAGTCGTCCGGCAGCTCCGTCTTGACCTTCACCTCCGTCATCGTTCCCTGCTCGGTGCTGAGCGAGGCCTCAGCTGGCACGGGCTCTGGCCCCTCCAGCTTGTTGCTTTTCTGGCTGCGCTTCAAGCGCTCCCTGGCAAAGAAGAGAGTCTGCTCAGACTGGACCCCAGCACCGCCCCAGACCTACCTGGAAAACCCCCCCTCCCAGTCCAGGAGGTTGCAAAATGTTCAGCTACAGACCCACCTCTCATGTAACCATTTCCTTAAAAAGCACATGCCACATGCCCTTGAGGATCCTCTAGGGAGCCCTGGGGGCTCCGAGGAACACAGTTTGAAAATCACTGGGCTCGGATGGCTCCAATTCCACCCATTTTGCTGATGGAGAAGCTGAGGTCTAAATGTGACCAGTATAACTGGAGCTACATGAGACCTGCAAGGAAAGCTGTAGCTGGAAGAAATCAGTTCTTCTCAAGCTTCGATGTGCCCATGAATCATCTGAGAATCTTGGTAAGACGCAGATTTGGTTCAGAAGGTCTGGGGTCTTGCCTAAGAGTGCATTTCCAGCAAGCAGCCAGGGGGGTAGGTGCTACACTTGGAGTGGTAGGGGTGTCAGCGGCTTGATGTGTGCAGAGCGGGGTCCGCTCCACCCTTTGCAGAAGGGCTGCAGAGTTCCTCCTGCTTTATAGACAGGAACATATAAGCCGAAAGGCAGGGAAGCTATGGAACCAATCTGGGTCCCCACCCTCTGGCCTCTAGGTGGCTCTTCAAATAAGAGAAACCATTCTCAAGTTAATATACTCAATATGGAGGAGAGCACTGAGGTCTTGCGCAGAGCTGTGACCTGCCTGGGGCCACACACAAGACTGGTGGCCAGCCAAGGCAAGAAGCCAGGTCCCCGCCATCCACTGGAACCACTCTCCTTTCAGGGAGACTCTGTCTTATCACAAGGGCCCCTCGTCCTTCTGGCATTGGTTGTAAAAGCCAAGGTGTGCACAAGCTGGGGAATCTGATCATGTTCGAGGCCTGTGATGTTGCCTTGGCCAGGCCCAGCCCTCACCACTGCTCCAGAAAGGCAGCTGCACCATGAACTTCAAGGCCCAGACTCAGGCAGGCTCCGTCAGGGCCAGCTAGTATACCAACTGGAGCTCAGCGGAGGTGTCCAGGCTGGGAGGCAGGACCTGGGGTCTCATCCTGGGTTGGCTGGGGGCTTGCTGTGTGACTCTGGACAAGACCCTTCCCCCTCTGGGCTTCCAGCTCCATCTACCCCAAGAGCATGGACTTTATCATGGCCACTGTCCCTCCCAGCTCTCAGCTTTCTCCCAGGTTGGGGAACTGAGCAGAGACAGAGAAGGAAGGCCCTAGCTGATGAGGAGGGGGCACAGGAGGGCCACTGGGGAGGTACTGTGGACACCACTGCACCCCCAACCCCCACTTCATATGGTGAAGTCCTAATCCCCGGTGAGACCGTATCTGGGGATAAGGTCTTTACCAGGTAATTCAGGTTAAGGAAGATCAGAACAGTGGGACCCTTATCTGATAGGACTGTGGCCTTTGAAGAAGGAGAAAGATCTTTCCCACTCCTTCCCTACCAGGTAAGGACACAGAGAGGAGGCTGTCTGCAAGCCAAGAAGAGGGAACAGAGGCGGCCTGATGGGAAAAGGATGCAAGGAATTGAATCTGGAGCATCACGGGGCCAAATCTCAGAACTGCCATTCTCAAGTTGTGGGTTCCTGCAAAAGTGACGTCACTCCCGAGCCTCAGTCTTCACACCCATACAGTGGGGATAAACACAGCACCTACTCCACAGTGCTGTGATGCAGACACAAGGCAGCGTCTGCAAGGGACCTAGAAGAATGGCCCCAGTGGAGACATTCTAAGGATACCTACTGTCTACAGGATGGTGGGAGGGAAAGGAAGCGTGCAGAGGACACTGGAGAAGGGCCTTACATGGCACTGATTTTAGTGCAGGGTCTGTAGAAGTAAACCAATGGGGTTTAAACCCCAGTACTGCCATCCCAGCTTGGACCCCTGCATGGGCCCTGATCCTCTCTGAGCCTGTTTCTGCATAGGGAGGCAGGGAGCCCCGCACCTACTCAAAAGGCCTCAAGAGATCAATTGTAAAAAATGCAGAACCAGAACACAGTCTAGACTGACTAAGACAAACTTCTGATGGAAGTTGCTGAAACCCCGATTCCTGCCCTGAGACCTAGCAGGAGATACCACTGGTCAGTCCTGCCCACTCTGAGGCTCATGGGGCACAGAGATGGGACTCAGGGATCCTGTCTGATTGCCAGGGGCCAGTCTGGCAAGAACACAGCCCACAGGTCCTGGGGCAGCTGGGCAGGCAGGCCACTGAGGACCCTTCCCAGGCTGGACCCTGGCTGGAGAAGACACTCAGTCCCAAGCTCAGAGCAGACATGCTTCCCAGGCCTGGAGAAGAGGCCATCAGAGCGGAGGGGTCCCACCTGTCAGCGGTCCCTGCAGCTGACGTCACAGGTCAGGAAGGACAGCCCCCTGTCCAAAACACCCTCACCCTGGGGTCTGAGACCATCCCAGCCAAGCAGACTCAGGGTCCCTTTCTGCCCTCAAGGACCTCAACAGCATCTGCCATCCTGGTGCGAGGGAGGGCTCTTGGGAGTCTGACAAGTTGGGCTGTTGGAGTCTGACAGGTTGGGTGTCCACAAACCCCACAACCTCGGGCCAGACACTCCCCTCTCTGAGGGTCAGTATCCTTGTTTGTTAAAGGGGGACCACCATGAACCTTGCCAGCGTGGGGCAGGTGGTGAGCCAGGGAGCTGCACAGAATGGATGTGCGTGGATGGCAGCTGCCATTATGACGACACTGGTCCACGATGACATCCCTGCCTCCAGGAAGCCTTCCCTGATTGCTTGGGATGGAGTTAGACCCCCACCTCTGAAGGCACCCCTCCCCCCGCCACCTGGCATGAGCAACTCTTACACCAGGAGCTACATCAGCCATTGTCTCGCCCATGGGCACAAGGGCACACAACCATCCACTCCCTTAAAGGCAACACCCCCAAGCCCACGCTACACTGAGAACATGGGGACTTCTCTTCCTCTGGCTTTACAATTTAGATTTACAAGCCCAAATGTTGCTTTTCTTGGATGCTTTACATTTAATTAGGTGTCCTCATAACAATGGAATTGCAGAAGTCCTTATATCACTTTGAATTAGTGGTGCAGCTCTTTCAAACTTCTTTAAAAATTTTTTTTCATATATCATTTTTTAAAATAGAGCTCATTATTTTAATTATATCCATTTAAATGTACAGTGGAGCCCTTGGATATTCTCAGCACGAATCATTAGGTATATTAGTGAAAAAGCACTTGGAATCCATCTACATGCTGACACTCCATAATCTATTCTATTTGTGTCGCTGTAAAATAGATTTATATATAGATAACTACAAAATAGTTGCTCAAGATATGCTATGAATTTTATATTTAACCCGAGTCACACTTCAACATAAAATCTAAAGTCAGGCACTAAAAGGATATTTCTCAGTAAGTACATGCTGTCTGTGGTCACTAGCTCAGGCCAGAATGCCAGGATAGGAGCCAAACCAAGCAGGTCCCTACCCAAGGAATCCCCTAAGGGACCTGGCCTTTCACTAAGGTGAAGGTTCTCAAAGTGTGATCCTTGAAGGCCTAGGGGTTCCAGAGTGATGGCCCAAAAGCAACCATGGGGCCTGAATTACAAGGGTGGTGGTGCGTAGGCCTCCAGGAACACCACTTTATCTGTCTCTGATACCTACAACTTTGCTTTTAGTGGTGGTGGTGGGGGGGGGTGGTAGTGGGGAATGGGTAAATGGTGGCCCCTCCAAAAGATAGAAAGGGTTAGTTGTTCAGTGGTGTCCCATTCTTTGTGACCCCGTGGACTGTAGCCTGCCAGGCTCCTCTGTGCATGGGACTCTCTAGGCAAGAATACTGGAGTGGATAGCCCAATTCAAGGATCAAACCCAGGTCTCCTGCTGCAGGCAGATTCTTTACTGCCTGAGTCACTGGGGAAGCCAAAAGATAGACCCATGACCTAATCCCCGGAATCTGTGAATGTGAACTCATTTGGGAGAGGGCTCTTTGCAGATGTAATTCATTTCAGGATCTTGAGACAAGACTGTCCTGGATTCTCTGGGTGGGCTCTACGTGCAATAACAAGTGCCCTTATCAGAGACACAGGTGGGATCTGGCAGACAGAAGAGGGGACAATACAGAGAAGATGAGAAGGCAGGAGAACCACAGATTGGACAGATGTGGCCACAAGCCAAGGGATGCTGCAGCCACCTGAAGTTGGAGAGGCAGAGTAGATCTGCCCCCAGAACCTCCAGACGGTGTGTGACCCTGGTGTAGACCTGGTTTCAGACTTCTGGCCTCCAGAACAGTGAGAGATCGAATTTCTCTTGTATTAAGCTACTCAGTTTGTTGTATTTGTTACAGCAGCTACAGGAAACTAATACACTGCTGCTGCTGCTGCTGCTGCTGAGTCACTTCAGTCGTGTCCGACTCTGTGCGACCCCACAGACAGCAGCCCACCAGGCTCCCCCGTCCCTGGGATTCTCCAGGCAAGAATACTGGAGTGGGTTGCCATTTCCTTCTCCAAACTAACACACTACACGTGACTAAATAAGAAGACACAGCCCCAAAGCAGTTAACTTTGCAAACCCATGGCTTCCGTCAGTCCCAAAGTTTTCTTTTGCTTTGTTCTTACTCATCCCCATGGCCGGGTCTGATCTGGTCAGTCAATGCGCCCACACGCCTGTCCAGGGAGGTTTCAGAAACAAACCGCTTCCTCTGGGTCTTAGCAGATGGTTCGCTGCTCATATCCACCCCATCACATCTGGCGCTCACGAGCGCCCTGTGGCCAGACAGGGAGCCAGAGCAGAGGGCTGGGCCCATATCTGTCCCTCCCCACTCCACATCCAGCCCCCGCCTGGGGCGTGCTGCACAGGACAGACTCATCAACACGATGTATAATGAACGGTGTGCCCAAGGACACACAACCTCCAGCAATGAATCTGAGAACAATTATTGCAACTCTGTCCTAGAGTCGTTCCCACTGAGCCCTGCGAGAGAGCCACCAAACAACTTCTCAGTGGACTGGAGGCCCAGAGACAAATGCCATTTCTGGCCATGTTGAAGGAAGAGTCCCAGCGATGCCAGATGCCCAGGAGTCAACCAAAGTTCCTTCTGGGTGGAGTTTCTACATCATCCCACCACAAACGCTAGCACTTAAAACTCTAGCAAGTCTCAGGGGTCATGAGAAGTCCTCAGCACACTGGACTTCTGTCCTGCCCCTACTCGAGTCAGTTTTCCCATCTGATGATGAGTGAGCTGGAGTCTGAGATGTCTAAGGCCCTGGTGGAGGCCAGACCTCTGCCCCACAGGTGTGCATGTCTCCTGTCTCTGCTGCAAGGCTCAGCCTCAGGGCCACTCCACCTTCACCAAAGGCCACTGCTTATTTCCTCTGGTACTTTGGCCACTGAAATAATGCTAAAGCTGGTGGGGAGGGATCTCTAATCACAGGGTGTAAGTAATGACTTGGTTAACTCTCTCTAGAATAAAACCTCATTAAAAGACTCCACTCATTATGAAAGAGGGTTAACTGGCCTCAAGCTGCACTTAAACACAACACTCTCTATGAATGCATGCGGTGTTAAATGAATTAACACACATCCAGCCATGATGTCAGGGGCCGTGTGTACCCTGCTGCATAGGCTGACCACTGACCTAGTCTTCCGGTTCTACCCAGCTGCCCACCTACCAATAATTGGAGCACAAATGACCATTATCTGCAGATATTGGGAGGCTCCTCCTCAGCAATGCTTTCCAGGTCCAGTGAGGTTCCTGCCCTCCACCCCCATTCCACCAGAGCAGTTCTTTCCCAGGCCTCCCAGGACCTCCAGGCTCCTAGGTCCAACAGTTCCTACTCGGTCCTGACTGAATTCAACTCTATCGGCAGCCTTTAACGAGCTCCCCTCTCTTCTCCTCCAACTCTTTGCTCACTATGCTCTGGGCCTTCCCGTGGGCCTCTCACCTTCTAGCCACTCCTGTTTCTTCTGGGGATTCCTCTTCACCAACCAACCTTTCCATGTCAACCTGTCCCAAGGATAAGTTGGAAAGCCTCTTCATACTCACTTCCCGCATGATTGCACCTAGATTCATGCTTTTACATATGAACTATGTGATGATGAACTGCAAATCCTATCTCTAGCCTGGACCTCTCCCTGAGCTCCAGACCTGCCTGAACAACTGCCCGGTGGACACCTCCACCTGGATGCCTAACAGGCAGGCAACCCTGTTTACAGGTCCAAACTGAGCTGCGGCTGTGGCCCTTCCCCCAAGTCAGGAAATTCTCCTGACTCCAATCCCAGTACTCTTCCAGCTAAACCCTGCAGCCAAGGACACAGTCATCAGTTAACGGCAGTCTTGTCCATTTCGGTTAGTACAATTCCACCACTCTGGGACCATCCGTCTCTTCCCTCGCACTCCCTACTCATCAGTCTACCCGCAGATCCTATCAACCCCACCTTCAGAACATGTCCAGAAGCCGACCACTGCTTACCAGCCCACCGGCACCACTCTCATCAAGCTGCCTTCCCCCTCTCTCTTGTCTTGCTGTAATATTCTCACAGCCCGTCTCCCTGTTCCTATCCTGGCCGGGCCAGCTCACATCATTCCTTGGCTCAAAACCCACTTACGGTTCTGAATCTCACCCAGAGTAGTAGCCAGAGTCCTTGCTTCAACCCTCAGGGCTCTGAGACATGCCTCAAGTGCCCATTGACTTCATCTACTAACCCTGTCCCTCCTGTTTCCTCCCCGGGGGGCCACAGAAGCCTCCTCCCTGTCCCCTGAGCAGGTGAGGTAGGCTCCTGCCTCAAGCCTTTGCATCTGCTCTTCGCTCTTTCTGAATACTCTCCCGGTCCCCAGATGCCCCTGGCCGGTTCTCCCCTCCTCCAGGTCTTCACTCAAACATCCACATCCCTTCCCTGCCCTACGTGTTCTGCTCAGTATTTCCCCTGCACTCATTTAACACTCGTTACTGCTCGTCCTCTTCAATGTCTCCCCAGCTAGAACGAGAGCTACAAGAGGACACGGACCCTATCTCCTCAGTTGGCTGTCACTCGAAGTGCTGCCTGGTATGGGCGAGGTGATCAGTCAACACCTGCTCACCTAAGGAGCCAAGAATGAACCTTGCAAAGGTCAATGCAACGTGGCCTTTGAGGCGTCTCCCTCTCCCCACCCCTCAAAAGAACTGTCGATGTCTGGACTGCTTCAGCTGACACCCAAAACTGAAGGCAGCAACGTCCCACCCATCTGGCCCTCGGGAGAACACGAGCTGGAGATGTTTCATTGGAGCCAAAGTTCTGAATAAGTGAAGCTTCTTCCTGAATTGTCAGTCTTATCTTCATCCTTTCCGGTGGAAATTTTCTTGAATGCAACAAGCTCTTCTTACTTTCTGAAATGTCAACAGGGCAGCCTTAGCAATGCTCTGACACCATGACTTTTTTTTTCCCTCCAGTTTTGAGATACTATTGATAAAGGAAATCAGTCCTGGATATTCATTGGAAGGACTGATGCTGAAGCTGAAGCTCCAATACTTTGGCCACCTGATGTGAAGCGCTGACTCATTTGAAAAGACCCTGATGCAGGAGGAGAAGGGGATGACAGAGGATGAGACGGTTGGATTGCATCACCGACTTGATGGACATGGGTTTGGGTAGACTCCGGGAGTTGGTGATGGACAGGGAGGCCTGGAGTGCTGCTGTTCATGGGGTCGCAAAGAGTCGGACACGACTGAGCAACTGAACTGAACTGATATAACATGCAAGTTCAAGGTGGACAGGGTGATGATCTGGTATTACAAATTGACACCAGCCCCTGAAGATGCAGGGGCACTCTTATATCTTTCATTGGCTGATTCAGGCCATTGGGCAGGGGTAGGGCACTGAAGTCTCAGGGTGATACCCACAAAGGAGCCTGCAGCCTCAGACCAGTGGCTCTGGGAATACCCACTCTGCTTCTAACAGGGTCTGGGTCCGAGTCTCACTGCCAGTTCCCTGTGGCTCTACCCCACTGCTTTCTGTACCCCTGTGCCTGGACCCTGGCAGATGTCAGCAATGATGCAAGCAGTAAACAGCCAGATGTAAGAACGCCAGCATGCGGAGTGGAGGAGATGCTGATGCAATGATACAATCACAGGGCAGCCAGGACACACCAGGCGTCTAGCAGGGGCCAGGGGGCCAGGCGCTGCTGCAGGCCATACGCAAGTACCACCTCCTTGCTCTTCACAATGCCTTACGCGGCAGGTCATTTTGTTTCACAAATAAAAAAAACCGAGGATCAGAGAAACAGAGTGACTTTCTCATGGTCACACAGCTTTCTAGTGACAGAAGCAGGATTCAACCAGGTCTGTCTGACTCCAATCCTTGGACTTTTTTAAAATATCATCTGGATGATTTCTGTTTTTTTTTTTTCCTAGAGAAAATAATAAAAACCCTTGTTGAATGAAGAAATACAAGACTGAATGACCGGAAGCTCCAAGAGATGGGGAACATGTGCATTTCCTTGTCTCCTACCGTATCCTTAGTATCTTGGCCAAACAGGCACATGCTCAACACTAAAAACAGAAAACACGGAAATGCAAGAAAACAAAGAAATGGAGGGCCCATCTCTGCCACAGAGAAAGGTGCGTGGGCTCTGTTCGGCGCTGACCTTCAGCTCTCCTTGATGTGCCCCAGAAGGGTGGATGTGTTCACACTTGTCCTTTGAATGTAAAAAGTTTCCTGTTTTCAGCCACAAGAACAGAAATCATGAGGATAAAGGTCACAGCTTCACTACGAACCTGGAAGGGTCAAAAGAGAAAGAACCTACAGCAAAACCCCAGTTGCTGCAAACCCCAGTACTGAGGCAGCTATATTTACTATTCCACCCGTGATCCACATCTTCACGGCATCACCCACGCCTTAATAACCCTCAGAATTATCCACTTCTGTCATGAATCACTGAAATATTTTAATAAATAGTCAAGTAGGAAAGATTAGATTAATAGATTAAAAACTATTAACCTATTAAACAACTCTTAACAGTCTAGAAATTCAAAATATCCTACAATGCATAAATATATCATTAGTCTGAATTAATTTTTAGGCACTTAATTTTCTTCAATGTATGGCTGTCAGTCAGCCACAACGCTGGGTAATACCGCAGCTCGGAAAGACAGCGTGAAGACTTAAATATTAAGAGTTAATTCCCTGGTTAATTTAAACTTAAAATAGAGAAGAGCAGGAGTCTTGAGCAACGGCTGTCAAGTCACAAACTCCAACATTTAGCAGGTGGGGCCCTCCGGGGAAAGCTGGAAGCTTCTTTCAAGGGAGTCATGGCACATGGAAGGTTGGCCCAGGTCAGTAATAAGAGTTGCTATTAACAGTATCTTACACAGAGGCGCTGACTGTGTTTTCCAATGGGTCGGTCCACGGTATGACACATATCAGCTAGCAATGAGCACTGCTCTCTAAAGACCCGCCTTGCTATGACTCTCCCTACATGACTTTTGGGACTCTGCAGACTCAGGAATTCTCACCCACTTAGAATGCCCTCGACGGCAGGTGGGGAAGGGGAGGCCACATAGGAGCCTATGTCCACTGTCCTGTACCTTCCAGGGCACCCATGGTGTCCTACACAGACCCCGGGGAGCAGGTGACTCAACCTGAAGAGTAAGGCTACACCTAGGCTCTCACACTGGCTGTATAAACAGAGACTACACCCCTCTCCCATCAACGTTACTTCCTACCGAGGTTGTGACTTAGCCTCGATCACTGATGCCCAACACCCCTGGCCATTCACCTTGGCATGAAATGTAAAGAGGCCTCCCGACAGGACCGCACCCCTTCTCTCCTGCCCACCTTGACAACTGATGCCAGGAGCTGCCCAGCTGCTTAGAAAGCTCTGCTGTCCCTCCACCGTGCTTGCCCCATCCTGGCACTACATCTGGCCTCCACCCCTCTGCTCTCCACCCACCAGATCAGCTGATGACCTTGTCTGGGATCTGGAATGCATAGCCAGCTCCATCCATGCGCCCTACTATGAACACCCAAGCCCGGTCCCTCACTGTCCAGAGGTGTGCTGCCCCCGGATACACAAACGAGACTCCTCAATACACAATCCAGTCTCCCCAAGGCGTTTGAAGATGATAAACTAGGTGTGCGGGCTGTTGCCAAGCTTCCTAACCTGTACACACCTCTCTTTCCTGATGTGTAAGCACTAACCTCGAAGGGTTATTTAGAAGATTAAAGCACAGAGATGTTCATAAGGTGCCCAGCACGGCACCAGACACCTAGTGGGGCTCAGTAGCTGTTAGTTCTCTTCTCCTGTCTCTACCAAGTGCTTGTCAGGCAAAACACGAAAAGTGTGGTCCAACTGTGGAAAAGGGGAACTCTTAGGTCACAGGTGGAGAACTCATAACTGAAGGTAGGAGAGGAATGCTTAGCCCCTGTGAAAACCAAAGGAATGGAGGGTAGGGGCCCCTGCGAAAACCAAAGGAATGGAGGGTAGGGGCCCCTGCACACATCTGCAGTGAAGAGGAGGGAGGGGTGGGCACACATGTGGACAGGCTCACAGGGAAGGTGGTGTGATCAGGGTGGTGGGTGTGATGTGCCCACGCTCTTAACCATCGTGGTTTGCGTGAAACCTGGAGGCGGCGGAAGCCGAGGGTGAGGAGAACGATATAAACAGCAAGGCTGCGGACGTCTCCAGGGTTGCTTTCTCAGACTGAGGGCTTTTGTCATTAAAGGGCTCGAGGGACTTCCCTGGCGATCCAGGGGCTTAGACTCCGTACTCCCAATGCAGGGGGCCCAGGTTCGGTCCCTGGTCAGGGAACTAGATCCCAGTTGCCACAACTAAGACCTGGCACCATCAAATAAATTTTAAAACAGGGGGAGTTTTTTGAGAAGCAACCCAGTCATATCATCCTGGTTCCATTCTCAAGACTGAGTTTCTTCAGGACAAGACAAGACTTCCAGATGCTCTGTACTGGCAACTGCAGCTTCATGAGAACTTTCTTAAATATGCTCAAGGAGCACAGGTGGGAAACTCGAGCTGGGTGGTTAGAAAGAGTCCGGGTTCCCGAGAGACCCCAATCACTTCCCATTGCTGGGCCACTCCAAGCTTGAGAACCACAGGGCCATTTGGAAAAAGGATTCACCATTTTTGATACATATGACTTGTAGTTTGCATTTCTGTGGCCATCTCCAGAGGACAATCCTAAGGATGTCTGAATTTTCCTGCATCTGCCTTATTTGTGCAGTTAACAGTAACTGATTAAGCACAGTGAACTCTGCCCACCAGAAAAGCAAGGAGCCCCCTTGGAGGAAGTAGATGAACCCTTACAGCCAACCTGCAATTTATGATTTTTATAGCCAAACCCTGGTCCCAAGTTTAGTAAGGTGAGAACACACATTTCTGGAAATCAAATGAGTTCTAATTACAGGATCAGAAACCTACAGTCAAGACAAAGACTGAAAAGTGAAAGTGAAGTCGCTCAGTCGTTTACAACTCTGTGACCCCATGGACTGGAGCCGACCAGGCTCCTCTGTCCATAGGATTCTCCAGGCAAGGATTCTGGAGTGGGTTGCCATTTCCTTCTCCAGGGAATCTTCCCCACACAGGGATCGAACCTGGGTCTCCCACATTGCAGACAGACGCTTTACCATCTGAGCCACCAGGGAAGCCCCCAGGATAAAGATGGCACCTGACTAACACATACCCAGAGCTGGTTCTCATATAATTCATTCTGCTAATACCATCCTGGTCACTGACCAGCATCAGGCCTACTGGTACTACAGAATTTGGGGCAAATAAGGTTAATTTGTTCAGGGCTACTTTAATTTTCCTGCCGAAAGCCAAAAATGCTAAATAAAAAGAAGCTATTATTTGAAAACAATTACACATCCATACACATGTGCTTATGAGATTTAACTGTCCATGGTGGGGGGTGGCGGGGGGCGGGCCTTGGCTTAAAGGACAAGACCCAGTGAGGCCCAAAGCCATCTGATTATTTGGTTGACCATGAACAAGTCTATTTCTCAGGCCCTGTGAGAAGGAGAGATGCCAACTGGTGCCTCAGAGGGACCCTGGAGGGTCACTTGAGATACACAAACTGCAGGACACAGGAAGTGGATCATGGTGGGCCCTCAAACCCAAGTTCCACACCCACAGTCATCCCCACCTCCAGGCTCCCTCTGATGTCCAGGCTCTATGAGAAGTCAACTGCCACCCACTGTCCCCTCCTCCTGGGAATGGAATCCAGCACTGCAGTGACGGTGGCAATAAAAACAAGCATTTACCGAAAATCTACTACAGGCCAGGCATTGGGCTAAGGTATAATGCCACTTAAAAAAAAAATTATTTGCCTGTGCCAGGGCTTTCTTGCGGCATACAGGATCTTTTTTCTTTTTAAGTTGTGGCATGCAGCATCTTTTAGCTGCGGCATGTGGGATCTGTTTCCCCGACCAGGGATCAAACTCAGGCCCCCGGCATTAGGAGCATGGGGTCTTAGCCACTGGACCACCAGGGAAGTCCCTACATACCATCATTAGTGCACCTGATCCTCATCCACACCACTATGAGGGCAGTATGAATATAACTCCCCATTTTACAGATGAGGAAACTGAGGTCAGGTAACTAGCCTAAGGTCATACAACCAGACAGTAGGTGGTGCCAGGATCTGAACCCAGGCAGTGTGGGCTCAGAGAGGGGGTGAGTGAGATGCCCCACAGACCAGGCATGCAAAGTGGGAGCCACAGGGACCATCCTGTTCCACTCTGGGGCTCTCCCAGGACCAAGCAGAAGGCTGTGCATTTTGAATGCAGGACTCACAAAATGCTGTGCTGAAACGAATTCCTCAGGCCTGAAAAACATGGCCTTTCAGACACTCCCCTCCAAGCCTACTGTCTAAGGTCCTGCCTGTCCTGAGCTTTTGGCAGTACCTCTTTAACATCTTGCCCCTTGCAGTTTATTCTTCTGGCAGACAGAATGATCCTTTTAAAACCAAATCATGTCACTCCTCTGCTCAAAACCCCCAATGGTTCCCCATTTCACACAGGGTAAAGGCCAAAGTCCTGACAAAAGTCCCCAAGGCCCTGTGAGCCATGTCAGTCTCCCTGTGGTTGCTCCAACACATTATGCGCACTTCTGCCCAGGGCCTTTGCACCTACTGTCCTCTCTGCCTAGAATGCACTTCCCCAAATGACCGCTTGACTCAGTCCCTCATTTCCTTCAAATCTCTGTTCAAACATCACCTTCTTGTTGATGCAATACTCCTTCTGCCTTTCCCAATCTCCCTCTCTGCCCTTCCCCCAAAGCACTTCTTACCATATGACAGGCGATGTAGTTTCAGTATTTATATCTCCTCCATTCCCACAAGAATGTGAGCTCCACAAGACCAGGGATTTCTGTTTTGTTTGCCACTGTATTTACAGCACCAGGGTCAGACCCTAGTACTTAGCAGGCACTCAGTAAGTGTTTGTGGAATGAATGAATGAGCCTTGGTCTTATCACCTTCTCCTCCACCCCAGTCTCCCTGTCTATACGGCCTGGATCACTTGTTAGGCAACTGGTACACATGGCAAACAAACGAGTCCCTCACCGCCTCTATCCCTGGCCTGCCTTATCTCCAGATGAAAGGGCTGGACCAGATTATCGACAAAGTCCTTCCAACACTAAAAACCTTCAACTGACAGAAAAAAGGGGGCCCTAATTCTTCATTACAGCAAGGCTGAAGCTACATTTATTTGACTATGAAAACTCCATTCAGAATGTTAGAATTTTCTACAGTTAAGGCCCCATAGCCCTCCACGCCTCTTAGAATAAATGAGGTTTAAATGCACTGGGCTACGTGATCTGTAACCTGCACACCAGGTTAGCATTAACCTCAAGTGCTGAGATCACTGGTCTTGTAAAACCGACCCAGGCTGGGTTACAGGGAAGTAAACCAAACCACCGGCAGTCGTCTCCTAGGATCAGAAACACCACCTCTCCTTGTCCCCCTCAATTTAACACTAATTCCTTAGCAGCCCATGCTGCTGCTTTTGGGGTTTAGCCAGAGACCCTCTGGAGAAGGAACAACATGAGGTGTTCTGGGCCAAAAGGAAGGCGCTGGGACGAAAGCAGACCCTGGTGTGATAACACAGCGTGCATGGCACAGCTTGGAGCGGAGGTCAGAGAGTCACAGGTCCTTCAAGGTCAGTCCCAACCAGGACCATCCAGCCTCACTCTTGACTTCAGGGAGCCTCGGGCTTTAGTCTCTTCATCTGAAGCCGGGACTGCATGAGTCTAATGCTCCACAAAGCATCCAAGACTCTTAACCCCATCTGGCCAATCTAACCCAATATCTGGGCTCAGTCATGCCTGACTATCTTTGAAACCCCATGGACTGTAGCCCACCAGGCTCCTCTGTCCAAGAGTCAAATTCACCAGCGGCATCAGCTTAGGGGTATGTTAATGTTCTCTGGACATTTAATGCAGAACTCACTTCTCACACTGATTGCTGGGTCACTCGACAATAACACTGCTCTGGTCTTTCAAAGATGCTCTATTAGCTTTAATGACAGAATCAATATAAACTCCTTCTGAGGCCCCACCTTCTGGACAAGACTCCAGCCGACGGCCCAGCCCTGGTCCCCTCACAGGCTCCTCTAAACTCGGTAAATTGATCACTTCCTACAGCAGCAGGAGGGCATGGTGGTGAGGCATCTGCGTCAGAAGAGTCAGACCCGGGTAGGACCCTGGCTGTGCCGCTCACTTCCAACTGTGTACATACCTCTCTGGGCCTCGGCAGCTTTGGTAGTAAAGTGGGAATAATAAGATCATCCTTCACAGAACCGTGATAAAGATTACGGGCTGTGCTGTGTTTAGTTGCTCAGTCGTGTCTGAGTCTTTGCAACCCCATGGACTATAGCCCGCCAGGCTCCTCTGTCCATGGGATTCTCCAGGCGACAGCACTGGAGTGGGTAGCCATTCCCTCTTCCAGGGGATCTTCCCGACCCAGGGATCAAACGCAGGTCTCCCTCATTGCAGGCAGATTCTTTACCCTCTGAGCCACCAGGGAAGCCCAAGAATACTGGAGTGGGTATAGACTATCTCTTCTCCAGGAGATCTTCCCAAACCAGGAATCGAGCCACAGGGTCTCCTGCATTGCATGCAGATTCTTTACAAGCTGAGCTACCAGGGAAGCCTCATAAAGATTACATTGTTTAATAAATGTAAATCACTTAGCTCAGAGCCTGACTAAATGGTAGTTATTTTTAGAATTTTTTTCTCTGCATCGCAAGTCATGCAGTAAGGTCTGGGCTGACTCTTTCTGGTGTATGCTCTGGCACTGTGGTAGTCACAGGGGGCTCCATCACTAAGTGTATGCAGATATAGGTTAATCAGGGAGAGCAAACAGACGGCACACAGGCCACCTCCCGCCTCCCCTGACCAGGCCAGGCATCTCTAGCTGATCTCAGCACTCACTACAGCCTTGGGCCGATAAGACACAATATAGAGCTTCAGGCACCTGTGAGCACTGTGGGGAAACCCATCTGCTGTTCTCAGGTCGCTAGGCAGAGACGGTGGCCTGGGAGAGATCCGTGCATTAGAGAGTGAGGGCAAGGGCCACACATACATACAAGCGATGAGGAAAGAAGGGAAATGTGTTCACTGTTGCAGACCCAGCACTTTGAATGGTGCCTGCCATGGAGCAGGTGCCCAAATGTCTGTTGGATGGATAAATTAGCATCTAATCCATCTGAGTCCATAGCACAGAGTACTGGGTCTAACCTAGCAGGTGTTCAATGAACAAGAGAGGGCGGTGGGGGCAGCTGGCTAGACCCTCACTTGAGTACAGAATCAATAAGTGGACAGAGCACCAGCTTAGGGAGGGCCAAGGCCTGATACTGCCACTCACTCAGCACATGACCCTGAGCAGGGTCTCTTCTCCCCATGTGTTCAGTGAAGGGAGTGACTAGACAAAGCCCAAGGCCCCTTTCAGTCCTGACATTCAGATCTAGGAAGCATGTCCAGGCACTGGCAGTCTAGGGACTCTCGCTACCCCACAAGCCATAGCCTCATACACTGTTCTTACACAAGATTCTCATCTCAGGGGCCCAGGAGAGAAATACAAGGGCACTGGGCAGCCACTGGCTACATGAGTCACTGTCTGGATCTCCAAGCCCAAGCTCAACTGTTCAGCCCTTCAATCTAACCCGCACTCCCTGCCCCTACACTATCCCAGCTTCTCCCACCTCATTCAGGGTACCCATCCCATAAACACTCACTGAGCCTCTGGAGCTGGCACTTGAGAAGCAGAGAAAAGCACACAAATACGAGGAGTAAGTGAAGAGCGAAACAGGCCACAAGCGACACAGGCCACAGGTGGGGCTGGAGGGGCTCAGAGAAGGCGTCTCAGAGGGGAGGATGGGGTTGGGACCTAGAGGGTGAAAGGGTCATGGAAAGAGTGGGGAGAAGAGCATCCCAGGCAGAGGAACAGCGGTTGCAAAGACTCTCAGGCCAGGAGCTGGCAAACTATGGGCACTCGTGATTTACGTGTCATCTGTGGCAGTTTCTGGATTATGCTGGCAGAGGTGCCACAGTGACCTGTGGCCTGTGGAGTGTGAAGGGCTATCTGACCCTTTATAGGTAAAGATGGGCAACCCCTGGTTTACAGAGTTAGAGGGTCAGGGTAGCTAAAACAGACTGAGCAAGGAGGAGACATACGAGAAGACCAGGGAGGTGGGTGGAAGCCAGGCCATGCTGGCTTGGGTGGGTTACACTGATCTCCAGCCTGGTGTCAATGCCTCCTTTCGAGCCGTCTCCAATCCATCCTGCAAATGGGGGCCAGGGTGATCTCCCTGAAACACAGAGCTGAGCACCCTCCCCTTCTTCTCCCATGGTTTCCCAAAGCACATTACAAGGAACACTAGCTCCAGGAGACAGACTTCAATAAAAGCATGCCACAGTTAAGTAAGTTTGAGAAACATGTCATTCTCCTCTCTCTCTCTCCGATGCTCTCAAGCAAGCACCCTAGCACGTGAAATGCTTTGGAAAGTTCCACAGCAAAGAAATCTGCGGACTTTGACTCGCCATTCTTCAAATTATTTGGCCAAAGAACCCTTCCCCCAACCCCATAAAAATCTATTAACATTTAAAGAACCAGTGTTCCATGAGCTGAAGGGCATACTCCTGTGCTTGGCACACCCAGCTCCAGTAGGTAGGTAATCCTAGAGCCTGTCCTACATTTTGTGGATGTGGCCTGGGAAGCCTTCTCTCTAGGCTGTCCCTTGCCTTCTTCTTGCCATCAATGCCCTAAACAAAGGTCATCTGGCCACCCCAGCTGCTCTATCCAATGGAACAGCACCGACGTTTATAGCAAGTGAGTGTCTGCCAGCACCCCTGGTGGTAGACGTCTACTCCACGGGCCTGTCCAGGGTTGCTTTCCCCCTATCTTCGGTCACAACATTCCCGCTCTCCTTTGGGGACCACCCTTCCGCCATCCCCTGCCAGCTCCAAGGGTGAGGTCTGGCTAAGCAGACTATTCCACCCTCCTGATTTGGAGGGACGGGCTTAGGGGAGGAGCACAGGACCGAAGTCAGGCCAATGAATTCCAGACTAGCCTGGGCACCCTTGGAGTTCACGATGAGGCAGTCGAGATGGGATTCAACCCCAGGTCCTCCTGCCCAGTCTTGCACCTCACCCCCAAGTCTCCGCTAACTTGAGCAGCCAAGGCCAGTTCAGCATTGAGTCATCCTTAGATTCCAGTCACAGGTGCCCACAGAGGGCACCAGGAGGGCTGGGAAGTGTTACTCACAGCTCCATGTCCTCCAGGGAAGTATGGCTACTTCTCAGCAAAGGGGGCTGGCCTGGACCATCCATTCTTTCAGGTGGTAGGTGATGACCAGACAGAGGTGGTTGTTAGCCAAGCGACCAGGGATGAAGGAAAGGGGAGTGCGGCAGAGGGCAAGGGAGGGGGGCATACCTGCTTGCCGCGCTTTTCCTTCCAGCTGCACTGGCTCCGTCAGCCTGCGAAGGAAATCCAGAACACCTACATCAGCCAAGAGGAAGACACAGAGGCTACCCACTGTACCCTACCAAGCTCCCACTCAAACACCAGCTTTCAGAGGGGTGAGCGGGCCACCATCCCCTGCTCCATTCCTCCAGGCTGGAAAAATCTGCCCCCAGTGGCAAGAGGAGGTCAGGACAGCCATCCCCCGACCCCACCCTCCAACACCAATCTGCTTGGCCCTTTAAATCCAGCCGAGCACCCACTGCCAACATAAACCCAGCAACCACAGAGCTCCTGGGACTCAGTGAAAAGTAAGTAACCAGCTAAATCTGAGATTGAATTGCACCATTTTTATTTTCAGCTGGGATTTCCAATAAAACAGTAGCCGCAGATTTATTCCTACCGACTGGAGGGGGAAAATCTTATTATGTTAAAACAGGCTGTCCCCCAACCCTGCAAGCACAGGGAGGCAAGAGAATGCTGGTTTGTAATCGCTTTTATTTGGGGGGTGGGAGGTGGGGAGATAAGGCTAACCAAATGAAATCTTCAGAAATCATGAAATTCTGGTTCAGATGGAGAGACTAAGGCCCTAGAAGAGAAGGGAGTTGCCTGAAGTCTCATGAGGAGTGAGTGACAAATACCCAGCGATCCCAGTGACACCTAGGCCCATGCTGGGCAGACCTCAATGCTAAGGCCATGGACATGGGAAAAACTAAGGCCATGGGTTCTCCAACACCCCTAGTTGGAGATGCATGGCCCAGCTTTGGGGGAACATTTATGATAATAGTAACCACAGTTGGAATAATGCAAGTTCAAAACTCAAGTGCACATGTGTTTCCAAATTCAGAATCTTTCCAATTTTAGAATGGTAATATGTTGCATGTGTTCTATATTTTGCAACAACCCTGGAAGGGTCTGGGGAGCACCCTGTGCTCAAGCAGGTTGACATTTCTGTAGTGAAACACATGCAGTCAGCACATGGGTGACATGAAGCCGGCACCTAGCCGCTCCCCCTTCTGGTCACGTTCTGTCACCTCACCAGTTAGAAAACATCTTTTCGTTTCCAAGCTTTTTGAAATTCAGGGTTGCAAATGAAGGACTGAGGACTTAAAAACAGCAGCAGCTACCTGTTAATGAGTGCCTCTGAGAAGCTGCAAACTGGCAAAACCAGATGGTGGACTTCGATTCAAACAGTCAATATATAAAAATAAAGGGATTTCATCCCCCCCAAAGCCAGATGTTCAGCTTCTAAAAGCAGCACGCAGTCCCACATGACCAATCAGCTGGAGTGGACATACCTGGTTAGCCACAGTCCCCACCACCCCCTCTTGTCTACTTCCCCACCCAGTCCCCTGTGGGTACCAAGACTCACTCCCCCAGCCAACTTCCCACCCAGCCCTAACGTGTGGGCACTGAATGCCTCTCATTTAATCCTCTGGACAGGTTCCCCAACACACATACACAGTCTTCCCATTTTACAGGTGAGGCACCGAGGGTCAAAGAATTTAAGTCATTTATCCAACATTCCTTGTGGCTCAGCTAGTAAAGAATCTGCCTACAATGTGGGAGAGCAGGATTCAATCCCTTGGTTGGGAAGATCCCCTAGAGAATGGAAAGGCTACCCACTCCAGTATTCTGGCCTGGAGAATTCCATGGACTTTATAGTCCATGGGGTTGCAAAGAGTCAGACACAACTGAACGACTTTGACTTTCACTTTCATCCAACATCCCACAGCTACAAGCCCAGGTGTGGGTCATTCCAATGCCCACTTTCCTCAGCTCTGGAATATTTTATCTCCCTCCAACACTCAAGAGAGCCAATTGGGAAATGGGGTGAGTGTACACAGCCCCCACTGCCCACAGGAAGGAAACGGACAGTGAAGGAGGTCACAAACAAGGAGGCAGAAACACAAGGCTTGGGAGGGAGAAGCTAACGGGACGCCAGTGTATTATTTCCATGGAAGAAACAAGAAAGCAGAAGATGGTTTGCAAACAATTTCACTGGGAGCAAAAGAACAGGATCAATTACAGCCTCTTTCCGACATCTTGCATTCCTCAAACTTGTAAGGAAAACGAATGCAAGGAGTTGTTTGAATGTTCATATCAGAAAAGGCAAAAGTGGGAGGGGTGGAAATTCTGCTCCCAGAGAGCTTGAACACAGTAAAACCTCCGGCGCACCTTTCAGACTCAACTACATGTGTATTTATAGAATTTCATACCTATCTTTAATGTTATACATATTTTTTTTTCCTTCTCCTTCACACATAATTTCACACAAAGTTGACCAGTTCAAGTGTTTTGAACATGCAACTGGGCAGGGAAATGAGTCTCTCTTTGGCACAGCTGCCCATCTCCATGTGCGTTCCCATTTTCCCTTTTATTGTGTTCATGATATTTGAACTTCTCATCACTGGTACCTACATACATTTTCGTTTTCCACTCATTTTTATCAAACTAAGACAAGGTGCTAAAAATGTTCAAAGAGCTGTCCAAGCAAATCTTTCTGTAGAAGCCTAGATGGGATGGGATAACTGGAGGGAAGAGCGCATCCCTGCAGGGTGGGAAATGTCTGTTTATTGGCAGATATGAGAAGCAGATATGGAAAGGTGAGAGAGATGGACCACGGACCACCAGTGAGAGATGCTCAAGAGAGCACGTGTCAATATCACAGCCTCTCTCAATCTCAGCCTTTGGGCCTGAGTCCAGACCCACCCGAAGCTCCAATACTTTGGCCACCTGATGTGAAGAGCAGACTCATTGCAAAAGACCCTGATGCTGGGAAAGACTGAAGGCAAGAGAACAACAGAGGATGAAGTGGTTGGATGGCATCATCGACTCAATGGACATGAGTTTGTACAAACTCTGGGGGATGGTGGACAGGGAAGCCTGGTGTGCTGCAGTTCATGGGGTCACAAAGAGTCAGACATGACTTAGCAACTAAACTGAACCAAACTGAACCAGACTACTTTAATGGGACAGCCTCTATGGGCCTCCCACCCCCACCAGCCACAGTGCTGAGGACACCGATTCTCAGTTGCAGAGATCCCTAAGTTGCCAGGCTGGCTTTGTCTGTGTCCTCACAAATATCTCAAAGCAAGTCTTACTGTTTGAATTAAGTTGATATTGCCATTTTCCTGGGCCCAAATGGTCTAGTACCAGCAATTTCATTCAATTTGACCCAAACCACAAACTCACAGATTACCCAGTGTAATCTGATCTGATTCTCAATTTGAACCAAAGTTTAAGAGCACAGGGACTTAGAGTCAGAGGGTCTGAATTCAAGTCCTGGGTCTGCCATTTTTGAGCTGTACAATCCTCGGCAAGTCATCTGCACTCTCTAGTCCTCAGTTTCTTCATCTGCAAAATGGCAATATGCCAACACTAGGATCTATCTGCTTGGGACTGGAGGGAGACTTAAACATGATAAATAAGCTATACACATAAAACTACTTAGTGTGAGCCCAGCTGTAATAATAATAATCATCATTAACAACCCTAGATACAGCTATAAAGGGTGCCATTTATTGGGCCCAAGAAACCGAGGCATAGAAAAACAGAGTGACTTATATAAGAGTATAGAGCAGATGGGCAAGAGGCAGGATCAGTCCTGGACCGAGCCACATGTCTTCCCAGCCTGTCCAGGGGCCTGATCTGAATCCTCGGCTGCAAGACAGAAGGTCATAAGCATCTACCAGACCCCACGGCCCTAAGGCTTTCTCCAAAGGGCTGGTCAGAGTGACAGTGAATACAGTGATGCTGGTAAAGTACTAAACAGAGGCCAGGTACGTGTAGAAACGGAAACCCTACTGCTGATGCCACCAGGGGACCATGTGCGCCTAAAGACGCAGCTTCCGCCTGGCTCTGTCTGGGTCTCACCTTCAACTTGGGCATGCTCTTTCCTTTCCCTGGACCTGAGGTTCTCACAGGTAAAAACAGGGACAGGAGGCACAGGAGTTCAATCAGATCATCGCACCTCCTTTCATCTCTGACGCTCTATGCGGAGTTGACGCAAACCTAACCAGACCTCTCAAGGGTAAAGGAAGTATGATGGGGAGTGGGCTCATGAGAGACCTTCCTCCTCTTACGCAGGTGGGGGTAAAGGTACACAAACCCAGACCCCCCAGCAGCTCCCCACGAGGGCACCCAGCCCCACCCACTCCTTACCACACCAGCTTCTTCTCAGGGCCTGGGTAAGGTTATTTTTGGTTTCATCCGACCCTCCTCTTCCCTCCCAAATGAACGCTGAGTTGTTCTTTTCCATTCTCTTATTAAGGATTTTCTTGGAAAGAAAATATTATTCCTAACCCAGAAATTTTATTTCTAAATTTGTGCAAATGTAAGTTGTAAGACATTAGCTGCATTTCACATTTTGTGCAAATGGCAGAAACAGGCAATTCGTGTGCTACGGGATGGGGGCTGGCCAACGATTTCGATAAAATAAACCCTTTTTTAATTTAAATGCTAATGCACTGAATTAAAATTTAATAACTGAGGAAATTGAAAAGCCGAGCAGGAATATTGGAAATAAATCCAAGCAGAAACAGCTGAAATTAAAAATTCTAGAGAGTGGGAGGATAGCAGCTAAGCTGTCTTATATGATTACATTTTTTTTTTTTCAGAATGAAGCAAAAAAAAAAAAAAAATCCTATCTCTCGCTGGCTCCAGGGCAGTAAATCCACAGTGCTGTGATTTATTGCTCAATTTTCCTGAGGGAAAAAGGCTTTCTTTCATGCTGAAATATTTCATAAATTTCAAGCCAGCATAAATTCTTAATTTAAAAGTTATGGAGGTCACATTTAGTGCACTGGTACGGTTCCAAAATCTTAAAGGAATAGCAGCAACCAAAAAAAAAAAGCAAAAAGGAGGGGTAGAATTTGCTCCTTTTTTTTTTTTTCCTTTTTTCCATTTTGGTTTTAATTCATGAGTTGAAATTTCATTATTAAAGATTCTTCCTGGATGGATGGAACCCAAGCAAGCACGTGGGGAACTGGTGTGTGTTTGGAAATCTGCTGCAAAAGATGAAGAGATAAAGATTTAATTCAATTATAAAAAGGCATTTTTTTTTTAAAGCCACTTGAGGAATTTCTGGTAAAAATTTCCTCCCTTCATTGCCCGGGAAGGGGTGAGAGTGGGGGAGGGTGGCCAATGTAATTGCTTCTCTTAGATCGCCGATCTTTTGTGCACACTGATATATTCATTTGTTATACAGCTGTTCAGCGGCGGAAAGAATGCTGGGGCGCCCATAATTCTAAGCAAATCAATCAAAAATTAATGATTTGTCATGCTTGCACAATGGAGGAAAACAGCTCCTTGGGTCCTGGCTGCCTGATCTGGAAGAATGAAATGCCTTTCTGCGATAAGAGAGCAGAGCCAGGGGCTCACGGGGCCTGAGGGGCCACTGGAAATGTGGGGGCTCGTGGCCCTGGAGCTCCAAGAAAATGGAGTGGGCATCTCCAAGATGGCGCATCAGCGGTCAAGCCCAGGACAGACCTGAGACAGCACATTTCCGTGGTGGTATAATTAAGATCTTGCCTTTTCCCTCCCCCACTGCAACTCAAAAATTGCTTCCTCCCTGGAGACTTAAATGACTCCCCCTCCCCCCAGCAGATCTGATTAGTCCGGTTCATTGTTCTCCCAACACGGCTAACACACTACCACCAGTGCCTTTCGCCAGCTCTACGGGATGGGGACCACCGTTCCTGGAGAGCCTGTGTTGCCCCAGACCCCTCCTGGATAAAGACCACATCCCACATGTGGTTGTGTCTCTAGCACCCAGCTAAGGGCTTGGCAAAAGCCAAATATTCAGCAAATATGGTTGAATCCATTAATTACTATTTCTCAGGTAATACAGATCAGCTGGTAAAGAACCCACCCGCAATGCCAGAGACCTGGCTTCGATCCCTGGGTTGGGAAGATCCCCTGGAGAAGGGAAAGGCTAACCACTCCAGTATTCTGGCCTGGAGAATTCCATGGACTATACAGTCCATGGGGTGGCAAAGAGTCGGACATGACTGAGTGACTTTCACTTTCACTTTTTCTGATACTGAGGTTGCTTCGATGAATGATAAATTGCACTGGCAATTTTACATGGGTCTTGCCTGGAAAATCCCATGGACGGAGGAGCCTGGTGGGCTGCAGTCCATTGGGTCGCTAAGAGTTGGACACAACTGAGCGACTTCACTTTCACTTTTCACTTTCATGCACTGGAGAAGGCAATGGCAACCCACTCCAGTGTTCTTGCCTGGAAAATCCCAGGGATGGAGGAGCCTGGTGGGCTGCCTCTATGGGGTCGCACAGAGTCGGACACGACTGATGTGACTTAGCAGCAGCAGCAAGCTATGACAATCGATCTTAAATAATCAATCCTTTATTCACTCAACACATATTTCTTGAAAGCCTACTATGTGTCACGTACGATGCTTGGCTTTGGATGGACAACTTCAAACCCACTGGTGGACAATTCCATGCTCTCAGTGTTCACTGCTTCTCAGCTTCCTTCCATCCTTGGAAGGGAAGAGTGGACACGAATCTGGGGGAGAAAGGGACGCCCCCTGATTGTTCAAATCCTTCTGAAGTCTCAACTTCTTTCTTACTAAGTCACATGACTGTTATATTCACAAGCACCAAATGCATACTGGTCCAAAATATGTCTGTGTACTTTAGTTTGCACATAAAAATTGTTTTAAATTACCAACTGGTACAACTGACCCTGCAGGAAGAAGCTCAGCCTCAGCAGTGAGTGAAATCAAGCGCACTTGACCTGGAGGCCTGCAGGAGGCACCAAACCTTTGAGAAGAACCTACCAGAGCCTCAGGACCTGCCCAGAGGATGATTCTATGTCCCCTACAATTTACTGAGGACAGGAGGACAAGTGGGTCTGAAACAACTCAAGCCCCATTTACATATCTCTTTCCTTTCCAACCACCAATAGATCCCTCAAATCTAACTTGAACTTTTGTCCCAGTGAGTCACATGACTCAAGTCAGGAGAAAGGTGTTTGCTCATCTCTCAAGTATTTACTGAGCTCCTTCTATGTTCCAGACACTGTTTTAGGCAAATGTGGTTGAATCTGTTATTATTTCCCTGCCTCACAGTGATCACAATCAAGTATGTGTGGTAGTTACTCAGTCATGTCTGACTCTTTGCGACTCTATAGACTGTAGCCCACCAGGCTTCTCTGTCCATGGGATTATCCAGGCAAGAATACTGGAGGATCTTCCCAACCCAGATATCGAACCTACATTTCTTGCCCTCCTGTACTGGCAGGCAGATTCTTCACCACTAGCGCCACCTGGGAAGCCCCATACTCTAGAGTGTGTGTGTGTGTGTGTGTGTGCATGCTGAGTGGCTTCAGTCATGTCAGACTCTCTACAACCCTATGGACTGTAGCCTGCCAGGCTCCTCTGTCCATGGGATTTTCCAGGCCAGAATACTGGAGTGGGTTGCCATGCCCTCCTCCAGAGGATCTTCCTGACCCAGGGATCAAACCTGTATCTCCTGTGACTCCAGCATTGCAAGTGGATTCTTCAACGCTGAGCCACCGGAGAAGCCCATACTCATGTATAATCAAGTATAATTACACTAAAGGGCAGGGCGGTACTCAGAATGCTGGGCCAAGGGAAGAGCTGTGGGCTGCAATTTGAAGTGGATCCGAGTAGGTGTCACTGGGAAAACAATGGAAGGTGAGGGGGTTGGCCATGCGGTGACTGGGAAAAGAGGAATGGCCAGTGGAAGACCGAAGGGCAGGCGTGTGCATGGTGTGCTCAATGCACAGACAGGATGCCAGCGTGTCTAGGGCAGATCAAGCGAGGATGAGAGAAGGTCAGCTGTGTAGAGCCTCACAGCCACTGAAGGCTTTGGCTTTTACTCCGCAGAGCCACTGAAGGTTTGGGCAGAGTCATATAATTTGACTTCCATTTTTTAAAACATCACTGTGGTTGCTCTGTTGAGAACAGACCATGGGGCAAGGATGGAGGCAGGCGGGAGGTTGGTAAGGAGATTACTGTAGCAATCCAGGTAAAAGATGAAGGTGGCTGGAACGAGGTTGTGGGAGCGTGGGAACTGAGGAGGCATTCTCAGTTCTGAATACATGAAAAGGTAGAACCAACAGGACTTGCTGATAAACTGGAAACGAGACATGAAAAAAAGGAAGAATCAGGAAAGATTTTAAAAATCTTGGACCAAGAAAAATGGAATTGCATTCGTCTGCTGATGAGAATATTAATCATCAGCCTATCATTTTACAGATTGTCCCACCGCACTGAATCCTCCAAATAACCCCATGAAGAAGACAATGCAGTTTATGCCCCTTTGACCAAGAATTAACCAAGCACCCAGGGGGGCCAAGTGACTTGCCCAAGGTCACACAGCTGGCCCAAGGCTTGGGCAGGGCTCACACAGGTCTTCTCACCTAAGTCCATGGTCATTTCCTCTACATACTTGGCCCTTCGTCTCTAGAACTGATGAATCAAGCCTGGTCCTAAACAATGTAGATGAACTATTTTCCTATCCAACCACTGGGCTCCAACTCAAACACAGGTAGTCCCCACTTTTTCTCACCAGGTGTTCCTGAAAAACACCCATTAAGGGTGACTGTATCAGCATTGAACAACAAGCTTTGCAAGTTAAAAGAGGATTCCATTCCCAGGGAACTAAATATGTTATAAATTCCCTAATTAGACCCTGCTTCTTAGATCACAATCAGTGATATGTTTCTACCATGTGGTATGAGGTTTTATTTTCTATTTATTTTCCCAACTGAACACGGTTACTTAAAGCCACTAACTGAGTGCTTTAAGGATCCGAAGCTTGAGCGATGGAGTGGAGGCTGCCTGAGAAGACTCTGAGTTAAAAGAACTGAACCCAGGAGGCTGATACCATTTTTCAATTGATATTTATAGAGTTCAGACTAGATGTGTGATTCTGAGCAAGGCCTTGGGGGGACGGACACTATGATGAATCAGACATGGCTCCTTACTCATTCACCAAAATACTACCCATTAAGTGCCTACTATGTGATGGGTACCAAGATAATTACTGCAGACACAACAGCAACAAGAACAGTGGGGGAGGCAGACCGTGATTATTTACTTCACACTCTCAGTTTATAGTTATCAACTAGGAGACTTGCTCTGAAGAGAAAGGCTTGAGTTCCCTGAGTATCTTTGACAACAGGATCCACTGAGATGACAGAGTTGGGAAGGACTTTCCTGTGGGAAAGATGCTGGAACAGGGCACAGAGCACCCCCATTCAATGGCGGGAATCCAAAATCTAACGCAAATGGCGTTAACACAAGCTGGGTGCCAGCGAGCCAGCAGAAGGGTGCCATCTGGCCCAGCTAGAAAGCCTGGGTCTCTGAATCTTGTGTGGCTACAGCCTTCTCTGAGGGCCTCCACTTCTGGAGGAAGGGACCAGCCCACTGACATGGCCAGGCTCACACAGGAAGCACCTGACCAGACCCCAGGCCAGAACCTAGAGGCTGAGGCAGGCAGGTCCCTCACTGACTGGCCAGATTTCCAACTATTAGAGAAATCCACAGGAAATGACCGATGTCTTTATTCCTCTAGGTTACCATGCATGTCTTTTTGCTCTTCCCCAAGCCCTTGCTATCTGAAAACATGTGTCAAGAATACATCAGGCTTCCTGGGAATGGAACCAGCACAGGCTCCCTCTGTTTTATGCAAGTTTCTCCTTCTGTCTGGTGGGCAGCCATGCAGACTGCAGCAGGGTCCTTTTACTGACTTCATCATACCCACCATCGTCATCTTTACCACCACTATCACTGTCGCCATCACTGGCATCACCACCGTCAGTATCACCAGCATCACCACCACCACCATCATCACCACCAGCACCACCACCACCAGCATCGACTTCGTCATTGCCACCAGCAGCTGGTAACTACTGAGCGAGCACCTGTAAACCAGGCTGAGGAGTTTCAGATTTACTCTAAGGCTCATAGCCTGCTCAGAAGGCATGTGCACCTCTGAAAGCAGCAACTGGTTACAGTACGGAGGCAGGGAGCCCAACACAGAGGCCACTGTCATCTTCCAGAGAAGAGATGATGATGCTCTGGGAACCGTGGTGGAAGAGAGAATGCTCCAAGACCTAGAGCTATTGGGAGTGACAAAGATCTCCTGAGATAGCATTTGCAAAGTGCCCGGGGTGGAGCTAGCATGCAGTAGTTGCTCAATAAATGAAGGTTTAAAAATAAATGCACCATTGCAGCTGCTGAGAAACTGTCAGCCGTGGACTGCGTGCAGACGACTGGGAGTAAAAGGTGAATCCACTTCCACCCCTGAGGCCTGACTCATGGGCCTCAGAAGAAGCAGGGAGTCCTGGTTCAGAGAGGAGAGGCAACAGCCTCCCCTGGGCTGCCGTGTGGGACTCACCCCTAGACCACAAGCCTCATTCTCATCCCAGGGTGCCGGATGCCACCATATTGGGAACCCTCAGTCCCTACCTGGACCTAAAGGATCTAGAATAGTTCCTGGTTGCTTAATGAGGGTAAATTCTATTTGCTCAGCTGGGCTGGATCATAGAGAATTCTAAAGTTGCATCAAAAAGCGTGAGGCTGTTCCTGGGGTCAGGCCCAGCAAGATTATTAGTTTTTGTTTTGGCTTTCTTACTTTTTATACTGAAATAATTTTTCATTTATAAGACAGTTGCAGAGAAACTACAAGGATTCTGTCTGTAAATGGGGCTGCTGGAGGGGGTGATACGCAGGGATTAAGACCAGTTCAGGGGCTGATGCCAGCACCCAGGGAGGGTCAGCTGAGACCTGAGCTAAGCAAGGTGAAGCCCAGTTTCCCTCCCCAGGCCCAGCAGTCAAAAAGCCCTCAGGCTCTAAGACTGAACCACGAAGAAGAGCCCTAGCAGCAGGGGTGCTGGGCACTGGGAGTCAGGCAAGGGGGCGGGGGCGGGGGTGGGGGTGGGCACAAGCCCTGCCACTTGGTAGCTGCTGCACCCTGGCCAAGTGACTTGACCTCTCAGTGCCTCAGTGCTTTCTTCTGTAAAATGGGAGTGATACAAGTGGCCACCTCACAGGCTGCCGGGAGGACAAACGGAGCTCCTCAGTCTCACACTTAGAGCAAGGCCTTTACTCCGCAGGGCGTCAGCCTGGGTTATTAGTCCAGCATGAAGGGCCTCGAGGGGGATAGCACCAGCAGTCACTAGTGTCCAGCATCTACTGAGCACCTGCTGTATGCCAGCCCAGGGTGCGGACGTCACGTGCACCGTCTCATCTCCACGACCACCCTGAGCGGTAGGGACCACGTTCACCCCCACTGCCCAGACGAGGACCCAGAGTTTGCAGGGTGCTGGGACGGCTAGGAAGAGCCTCAGCCCAGCCTCCAATCCAGATGCTCCAATTTCAAGTTCACATTCCCAAACCCAGCGCCATGCTGCGCCAAGGCCCAGCGGGGTGACCTTGGTGAGTGACATTCCCCACCCTCAGGAGAGGACCCACTCCTCCGGGTACACAAATGCTCTCTGCTTGTTTTCTTTTGAAAAAAGAACTGCATCTCAGTTCTTTACCGTCACACAGTTAATCTCTCAATTTACAAAAGAGCGAGTCATGTGACTGGATTCCACAAAAATTCTCTCTCCAGGTTTATGATTTTACAGAAAACTCCAGGGAAAACCGCCTGGAGCGAGTTAAAACCAGATCAGCCATAAACTATGTCCTGGTACAGCCTCACCAAGCCAAGACTCAGATTACTCATTAAATACGTGATAAATATTCGCTTCAGATCAGCAGGAACTTGGGGAGGGTGGGTAAAAAAAATTTTTGTTTTGCTTCATGGGGGGAAAAATCCATTATGAATACAGAGTGTGTCAAGCTTCAAATTAGTGAACCCAGAACTGGGGGATTCGGGGACAGAGTTTTTTAAGTCAACCCCGTTAAACCATGACCACCACCCTTAGGTATTTTTAAATAAGGCAGTAAGTAAGTGCTGCAGTTCATGGGGTCACAAAGAGTCGAACATGACTTAGACTGAACAACAACAAAGTAAGTGGACCTCAAACCTCTCCAAGAGGACCAAGCAAAGGGCGTGGTGACACGCGCATGCTCGGACACCCCAGAGGAAAGGGCAGCAGCCCTTTCCTCTGGAGAGGAAAGCCAGGAGACCCTGCCTCTGGCCGCTGGCAGAGGCAATGTCTGGCCTCCATCTGCCCACCCATCCAGTGAGGCTGCTGGGTCACGACCTCTCAGACACCTTCCAACTCTGACATCTGGAGTCCGGCAGACCTGACTTCAAATTCTGCCCGGAACACTACGTAGCTCTGTGATCTGCCTCCGGTCACATCAGCCCTCACAGCCTGTTTCTTCATATGTGAAAGAGAGAAAAATCCCCATGAACCACAGCTGCCGGGTATGTTAAAACATACACAGTCTGTAACACTCTCAGCTGGTGCTAACAATGCTACAAGAGCAGAGATCAGGATGCCATCACTATGAGTCCACTGGCGGTGGTGGTGAGGAAGATTAACACAGTAAAAAAATAAGACAACATATTTTGATGACTCCCAACAGGATTTACTAGGCTCAGAAGTTCCAGCAGAAACTCTGGAGCCGGATATGCCTGGGTTCAAATCCTGACTCCACCGCTTACAAGCCATGTGACGCTGGGTGAATCACTTAACCCTCTGGGACTCAGTTTTCTCACCTGTCCATACAGGAAATTTAATAGTGGTCACCTCGCAAGGCTACTTAGAACTAGATCAGTTAATATATTAAAGCTCTCAAAACAATGCCTGACAGGACTCGCCCGGTGGTACAGTGGATAAGAATCCGCCTGCCAATGCAGGAGGCATGGGTTCAATCCCGGGTCTGGGAAGATTCCACACGCAGTGGAGCAATTAAAGCCTGTGAGCCTCAACTAGTGAGCCCTGGTGCTGTAACTACTGAAGCCCATGAGCCTAGAGTCTGTGCTTTGCAACAAGAGAAGCCACAGAAGTGAAAAGCCCACATACCGCAATGAAGAATTGCCCCGGACATGACAACTAGAGAAAGCCCGCACAGAGCAACAGAGGCCCAGTGCAAGCAAAAATCAGTAAATATGCCTGACACACAGTGCTGTATGAGTATTAACTACAGAAATAATTATCATTTATGAAAATATTTATCGTGTATTAAACGTTAGCTAAATAATGATCACTTATTAAAATTCGACCAAGTCTTCTGAGCATGAGTTTGCCAAGCTATAATCTAGAGAGTTCTGACCGCGTGAGCTCTGAGGACCCTCCCAGTTCTGAAACTTGTTTTTCCTCCAGCTGTCCCACCACCTAGACTACATTCTACTCTGACCCACTGGACCCCTGACACTGCTCCAAAAAGGCTTCCCTGACCACAGAGGCAATCTCCTACAGCACCAACGGTGCACCTGAGCATACCTGGGAACATCACCACTCTCTGCAGCCTTGCTCCCAACCAAACTGCAAGTCCCATGAGGGTGGCTAGCGGCTGTGCAGCACACAGGAATGTAATAAAGGTCAGTCAACTGATTTAAGGGGTTTCCCTGGTGGCTCAGATGGTAAAGAATCTGCCCACAATGCGGGAGACCCAGGTTCGATCCCTGGGTCTGGAAGATCCTCGAAGAAGGGAATGGCTACCCACTCCAGTATTCTGGCCTGAAGAATTCTGTGGACAGAGGAGCCTGGCGGGCTACAGTCCTTGGGGGTCACAAAGAGTCAGACATGACTTTCAACTGATTTAAAGAATAAAGGAACTACACTGACAATACTTAGAGAACCATTATGGTGAATGGGGTCAAGGGGGTCATCTAGTCCAAGAAAGACCAACAGGCATTTTTGTTCAGCACCAATTCTACACAATTAGTTGTGGCTGCCTGGGGCAATGTGCTGAGAAGGATTCTGGGGCCAGACCAGCGCTCCTCTAGGAAGAGTGCTGTGATTGATTATTGATGTCTGTAGTGAGTGAGGTAAAGCTGAGGACAGAAGCATGCTTGCCCCCACAAATTTAGCCCGATACTCTTTTTTTACAGATAGAGAAAGAGAGGTCTCCTGGTCCCTAAAGCACCCTTTTTCCAGTCTTCACATTCTCATCTGCAAAAACATTCCTACATGAAGAAGGAACCATGGCCTTTTAAAGTCTGGAGTTAAAAAGAGACACCAAAGGAGAGAGAAGACCAGAGACAAACGAAATACACATTAAAAAACTATGCAAAACAGAAGGCTTACTTTGGTTGTGAAAGAGAAATAATTACACAAGGGCAAAGTGGAAGCTCTACGAAAGATTTTTTATTTCTTTTTAAAGAAAGAAAAGTCTGGAACACATGCTCAAAGTAGAAATCTTACAAATTCCTATTGCAAAATAACTCCTGGTCAGCCAACCACAATCTCTATAAATATATCACAAGATCAACAGTCCAGGCAAATAGGGGGAGGGGGAAAATGACTGCACAAATTTTTAAAAAAATCAAAATAGTTTTTCTCACAGTTGGATAGGAAAGAGTCACCCATTACCCTCAAAATGAGAGGCCCATGAAGAAAAGAAAGATTGTAATTCTACACATCCCCATGGGCGCCTGCTGAGAAATCAAGACAGCCAGACTATTTTGAAATTATTCTACAATTCTGTTTTCTTTGCAGGGGAAAACAAAATCTGGTATCTTGAATTCATTAGGGCACCCATTATTTTACCATGGCTTCCATGGGATTATTCACAGTGGCAGCAACCAAAGGCCCCACGGGGTCTGAGCTGGGTGGTACATTCTTCAGGGTCTGGGCCAGAAGAAGAGAAGCCACTCTAGATCTTTAAAGTGGAGTTTAATACAGGGATCTGAGGAGAGTAAGCTACTTCTTCCTTGATGGCTCAGTGGATGAAGAATCCACCTGCATTGCAGGAGACACAGGAAATGCAGGTTTGATCCCTGGGTCGGGAGATTCCCTGGAGTAGGAATTGGCAACCCACTCCAGTATTCTTGCCTGGAGAATCCCCATGGACAGAGGAGCCTGGTGGGCTACAGTCCAAAGGGTTGCAAAGAGTACATTTCAAAGGGTCAAAAAGAGTCAGACATGACTAAGCACACAAACTACTTCAACTCTGGGTAGAGAAGACGTATGGGGGCCGAAAAGCAACTGAGGATTAGCACGTGAAGAGCAGTTGCTCCCCCTCTAGGCCTGGAGAGAGAGAGTTGGGACAATGCAGTAGGCACCGCTCAATGGGAGTGGTTCAGAGAGGGAAGCGCTGGAACTACACAGAAAACACCAAGAGAGGCAGGGAATGAGTGGGGAGAAACACCCCGGCTTCTCCCTTCTTTCCATCTCCCAACATTCCTGCTGTGCATCCTTCCGGCTAAACCATTCAAAGGCCAGAGAGCAAGGATATCTGAGAAATGTGGCTTCTTGAAATTCACAGCACACAGAGGAACAAAAGGGATGCAGCTGAGGGCCAAGCAACAGCTGATCAGTTCAGATGGGAAAACTCCTGGAGGGCTGAAACCACTTGATACCAGGGTCCTGACAGCCTAGCCCAGGGCCCACCTGGGTCCTGCTGCCCTGTTTAGACTGTAACTTCCTCACAGGCAACGACTATCTTCCCTTGACCTGCACTGTCTTCCACAATATCCAGCAGTCACAGCTCAGGGCCGAAAGGACCCTGACGGTCTGAGAAACGGGAGCCCGGCCCTCCAGTCCTAGCGCCCCAACACAGGGGTGCTCGAATGGCCTTCCACGTATTTTTGCTTCTGGCCGTTGCTGGGGAATCTACTACTGACAGGAAACGCACAATGTGGAAGTCTGTGAGCACGTGTGCTAAGCCATTTCAGTCGTGTCTGACTCTCTGCAACCCTATAGACTGCAGCCCATCAGGCTCCTCTATCCATGGGATTCTCCAGGCAAGAGTACTGGAGTAGGGGTTGCCATGCCCTCCTCCAGGGAATCTTCCCAATTCAAGTTTCGAACCCACATGTATCCTGTCTCCTGCATTGGCAGGCAGGTTCTGTACCACGAGTGTCACCTGAAAAGCCAGCTGTCCTTAACTTTACTTGGAAGACCCAAGCACCCAGTGGACACTAGAAGCATCTCCTGACCAGATCTAGAACACTGTGTTCTAAGGATCAGGAGTGGAGGCTCTGGGGTATCAAGTCTGATGCCAGCTGGGTGGGCTGCGAAGACCCCAGAACCGTCCATCTTCAAAGGCGACTCCAGATCCACACTGCAGGGGCCTGGTGGTGGTTTCCAAACCGCATCATAGGAGACAGGTGTGTTCCTGTCCCCGGGGGCACAGACTCGACTCTGTGTCCCTCTTTGTCCCAGCTACTGCTGAAGGCGTAGCTTCACACTACATTCTGCAAAGAAAGAGAGGACCCTTCCCTTTCACCGAAGGCTCCATTTCCTAGGCTGACCTCGCTCCCCTGTTCTCTTATTGCCTGAGCCATTCAAATAGTATTGATCAACCAGCTGGTACACTGAGTCATCTTTTTATGACCTGTCTTTCCAGCTGGACCATACATCTTCCCCGACAGAGGCCATGCCTCTGGATTCCCCAGAGCCTACCACACAGCCCAACAGACAGAAAGAGTCTACACGGTATCCTTAAAGGGGAAAATGACCCAGCTTCCCCAAATCCTGAGCCTGGGGTGAGGCAGGAATAACATTTTCTATCAGTGACTCATATCTGGTTAGTGATTGATGGGATTTTTACATCCATTACTTCGTTTAATTCTTTACAAGGTAGGAGCCACAGTTTCCCCTTCAGAAAGGAGGGAGTGGAGGTTAAGGAACTTTGCCCAAAGTTACTAGTTACTGGCAGGGCAGAATTTCAAATCCAAGTCTTCTTCCAGGACAAATACTGAGCTCCTTCTGTCTCCTGGCTCCAGTCTTCCTTTCCAAGATCCCCTGTCTTGCTTCTCTTTCATGAAATGAATTGATTAAATGAAATCATTAAGTGATAAAAGTTAATAAATGTAAGGCACTTAGAACAGTGCCTGGCACAGACTAAGTGCTATGTAAGTAACGGTTATCCCTGACTTCACTGGTACCACCATTATTTCTCCATCAATAAGCTCATTTCAAAAAGTCAACCCATCACAATATCTATGGTCAGCAAACTTGACAGCCAAAGCAGTAGAATACGGAAAATGCCTACATTTAACTAAAACTGGAAAACTACAGAAGCGCAAACGACTGAACAGTTCAGAGGGGGCATCGGAAGACACTGATGAGTCTCGGAAGTCTACTCAAACCACCGACCTCCCCTGTACCAGGCAACCACTCACACTTTATTCAAAATTAAGCGTGAATCTCCTTCCCTGATGGACATCAGTGGGGAACACTTTCAGTGCACAAAATATACTACTTTCTCATCCATGCACAGTCTTTAGAGCCAGGGCTCTGTTATACAGATGGAAAATAAGGGCCCAGAGTGGAAGTAAAAAGAGTGAGGTCACATGTATTTCAGCACCATCTGCAACTCCCTTTCACAGGTGTTAGCTTTATCAGGCACAGTGCTCTGCTAAGCCCAGTGTGGGACGCTGCACTCATGGGCATACATGTTTAGGCTAGGGATGTTAAAAAAAGAAACCAGTGTTCCAGCCACTAGATCCGAAGTCTTTGGGCAAATAAAATAAGCCATCAGCTTCCAACCTCAGGTAAGATGGAGGATGAGAAGGAAGCATTCTGCCATGTTAACTTGCCCAAATGAGATTCTTCTAAAGACTCTCCCAGGCAGCTGTGTGCCCTCAGCTGTCACATCCACTGTCTCCTTTTTCTAATTTTAACTTGGTTCACTGTCACAACCAACTTACCAACTCTCATATTCTTTAACCACATTGGGGAACAAATCCTATCAATACTGTAGGAGAGAAAGAAAAGGCTTCATGCACAAAGATGCCCACTGTGTTATTTATGACAGTGGACACCATTATAAATAAAGTCTTAAGTGTACAAAAACGGAACACATTATTGTGACCCTTATATACATGCTGGCAAGGTTGCTTCAGTCATGTCCAATTCTTTGTGACCCCATGGACTACAGCCTGCCAGGCTCCTCTGTCCATGGGATTCTCCAGACAAGAATACTGGAGTAGGTTGCCAGGCCCTCCTCCAGGGGATCTTCCCAACTCAGGGACTAAACCCACATCTCTTATGTCTCCTGCATTGGCAGGCGAGCTCTTTACTACTAGCACCGCCTGGGAAGCCCACAAATGCATGAATGGTGGAGACCTACAAGAAAAACGCTTGTGTACTAAAGCGAAATATCAAGAACAGAGTCAAAAATATGTATACGATTTTATATAAACACTGCAGGCACACATACAATATGCCAAAAAGCACCAGCTTTGGATGACTAAAAACATACAACTTTTTTCCTCTCCTTCCTAGTTAGCTTTCTCTCACTATTACTTTTGAGGAAAAACTCACCAAACTTTAAAAGACCCAGCCTGCACATCTATAAAGGCAGGTATCTGGACAAGGGAATTTCCTGGGATGCTACCCTTCTCCAGATTAAAGACCTGTTAATCTCTGAAGACCGGCATCTACCCTGTGTCCTCTCAGGATGCAGCCACTTGAGTAGACACGGTGGCTGAGCCCAGGTACACACCAGTCCCCTGGGAAGCACTCAGAGCAGCCAAGCTGCACCCAGGGCTGAGACAAGACAACCTGGGAATATCTTTAAGCACTGACCTTTTTCCTAAGAGGCTCTGGGGGAGGTAATGCTTAGCCTATTGCCTTTTTAATACAGTAGACCCTAAGAGTGAGGTTTTTATGCTGTATGTAATTGCAGCCACAAAAACTATATGACTGCTAGTGTGGATGGAGATATTATGCTGTGCCAATGACTCTAAAAGGCTCATTAAATATGTGAGCAATCATCCAACATCCTCATTATCTAGAGATCATTCATTCACTTCAGAACCAAGGAAACTGAGGTCCTGGGAGGTTGTAGGGAACCGGGTCCAAGTGAGAACGTTCACAGCTGAGCTGTCCAGTGCATGGCACAGTCTGGAACGTGAAGCTGGCTTCTTCAGTAAACCATCTCATTTTATCCTCGCCACTTGTGTACACTGAAGAATACAGTTGCCACGTTCCTGGGGCTTCCCAGAATCCCTAATACTACTGTGATTTTATACTAGTAGATAAAGTGAGGCTCAGAAAGGTAAAGTTACCTGCCCCGAATCACACAGCTAGTAAACAAATCTGTACCCAAGCTTGCCTGGCCCCAAAGCCCATATACTCAACTACAGTGCCGTAACTAACTCACCCACCAAAACAAATGAAATAAGAGCACTATAAATAATCAGACTGCAACACAACACAAAGAAACAGTGGGACTTCCCTGGTGGTCCAGGGGTTAATACTCTGCACTGACACGACAGAGGCTGCATGTTCAATCCCTGGTCCGGGAAGCTCGGCATGCCACAGGGTGTGGCCCAAAGCAAGCAAACAAAATAAAATAAGGAAATAATGTTTAGAGCCGCACAATCTTCCCAGAAGTGGTGGGCTTCCTGGGGGAGAGGTGCATCATCAGAGAAAAGACAGCCATCTGGAGAAAAAATAGTCAATCTTACAAACAAAAGGATGGATCTGCTCTGGGGGGAGGGGATAAAAAGGAGAAGAGAGCGAAAGGGATGGTGTTCCTTGCTCCAGTTCTGAATTCTTCTGGAAGATCTCAGGCCTTCCTAATACTCCCACAGACCAGCTCTAAACACCCAGCTTTTCCATCCTCCATATTTAAGGACTACCAAATATTTCATTTCCTTTTTTCCCCTCTTCCCGACTTCACAAGTGTAGTAAAAAGTTAATGAATCTATAAATTGCTCACTGGCTTTAAAAAATGAGAAAAAAAGCAGTTAATGGAAATTTTAATGAAAACACCCTATCCGCATAACTGATGGCAAACCGAGGGCTGAAATACCTGGGATTTCACAGCCCAAACTGGGTGTCACGAAAGCTTGCACATATTTATGGAAAGCGGGGTTCCAAGCTCATTGATATCTGAAAGACGACAAAGTCTCCACTCCAGGCTTCAAAGCAGCACTGTGCGTGACATCTACCCTAAGGAAAACATCATCAGCACGTTCCATCATCAAACTGGGAGACCCTGTTTCTGAGAAAAGAAAAATGGCAGAGAACCAGGAATCTGTTCCAAGGCAGGAGGCCAAGGTTTGGGACTCAACTCCAGAAATGGTAAAAGTTGTGATAACTGAGGAGCTATCACATTCTGCTGGGGTTCTCAAGAAGTCCACCACCATGTAATTGCCCGAGTTTCTCTCCTCTGGAAATGCAAGTTGATAGGAGGGGGGGTACCTGAATTTTGGAAAAATATCCCAGGCCACGTGGGCACATCCTCCCTTTTCAAAAGTACCACTTCGATGTTTATTCTACGTCAAGCACAGAGCCAGAAACTTTACAGACTTTATTTCTCATCCACACCCCCTACAACATGGAAAGGTAAATATGACTAGCCTCATTTTAATCTCGCAAGAAGAAGGTTCAGAGAAGTGAAGTGACCATCTCAAAGTCACACAACACAGCTAGTGGATCAACATCAAGGCGGGCAGATACTTGGGCAGTCAGCACTCAAAAAAAATCACCAGACTTTCTTCAAAAGCCTCTAATGGGCCTCCAGCCACCATTCACGGCCCTCCAATCCAACAGCCTCCACCGACAGCCTGCATGGTCTTTGTAAGATCCAAATACGACCACTCCCATTTAAACCCTTCACAGGCTCCCCTTCTCCTGCAAGGCAAACACCACGCTCCTTTACAGCTCCTGTTACCACAACCCTTACACCTAATGTTCCAGCCACACCAGGCTTCCTGCATCTGCTCCCCACACTCACTGTCTGGCTAACTCTCCTCCTCGTCCTTCAAGTCGCATCCTAGACATCACCTCCATCTAGAAACTTCTCAGCGTCCCCACCCTGCCCTCCTCCACCTCCCATCCCTGCCCCAAGCCACCCTAGGCAGGGCTGGATCCCCTCTGATGTACATTCTTCTCAATGGCCCCACTGCTCCACTACCTACCAGCCTGCCTTCTTCCCCAGGCCATGGGTGGCCCCCTATGCTTGTTCACCTCTGAGCACATAGAGTTCCTGGCCAGGAGAAGAGACCTGGAAAATGCTGAGGATGGATGGGCAAGGTGGCAGGAGATCTCTCTACAGCATCCTTGTCACATGACAGGCTCAAACCCTGAACCAGGTCTGGCTCCGTCCAGCCTCCCCAAACAAGATCACACAAACCAGCAGCCTACAGATATTGGGGATGGTGGAGTGTTGGCAAGAAGAAATGTCATTTTCCCCAAAACATCCACTCCTTGCTTGTTATCCTTTTCTCAGTGGCTCTAAAAGTATAAAAAGGGTTGAGATAGAGAGTCAAAGAAACGAGAGCCAGAGGAGCAGAGAGACACAGGGAAGTACAGGAGGACATGGAGAAGATGCCACGAGCACGTGCGGAGGGGAGAGGGGACAGGCCAGAGTCGTCCTAAGGGTGCTGGGGACCAAATGCAGAGCTACTGGACACAGACTGCTGCCGGCCGGTAGCCAGGCTCCCGAGGAAACACACGGGGACAAGAAATACCTGGAAATGGTAACAGCCGCTTTCAGTTTCCAGAGATTTTTGAAGCCTCTTTCTCTTTGTTTTTCCCCTAAACCAGTTACAATTAGCATTGAGGGATATAATTACGTTGTTAGTCTAATTGCCTGTTTGAAGCAGGATCTACGGGGGTTTAATGGAAGATTTGAGGAGGGAGGGCAGATAAAATAAAAAGTCAGGATAATCACAGAAGAGACGTGCAATGTGACTTTCTTCCCAGGTAGAGACGAGGCCTGAACTGCACCAGAGACCGGGGAATTGCCTCCCGCGCCAACTCACTCGCCCGGCTGGGCAGGGAACGGCGCTACCGGGCGGCGCGACTTCACTGGAAATTGATTTTGGAGACGCTGACCTAATTAATCAGGAAATGATCCTAGAAAGGCCCTCGGATTTGGAGCCTTTGCACTATTATTGGCAGTGACACACTTACACGTTGGCAGGCAGTGCTCTCCCCAGTGGAGGCCAGTGTGGTGACAGCTGATTGAGCAGGGCTGTGTGGGGCCAGAGACCTGCCTCCACTATGGGAGGGTGGTCCCGTGCAGAGAGAGCACACGGTTTTGTGGCCCTGGGAACAGAAGTCAGAGGTAGGCAGCGCTAAGCTCAGGATGAAGAAGAACATTCTCCTCCAGGCAAAGAGGACAGCTGAAAGGTAGTGACCACCCTGACAACAGAGGCATTCAAGTTGGATGACCTTGTGGTGAGGATGCAGATGAATCAACCCGGAGGAAGAACCAAATGCCTTTGAGGGACTCTACAAACCACTCCATGGGCTTTCCAGGTGGCGTAGTTAAAGAATCCACCTGCCACTGCAGGAGACACAGGATATGTGGGTTCAATCCCTGGGTCAGAAAGATCCCCTGGAGTAGAAAATGGCAACCCACTCAGGTATTCTTACCTGGAAAATTCCATGGACAGAGAGAAGTCTGGTATGCTACAGTCGCACACCACTGAAAAGAAAGTGAAAGTGTTAGCCACTCAGTCGTGTCCAACTCTGTGTGACCCCAGAGACAGAAGACCCCATGGGCTGTAGGCCACTAGGCTCCTCTGTCCATGGGATTCTCCAGGCAAGAATACTGGAGCAGGTTACCATTTCCCATTTCCTTCTCCAGGAGATCTTCACAACCCAGGGATCGAACCTGGGTCCCCTGCATTGTAGGCAGATTCTTTAAGGTCTGAGCCACCAGGGAAGCCTGAGCACACACACCAAAACCACTCCTACCTCCAGCACACTTTCCAACCCAAGCCAGTAAGTGTAGTGATAACGCCACCACACGTATCTGAGTCTGTATACACACCTCATCCGCGGAGGGCACTGCCTTCTGAATCGTTACACCTGGCATTGCCATGATGCCAGGGGTTCCCATATGCTCACCTCAGCACAGCTGGCTCCCAGCACAATGCCTGGCACAGAGTAGGCACTTCAAAGTAGGTGGATCAACCTACTTAAGCATCAACCAGAGCTGATGAAATGACACATCCTTTTAATCAAGTAAGTTTTTGTCTGTAAACATGTCAGCTTCACATTCGGAGGAGAGGGCTTCTTGTCATTGTTGCTTAGTTGCTAAGTCATGTCTGACTCTTTTGCGACCCCATGGATTGTAGCCCACCACACTCCTCTGTCCAGGGGATTTCCCAGGCAAGAATACTGGAGTTGGTTGCCAGTTCCTTCTCCAGGGGCTCTTCCCAACCCAGGGATCGAACCAGCGGGTGATCGAACATGGAGAGGGCTTAGATTCTTTCCAGAACCCTCCAATTCCCAAGGCCACATACATTCTCAGATCCTCCTCTGAGTCTGATGACTGCAAAGCTGTGAGGTCCAGGGGGCAAACCTCTTTAGAGCCCTGAAACATTCCACAGAAAAGTGTGAGGCTTTGGGTCTGCAGGCAAAGACTGCTTGCCATTCCACCACCTGCCTTCCTCCCCCGCCCCACCTCCTGACTAGCTTGTGCCTACAAGACAAGAACGGTCATATTCTAAACCTCAGGGATGCCTGAGAGAAGTGAGTTCTGCTGAATTTTCTGCATTTTCCACATTTGGGTTCACAATGGAGCTAGAGTGCACTTTGAGGCCCTCCATACAAAGGGAGCAGAAATTCCCCCGCACCGCTTATGGGGCTGCACTGCACATATGACCCAGGGCAGAGAGATTCACTGAAATCCAATAAAGATGAGAGGCGGGGAAGACTGCACTGCCTGGAGAGAGCCACAGCATCTCCTTCCATGCAACCTGCCCGGCTCTGCCAATGACCAATGGGAAGACAAACAGCTAACCGGATGCTCTTCGCCAAGGGCAACAAGATGCTGGCTAAGGGGACACCCTGGACTCACCCTTTCCCCCCACGTTGCTCCAGGGTTCCAGTTTTAAGCCTTTTAAATGTCTGAGGCAGCTGTGTGGCTTTTTCTTTTTTGGGGGGGGCGGGGATGGGGCAGGAGGAGGAATAAAAATTTTACTTCTAAAACAAAAATAGAGCCATGGCACTTGTTTTCGAGTGGAGACAACTGCTGGCTCTTTTCACTTGATAAAAGGCTAGGAGACCTTGTACCTGCTCAAAAGCACCCACATCAGGGCTGGTTCCAGCTGCAGAGAGCAGTCAGGGAGACGTGGCAGGCCTGGTCCCAAACCAGGAATGTGACCCTGAGCTTTGTAACACAGGCCAAAACTTCATTCAGTTCAGTTCCATTGAACAATCACTTAATAATCAGAGGAAGCATGTGGCCATAGGAATTGGAAGGTTCTAGAAGTCTATATGTCTAGCCTTGTGTGGGACTTAACGGACACCTAAGGAACTTGCTATGGAGGAGGGCCAGGATGCTGTCTCCTGGAAACTGCATCAGTGTTGTGGTGGTGGTGTTCAATCGCTAAGTTGCGCCCCACTCTTTTCAACCCCATGGACGACCTACAGCACACCAGGCTTCCCTGTCCTTCACCATCCCTGGAGTTAGCTCAAACTCATGTCCACTGAGTTTGTGATGCCATCCAACCATCTCAGCCTCTGTCGCCTCCTTCTCCGCTTGCCCTCAATCTTTCCTAGCATCCGGGTCTTTCCCAATGAAGCAGCTCTTCTCATCAGGTGACCAAAGTATTGGCGCTTCAGCTTTAGCATCAAGTCCTTCCAGTGATTATTCAGGGTTGATTTTCTTTACGACTGACTGGTTTGATCTTGCTGTCCAAGCGACTTTCAGGAGTCCCCTCCAGCACCACAATCCGAAAACATCAATTCTTCGGCACTCAGCCTTTCTTACGGTCCAACTCCGACATATGCACCCTGAGTGTAGGGTAATCCCTGGTACCAGAGTGTTCACTGTGCGTGTACTAAGTACTTTACACGCATCACCTCTTTTAATCCTTACAGTAATGCTGCAGGGTAGGTATTCTACAACTCAACTGTCCGGATGAGGAAACAGAACTACTAAGATTTAAGTATCTTCTTTACATGAATAAGCCCAGGTTCAAATCCAGCTCTACTGGATTCCCAAATACCCTGGAAGATCCCAACCCACTGGATAAGGATTCACTAAAAGGCCCCAGGACAGACCGTCAAGAGACCCAGGTGGGCACGAGCTTGCTTCTCTCCTTCATTCTACAAACCTTCTCTGAGCCCCTCCTCTTAATCAGACACTCAACCTACACAGTTTGAGGGAAGGGTGGGGTGTACCAACAATGGGTCCACTTGGGAGAGAAAAGATTAATCCTGAAAACAGAATAAGGATTAGAGAATCACAGACAGGAGAAGGCAGGCCCTCCCAGAGCCATGCAGAACAGAACGAATGGGCTGCAGGGAAGAATCGGGTGAAGTCCATCACTGGAAATGAGACGGACCACCCTGGCTGGGAATCCTGCCTCAGGGACAGACATCTGGGAAGGTTCCCTTGGATAACCAACCAGCCACCCGTGTCTCCCCTTCAGCTCTGTAAGCACAAGTGAGTCTAAGAGCATGAGACCCCCAGCTTGCAAGCTGCCATTTACACACACTCTGCCACCCACCTGCTCCTCATCACACCCCTGCAAGGGCTGTTTTCCCACCCTGCTGCAGAGAACAGGAGATAGAAGCACACAGATCCTCAGTGCTTGGCCCACAGTCAGTAGAGAAATGTAAGGGTCTGTGATGGTGATTAACATCCCAGCTTGCCCCCCACCTCGCGGAAGTAATTACACACGGGGTCAGGTCTGGAGCTCTTCCCTCTAGGAACTATGTCTGCAGTCAGGGGAATGATGGGGGAGGGTGTGTGTCTTGAAGGAGCGAGAGGCTGTCTGTCTCTCTGAACTCACAGGAAGTCCCAGGACTCCTTGTTTCCTTGGCAAACAGTTTCTAGCCCTGTCACCGACAAATTGCCTGAATTCTTTTTTTTTTTGGAAGGTTTTCCCCACTTCACTAATTGCTTTCACTGCCTTTTTCTCTACAAATTTAATTAACCTGCTACGTGATCACAGATTAGGTAAGCCTCCACTCCTCTTCAAACTCAGTTTCCCCTTCTGTCAAGTGAGAGTGGGCTCTAATCTCTCAGAGGTCTGACAGCTCAACAGGATTCTGTGACCAGGATGGGGCTAAACATGTGACCTTGATGCTCCTGGCTGCTTCAATGGCCAGGAGCTCCCTGGAGCACCAAGACCATTCCGCTCTGAAGCACGCCCGGCCCTGACTTGGTGGCGCCAGCTCTCAAGGCCTGGCATTATCCTCTATGAAAAGGCAGGACGACCTCACTTGGCTAAGTCCCTCTGTCCCTGATGGAGCCCCAAAGCTCAAATTTGCCTCTGGCATTTCAGCAGAGCTGCCAGTCCCTGGGTGTAGGAGAAACTCCAGATCAGGGGCTGGATCAAGAGCATAAGCGTGAGGCTGAAATTGTAATAATAATAACTGACATTTATATCACGCCTTTCATCCCCAAATCCCAAATTAATTAACTTTTTACGAGACATTTTTAAACTAGTGCCATTTAATAAAATTCTATTAGGAGAAGTCTTTTTTTTTCCCCCAGCCCTATATTTTTATTAACAGCCACCAAAAATATAATTTACAGGCAACTGAAAGCCAGTCAAGAGGAGGACAGGGAGTGGTGGGTTCTGCCGCTGAGAAAGCAGATCAGCATTGACCACAGGGGTGGACGCCCCCCACCCCGCCCACCACCTCACTGCTATGGGTCTGTGCCCTCTGGGGTCCGTGGCCCCTGGTTCCTCTACAAGACTGAATCTCAGCCTTGCATCATTTATATTTTCTAATAATCTATTTCCTGCAGCCACCACAGGAGCTGCTGTGCATGAAACAAGCAAACAAAGCACTCACGGCCCTTGCATTCTTGGGGCACACGGCCTAATGGGGCAGAGGGATGTTCAATGATTATCTCACTGATAGCTGGATAATTATGATTGTGCTGGGCGCCGAGAAGAGACAGACTTCTAGCCTCCCCTCCTGACAGCAATAAACAGGGAAACATAATCTAGCCTGGAGTTTGGGGCAGGAGGATCAAGGAAGAAAGACCTCCCTAAAAATGGACATTTAACCTGGAGACTGGTTAGATGCAGCAAGGCCAAGGCGGGGGTGGAAACGGGGGAGGCACAACTCAGGTACCAGGAACAGCCCATGTGAGGGCTCAGAGGCTGGGAGGCGCCTGGCATGTTGAAGAAGAGAAGGCCCGTCTGGTCAGACAGAGGGAGGGAGAGTGACAGACGGAGCCGCAGGGAGGACAGAGCCCACAGAATTCCATCCTGAGGGGAGGGGAGAGCAACCCACGCAGGGGAAAACATCACTATACGTGCCCTTTTGTTAAAACTATTATTTATTTATTTATGGCTGTGCTGAGTCTTCAGTGCTGCATGCGGGCTTTCTCTAGTTGTGGTTCTTGGGCTCTGAAGCTCGGGCTTCAGTAGTTGTGGCCTACAGGCTTAGCTGCCCCAAGGCATTTGACATTTTCCCAGACCAGGGATCGAACCCATGTCCCCTGCACTGGCAGGCAGATTCTTAACCCGTGGATCACCCGGGAAGTTAGTTCACAGCTGACTTGTATATATATATTTTTAAAGACTATTAGGGGGGCCATTTTAAAAGTCTTTATTGAATTTGTTACAATATTGCTTTTGTATTATGTTTCGGTTTTTTGGCCAGAAGGCATGTGGGATCTTAGCCCTCCAGACCAGGGATTGAACCTGCACCGCCTGCATTGCAAGGAGAAGTCTTAACCACTGGACTGCCAGGGAAGTCCTCGGTCTGTCTATTCCTTTGTGTCTGTGGATGTGCCCCCGTAACAGCCACACTTGTCCAACATGATGGCCACTAGCCACATGTGACTTCACATTTGAAACACTGTAATGAATCCAAAGTGAGATGGGCTATCTGTGGAAAACATTTCAAGGACTTTGTACAAAATTAAAAATATAATAATATAGTAGCTTAAAAGAATTTTTATATTGGTTACATGTTGAAGCGATAACATTTTGGAGGTACAGGGCTAAATAAATTATGTTACTGACATTAATTTCAACTGTCATTTTCCCCTCTGTTGTGGATACTAGAAAATTTAAATTACATATGTGGCTTACATTATATTTCGACTGGACACCTCTGTGTTATGAATTTAAGAACAAGAATTTTAAACAAAATCTTTATCCATCTACTTCAGGGGGAAGATGAGCATGCGTGGCTACTGTGGCTAGCTGAGGCTCAAGAGTGTACTTACCCGGCCCTCTCTCTATTACCCCACAAAACAGAACAAAAGGGTGGGAAGGGAAGAAATTCCACATGGGGCCAGAACCGCGCAGGGCGGGAGCGTGCAGCAAGTGGGGCTTAGAAGTTCTAAGAGGCAAACCAGCTTCACCTGTCACCATCACATTCCCCACGCAGTTTCAGCACAGGAAAAAAAAGGGGGGAGGGTAGTAATAAAGAGAAAACCTAAAAGCCCAAAACCTCTGACTCCCATTCCCTGAGTCAAAGTAAGTAAGGTCGGGGAAGGTCAGGTCCCTCCAGAGTCACCTGGCCTCTGTTTCAAAATTCAAGGTCAAGCCCTCTTTCCTGACGTTGGCAATGGACAGGGCACAGGTCATGGCGGGCCAAGTCCCTCTTCATCCTTGTTTCTCTCAACCTCCCACAACAGGTTTCACTAGCTGGTGGTGGACTGGAATGGGTTTGGGGGGGCGCGGTTTACATTATTTTAAAATTTTTCAATGAGTTGCTATAATTAGAAATTTAGGAAATGTTACATAAAATTCTAGATCTAGAGCTTCTCTTTAAAGAAAAAAAAATCCGAAGCTCTGGCCACCCTGGGCCTATGGTCTGACTTGGCCACAGGCAGGTACAGCTAAGTGGCAATGGCTCCTCTTAGACGGAACACAGGGGATCCTGGCCTTACTGCACGTGAGGCTGCACTGTGCAGACACGCTTTACCTCTCACTGCACTTGCTTGGGATGCTCCGTTTGTGCAGTGACCACTGTCCAGACTGCCCTTCCCTTTCTCATCCATGGCGAGCCCCTCTGTATCCAACACTGCCTGCATCCCTCCAGCTCTCCTGAGTCAGTCGGGTGCAGGGTTTACACTGACCACACTCTACTGCACTAATTCAGTCCCATCTTCCTTCCCTCTCCTGTCTCATCAGTGCCAGGCAGAAGAGACGCTCAAAAATATTTGCTTTGTGAACCATGTCAAGAGCAGAGAAAACATGTTGGAAATCATACCCTACCCATGTCTCCTCCCCCGCCCAATTTCTCCTGTGATGTTTCCAGATATGCCTGGGACAGTAGGCAATTTGGTGAAACCAACCTAGAACACTCCTGTAAATTAACTTTCACCAATTACCTCAGAGGCCAAAAAAACCATTAGAAGTTGGAATTATATGGAGTTTGGAGCAACTCTGAAGCCATGTAACCACTCTAAATAGTTCCTTCTGTTGAGCAAACAAGAATTTCTTGATTGCCCTTTTTGAAGCTGCCAGAGCCCTGTCTTCTTGCTATTAAAATGGAGTTTCACAATGGTCCAAACCAGTTCTTCTCGTTTTCTGAAAGAACTGTCTGTCATTCAATCACAAATAAAATCTTTTATAAAACAGCAAAAGCAAGGGCACCTGCCCAGTGAAGTGAGAAGCAGTCATGTCTCCAAGCAGGAGAAACGGAGCACTGATTCACCGTATGCTCCACAAGCATTTCCAGAGCACTTACTGTGTGCAAGCCCTGGGGACGTGCTGGACAACTAAGTAGCCCAGGAGAGTGGGAACAGATAAAGAGGAGACACTAGAGGGCATGTCAGATGAAGATGCGCAAAGACGTCTGACGTTTCCTTTAGTCCACTGAAACAGGCTCTCCTAGGCAAGTCTGAAGTCCTTTCTCTTCAGCAAATTAAAGGCTCTTCGAACCCCTGGGTCCAGGTGGCGCTAGTGGTAAAGAACCTTCTTGCCAATGCAGGAGACGTAAGAGACACGGGTTTGATCCCTGGGTCGGGAAAATTCCCTGGAGGAGGGCGTGGCAACCCACTCCAGTATTCTTGCCTGAAGAATCCCTGGACAGAGGAGCCTGGTGGGCTATAGTCCACAGGGTCACAAAGAATCGGACACGACAGAAGCGACTTAGAATGCATGCCACCAGAAAGACCAAATACTGGGTTGGCCAAAAAGTCTATTCAGTTCTATACAATTCTATACAGTCTTATAGAAAAAAACAGAACAAACTTTTTGGCCAACCCAATAAAATCACTAAAAGGAAAGAACAAGAGAGAAAGGAGAGAGGAGAAAGAAGAAAAGAGACTTAAGATTCCAAAATGATTCCAGTCACTTTCCTCTGTGTGAAATTAAAAGAAAAGAAAAAAAAAGAAGAATGATTACCTATAAACTTATCAAGTTCCATCATCTTAAGTAGAGAGATTGAGCCTCAGAGAAGGTTCCCATCTTGTCCATTCTTCAAACTCCAGTTCAAAAGCCCATTCATTCCTCCATCTCTGCTGCCTTCAGGGGATTATATAGACAGCAGCTCCCACCACTGACTACTTCCTCCGTGCAGGCGTTCCCAAGTGTTTTTCTGTGTTCTGTTTTATCTCCCAACCACCCTATTGACAAGAGCTGTTCTCACTGCCTTCTACAGATGAGAAATGGGTGGTGTGTAGAGGGTCGACCAGCTGTCCGACTGCATGCATCCCAAGTAATTTAACAGGGTTTCACTGTCTCTCAACCCTAGAGATCCACTACAGGCCCAATATTCACTCATTTCTCCAGAGTGAAGAACAAAACAGAAATAAAGGCTGGAGTTTTTGGAGCACAAAAGCCAAGTGCTGAGGATGAGGAATGAAACAAGACTTTCAAGACACACCCTGATGAAATTTCCTAACTCCAAGAACAAAGAGAAATCCTTAAATGCTTCCATAGAGGGAAAAAAAAAAAACCTACAGAGAAACAGGACTCAGTCTAGCATCAGACTTCTCAAGGGCAAAAGATAAAGAGTGCAAGGGTTAAAAAGCTCTAAGCAAAAGGGCTTTAAACCTAGAACTCAATTGCAAACCAACTCATCACTCAAGTAGAGGGAAAAATATATATATATATCTGACTTCTCAGATATACAAAGATTCTGGAGCCATCCCAGCACCTTTTCTGAAAAACATAAAGGAAATTAAGTATAAGAAAGAAGACATCAAGCAAAATTTTAGAAAGAAGAGAAAGAAACTCAACAAAATAGAGTTAAGTCTACAAAAAGTGGGTGAAAATCTAGCTGTGAAGCTCAAGGCAGCTCTTACATAATTTCCAAAACCACAATGCAGAATTTTTTTAAGCTGGAAATAAAATTCCATATCATATTAACCAAGAACCAATTATAGAGAGAGGATAAGGAAAGCATGGTACATTTAAAGGTCAAATATTTGTGTGTAGGAGGGGAATCTTTGAGGGTAGAGATAATAATTTATTCTTGCCCAAGTTTAAATATGTTTGCTAAAAATCTTAGCCTAAGTGAAAAAAATGAGAAATAAGATTATGACTTCCAAATGAGTAAGAATGGAGGTGGGGGGTGGAATTCAAGCAGCAAGGGTTTATGGAAGTAAGAAAAACGGAAACTAAAGAAAACTTTGGCAACCCAACAATAAGCAGGAGAAAAACATCATGGAAAACCAAAAACAAATTAAGGTAGCAGAAGGAAGTGAAACTTAAAACAAGCAAACACAATAAATATGGATGGCTCAGATGGTCAAGAATCTGCCTGCAATGCAGGAGACCAGTTTGATCCCTGGGTCGGGAAGATCCCACAAAGAAGGGAATGGTTACCCACTCCAGTATTCTGGCCTGGAGAATCCCATGGACTGAGGAGCCCGGCAGGCTATAGTATAAAGAATGTCGAAGGAGTCGGACATAACTGAGCTATTTACACCCTCTGCATCTACACGTAAATTCCCCGATTGAAAAAACAGTGTATCATAGATGGGGGGATGTAGGGCAGGACAGAAGCTAAAACAAAAAGAGCCAGAAAGGCTAAAATAGAAAGGATTATGATGACACGAGACGACATCAATGAGGAAAGCTGGGTGAAGGGTACAGCAGACTATGAGCGTTCTTGCTGCAACTCTTCATGACGTCTTAAATTACTTTAAAACAAATTTTTTTTTAGAAAAGAACAAGGAATTGACAAAATAACACCAGGCATGTGTCAATAAAATGCAGAAATGGCAACAGACTTCAAGGTAAAAAATAAGAATCACAAAGGGCAAAAATAATTTTTTAATTAATACTAAATTTAACCACTAAAAAACTATTACTATATTCATTACATACACAGAGCAAAAATTGGTGAAAATACAAGGAGAAATGTAAAAAATATTAGTTATAATAAGAGACAGTGGCATACTTCCCAGAAATGAACAGATTATGAGGATTTAAAAAACGGGGGTACAAAATAAATAAATAAATAGATAAAAAACTAGGGTGGACAATAAAGGACTTGAAAAACACAAACAGTTTAATATATTTTTGTATATATTTATAAAACAATGCACATCTTTTCAAAAATCCATGGAACAATTACAAGCTGATCGTGTGATGGGCCACAAAGAAAACCTCAATAATCTTTTTTTTAAGTCAGAAATTACACAGGCCATATTCTCTGACCACGAAGCAATAAAACTAAAAATTAAACAAAGAGAGAGCCACAAAAAATTTAACCACTTGGAAATGTAATCCAAAGGTTATTTAGAGAAATATTTTTTAAAGAGAAATTCAAATAAACTGCAGCCTGTTTAAAAATGAACAATGAGAGTATTATACAGTAAAACCCAGGGGATACTTCTGAACTGTCACTCAAAAAATAAGTGAATAAACGAAAAATGGAAATAGACCGAAAGTCAAAAATGAAGAAAAATAATCAGAAGTTAAAGAAACAGAAAACAAAAGACTTGACAACAAAGGCAAGGGCAAGTCCTTCGAAATTATGAATAAAAGAGCTAACACGCCTGTGCCTTCGATATGTCTGGCCAAGAAAATAAAAAGATAAATTTAAAACACTAAGAAATGAGAAGGAGGCAGTAACTCAGAACCAAAAGGATGGATAGAAAGAGAGAAAGAGGAAGAAAGACTTTTTATTAACATACATTTTAAATGCATACAAAATAGATCGGTTTCTAAATAGACAACTTGAATAAACCAAGAATTAGATGAAGAAATTTGAATTGTAAAATCATTGGGAATGTTCAAATAATTTTACTGGCAAATTCTACCAAATCCTCAATAAACAGATTATATTTATATTTACTAAATTGTTGCAGGGAGACTAACATCCCAGTTCTTCCTACAAAGCCAAAATACTTCTCCAATTAAAACTGGGCAATGATCATTTAAAAGATAAAATTATAGATAAATCTTACATAAATTAAGACCCCAAAATCCTACATTAGTTCAGTTCAGTCGCTCAGTCATGTCCGACTCTTTGCAACCCCATGAACTGCAGCACGCCAGGCCTCCCTGTCCAGCACCAGCTCCCAGAGTCCACCCAAACCCATGTCCATCAAGTCGATGATGCCATCCAGCCATCTCATCTTCTGTTGTCCCCTTCTTCTCCTGCCCTCAATTGTTCCCAGCATTAGGGTCTTTTCCAATGAGTCAGCTCTTCTTATCAGGTGGCCAAAGTATTGGAGTTTCAGCTTCAACATCAGTCCTTCCAATGAACACCCAGGACTGATCTCCTTTAGGACAGACTGGGTGGATCTCCTTGCAGTCCAAGGGACTCTCAAGAGTCTTCTCCAACACCACAGTTCAAAAGCAGCAAGTCTTCGGCACTCAGCTTCCTTCACAGTCCAACTCTCACATCCACTGGAAAAACCATAGCCTTGACTAGACAGACCTTTGTTGGCAAAGTAATGTCTCTGCTTTTAAATATGCTGTTTAGGTTGGTCATAACTTTCCTTTCAAGGAGCAAGCGCCTTTTAATTTCATGGCTGCAATCACCATCTGCAGTTATTTTGGAGCCCAAAAAAATAGTCAGCCACTGTGTCCACTGTTTCCCCATTTTTTGCCCATGAAGTGATGGGACCGGATGCCATGATCTTAGTTTTCTGAAAGCTGAGCTTTAAGCCAACGTTTTTACTCTCCTCTTTCACTTTCATCAAGAGGCTCTTTAGTTCTTCTTCACTTTCTGCCATAAGGGTGGGGTCATCTGCATATTTGAGGTTATTGATATTTCTCCCAGCAATCTTGATTCCAGCTTGTGCTTCTTCCAGCCCAGCATTTCTCATGATGTACTCTGCATAGAAGTTAAATAAGCAGGGTGACAATATACAGCCTTGACATACTCCTTTTCTTATTTGGAACCAGTCTGTTGTTCCACGTCCAGTTCTAACTTTTGCTTCCTGATCTGCATATAGGTTTCTCAAGAGGCAGTTCAGGTGCTCTGGTATTCCCATCTCTTTCAGAATTTTCCACAGTTTATTGTGATCCACACAGTCAAAGGCTTGGGCATAGTCAATAAAGCAGAAATAGATGTTTTTCTGGAACTCTCTTGCTTTTCCAATGATCCATTGGATGTTGGCAATTTGATCTCTGGTTCCTCTGCCTTTTCTAAAACTAGCTTGAACATCTGGAAGTTCATGGTTCACATATTGCTAAAGCCTGGCTTGGAGAATTTTAAGCATTACTAGCGTGTGAGATGCAGAGAAGGCAATGGCACCCCACTCCAGTACTCTTGCCTGGAAAATCCCATGGACGGAGGAGCCTGGTAGGCTGCAGTCCATGAGGTCGCTAAGAATCGGACACGACTGAGCGACTTCACTTTGACTTTTCACTTTCATGCATTGGAGAAGGAAATGGCAACCCACTCCAGTATTCTTGCCTAGAGACTCCCAGGGATGGGAGAGCGACCTATGGGGTCGCACAGAGTCAAACGTGACTGAAGCCACTTAGCAACAGCAGCAGCGTGTGAGATGAGTGCAATTGTGTGGTAGTTTGAACATTCTTTGGCATTGCCTTTCTTTGGGATTGGAATGGAAACTGACCTCTTCCAGTTCTGTGGCCACTGCTGAGTTTTCCAAATTTGCTGGCATATTAAGTGCAGCACTTTCACAGCATCGTCTTTCAGGATTTGAAATAGCTCAACTGGAATTCCATCACCTCCACTAGCTTTGTTTGTAGTGATGCTTCCTAAGGCCCACTTGACTTCACATTCCAGGATGTCTGGCTCTAGGTGAGTGATCACACCATCGTGATTATCTGAGTCGTGAAGATAAATCCTACATAACTGTTAGCAAGTTAAGTTGCTGTTGTTCAGTCTCTAAGTCATGTCCGACTCTTTTTGACCCCATAGACTGTAACCCACCAGGCTCCTCTGTCCATGCAGATTTCCAAGCAAGAATACTGGAGTGGGTTGCCATTTCCTTCTCCAGGGGATCTTCCAGATCAGGGATCAAATGCGTGTCTCCTGCATTGGCAGGTAGATTCTTTACACACTGAGCCACCAGAGAAGCCTTAGCAAATAAGACATGGCACTAAATTACAAAAGTAATACAACTCTAAAAATAAGCATCAACCTATGTCTTCTGGATTTTGAGTTTCATTTGTTGTTTTTTTTTTTAAAGATCAACATAATTCACTAGGAATGTTTTAAAACCTCCACACGAAGGGTATCTCTCCAAAACCTCCCTCCAACACTTAATATAACTCCAGAGCTACTTCACTTAAAGTCAGGAATAACCAAGAATGCCCAATATCACTATCATATTATTCAAAACTATTCTGGACATCTCAGCCAATGTGAAAAGACTGGAAAAAAGAAAATAGAAGTGTAAAGGAAGAGACAAACCTGCCACGATTTGCAGATACAACTGTCTACATTTAAAAAAATATTCCAAGAGAATCAACTGAAAAAGATTAGAATAAAAGAGAATTCAGCAAACCAGCCAGATCCAGGAAAAATATTCACATGTCAGTGGTTTTCCAGCATCAACAATAATCAATTAGAAAATGTAATGGGAGGAAGAATCCCCTTCCCATGAGTAACTTAAGTTATAAAACACCAAAAAGGAAACCTGGTACAGTTTGAAGGTATCGTATAGTAACAGGCTTTGTCTTCTTAGGCTCCAAAATCACTGTGGACAGTGACTGCAGCCATGAAATTAAAAGATGCCTGTTCCTTGGAAGAAAAGCTATGACAAACCTAGACAGCATATTAAAAAGCAGAGACATCCCTTTGCCGACAAAGGTCCGTATAGACAAAGCTATGGTCTTTCCCAACAGTCGTGTATGGATGTGAATGTTGAACCACAAAGAAGGCTTAGCAGCAAAGATACTTTTGAATTGTGGTGTTGGAGAAGACTCTTGAGAGTACTCTGGACAGCACAGAGATCAAACCAGTCAATCCCAAAGGAAATAAACCCCGAATACTCACTGGAAGGACTGATGCAAAAGCTGAAGCTAGAATAGTTTGGCCACTTGATGCAAAGAGCAACTCACTGGAAAAGACCCTGATGCTGGGAAAGACTGAGGGCAGGAGGAAAAGAGGACAGCATCGGATGAGAAGATTGGATGGAATCATGGACTCAATGGACATGAGTCTGAGCAAACTCTGGGAGATGGTGAAGGATAGGGAAGCCTGGCGTGCTACAGTCCATGGGGTCACAAAGAGTCGGACATGACTGAGTGACTGAACAAGAACAACAATTATTATAGAACAGCTGGGGAAAGAATTGCACAGAATTAGACAAACTGATCACTTATGAGAATAACACGCCCAGAGGCAGACTCATGTACATGTAAGAACTGAGACAGTTGTGAACGTGTCATTCCAGACCAGTGGGAGAAGGACAGACTATTCACTAACAATAATGATGCCTTCTGATACTAGTGCTCAGAAGGTTATACCTTCATGTCCAGGTATTCCTGCAAAAATTGCTTGGCCTGAATCTCAGAACAAGGAAATATCAGACATACCCAAATGGAGGGATAGCCTACAAAATAACAACAACGACAACAAAAATCAAGGAAAGACAAAAGGAAAACTGAAGAAGTGATCCAGATGTAAAAAGACGAGAGAGACTAGACAATGGAAAATTCAGCTTGTGCCCTGAGGTTTTATTTTCCTTCAGAGCAGGGGTCCCCAGCCCCTGGGCCAAGGACCAGTACCGTGTTAGGAACCCAGCGGCAGAGCAGGAGGTGAGCAGTGAGTGAGCCAGGAAAGTTTCGTCTGTAGTTACAGGTGCTCCCCAATGCTTGTATTACCACCTGAGCTCCTCCTCCTGTCAGATCAGGGGCAGCATTAGATTTTCACAGGAGCTCGTACACTGCTGTGAATTGCATATGCATGAGATCCAGGCTTCCTGCTCTATGAGAATCATCCTGAAACCATTCACCACCCGCTCCGATCTGTGGAAAAATTGTCTTCCACGAAACCAGTCCCCCCTTCCAAGAAGGTTGGGGACTACTGCTACAGAGGACATGACTGAAACAGATGGTTAAACAGGAATAAAGTTTGTAGACTTGCTGATAGTATTCCACCAGTGTTAATTTCCTGATTTTGATCACTGAACTATGATATTACAAGCAAATATCCTTGTTTTTAAGAAATACATCCTGAAGTATTTAAGGGTAAAGGTTGTGACTCAAATGGTTAGAAAAAGGATTAAACAGAGAGCTGTAGTGGGGGGGTGGGCAGAGTGAGGGGGTGGGAAAGCAAACATGGGAATGTTAATTTTGGGGAAACTGGAGCGAAAATGATACAGAAATTCTTTGCACTAGTTGTAAACTTTTCTATAAGCCTGAAATTATGACAAAATAAGTTTTTAAAAAGAAAAATGTTAAGTTGCAAGATCCCTTGGGATAGTTGTGGTTTCATCCTTATACAGCATTATTATAAACATGTCTCAGAATTATAAACACCAAATTGTAGATTCCCGGTACCTCTGGAGAGGGAGTGGACTGACCCTGGAGAAGGGGGTCTCAACTCTGTCAAGTTTTATTAAATAAAATTAGATGTGGCCAAAACAAATAAATAAAATTTAGAAATAGATAAGAGTGGGACACCTGGAAAAATACATAAAAATAAATGCCAGAAGGATTAAATAGCAAAACAGGAAAAGAAAATACTAAATAAACACAGGAGATCTTTTTTAAATAATATTGGAGGTATTTCTAAGCATCTTCAGAAAATAAAATAGAAAAAGAAGGAAAGAAAGTGATAGTCACTCAGTCATGTCCAACTCTTGGTGACACCATGGACTGTAGCCTGCCAGGCTCCTCTGTCCATGGGATTTTCCAGGCAAGAATATTGGAGTGGGTTGCCATTTCCTTCTCCAAGGGATCTTCCCATCCCAGGGATCAAACTCAGGTCTCCTGCATTGCAGGCAGATTCTTTACTCTCTGAGCCACCAGGGAAGCTCTTCAGAAAATAAAATAAAACAATGACAAGAATTAATATAATACTTACCAATCTGCTGGGCTCTAAGCCTTCTGTACACATAGTATCTCAACGGATCCTTTAGAAGAACCCGATGACATAGGTGCTATTATTCCTAGTACACAGATGAGGTTCAGAGAGAAGCTTTGGTCACAGGTCCAAGACACCCTCCCAACTCCAAAGTCTGCACCAATACCCATCTTTCTATGCTGCTCAAGGCAGAAAAACTCCCCAGTTCTTGCATTTTACACACAGCAAGCCAAAGAAAATCAAGGAGTAGCCAGATTCCAAAAGGTTCCAGAGGATTCTCATTCTATATTTCAACAAATATTTACTACTCATAACAACAACAAGCTATCTTTTTCTACTGTCTCCATAGTAGGCATGTCACTTATTTGACTTAATCAGCACACCACCATCATGAGGTGGGTTTTGCTATTCCTGTTTTCGAGCTGAGATAACAGGATCAGATTCTGGAAGAGGGTTGTTCAAGGTAACAGCTGGTCTGGCAGAGTTGGGATCTGAGTCCAGGTCCGTCTGCCTACAGAGCCTGGTCCCTGACCACCTAGCTGCACTGCCTTTTCTGAGTGCTCCATGTGCTGGGTTCTGCAAGTGAGGCTTCCCCTGGAGTAGGAGAAAGAATCCCAGCCTGTGGTTTCAAGTCAACCACCTCCTTTCCTGGGATATTAGGCAAAACAGGCCCCATCTGCTCCTGCTCCATCAGCTGAACCCCCAAGTGATGGAGTACCCAGGGCCACAAGTAATGTGCATGTGATCCACTCAGTGAACATTTGTGGAGCAGCTTATGTGTGCCAGGTCCTAGGGACACAGAGGGGAGTACGACCTCACCCCATGCTCAAAGAGCTTGCGGTCTAGAGCAGGGGTTCCCAACCTCCAGGTTCTAATGGCTGATGATCTCAGGTGGAGCTGACGTAATAGTAACAGAAATAAAGTCCACAACACATGTAATGCGCTTGAATCCTCCTGAAACCAACCTCTCACCTTGACCCTGGTGCCGAAGAGGCTGGGGACCACTGATCTAGAGAACTGAGCAGCCATAATTATGGATGAAACCAATCAAGACTGACTAGGGTAGGAGGAGATGCGAGGAGGTAAGGGGGGCTTCAAGAGGCCCCAACACCCCCTCTTCTTTCAGAAGGAACACAGAAGCCCAGAAAGAATTCTCTGTCTAAAGGTGAGGCAGCCAGGAAGTGGGAGACTGAAATTCAAGGTTTCCAACGCCAGTTCTGGGGCCGTGCTCCTTTTCTGGGGTGAAGCAACATGGAAACATGTCCTGGGCACAGCATTGGGTGTTTCCAGAGCCAGGTAGACCGCAGGCGGTGCTTCTTTGCCTGTGAACAACCCTCATCCCAATGCAGCCTTGTGGGAAGCCAGCCAGAGGCCACTAGCTGTATCTATCCCCTCCGGGGAACTGGTGGCTCCCACCTGAGCTCCTAAAATGACGTGCCTTCGTGATCCTGCCCAGTCAGCCATGGTGGAGGCTGAGAGGAAAAGTCCACTGGCTTCCACAGGGGCATTGGTCAGCAAGCTCTGAGGAGCCAGGGCAGGCCTCTCCATCCCAGGGTCTGGGCCCCAAAGCAGCTTCCCACCAGGCAGGGCACGTTGGTGACAGCCCCACAGCAGCTCCAGCCAGGCCACCTGCACGCATGTCCCCTAAGCCCTGACCAGCCACCAGCCTTGTGGCCATTCATAAAACCATGTCCTGGGTCTGAGGCCACTCACACCTGCACGTGGGGAGGGCTTGAGCTGGTAAGGGATGCTGAGTCTGGCCCAACCGTTCCGAGCCCCATTCTTCTGTTCATCCCGCCACGGCTCTTTCACAGAGGTGCCGTAGCAAATGAGCTTATAAAGCATAAAGGACTCTACAAACAGGATACCCCAGCGGCCCCAGGCTCTCCACGCTCAGGCCAAGGCCAAGAGCATCCTCAGAGCCAAGGGCTCCCTGACTCTTGTCTGCACGAGTCACACGCTGCTCAGGAATTCACTTAATCCAGCTTGTATCATTATCTACACTCTGTGCCTAGAGAACCATGCTTCACCCATGGGCCTGGCGTATGATGACCTTCAAAGTGCCCTTGGGAGGCTGCATTCCCATTCCAACAATCCCACTTTGGGGGAGCACATCGACGGATCCCTCCCTCTCTGGGAACAAACTGTCCTCATTTAAGGACAGTTCTGTTTTGGAGAAAACAGTTACTGGTCCCTGGCACATACGATAACCAAGCGCTGGGCCTAACCATGCTGCACGTATTCCGTCCAGTTAATCCTTGCAGTGGACGGCTGAGGCCAGTGCAGGAGTAACCCCACTTTTCAGATGAGGAAGCCACCTGCCCAACGGCAAACACCGATGCAGAGCCAAAGCGGGCCTGGGGTGGGCTGGCTCGGTCTGTGGGAGTCCTCTCGCTACGCGGCCAGCTCCAGGGCATCTCTCATCCAGCCCCACTTTGAACTTGGGAGCAATACTGAAACACCCAGCTCAGACAGCCCCTGCCACCAGCTCTCCTGGTGGCACTTCCACAGACACCTCGTGCTGAAGACATCAGCCCAGGCTCCCTGTCTTCCCTCCGTCATTACTCGGCCTTCAGAACAGCCCCTGTGACTCTAGCCAATCTGTTCTTTAATCTCCTTTTCCTCCAGGGGCCTTCCGTTCACCTCCCCGCCACCAGCCCAACTACCCGCCCCCTCACTCACACCTTGACCTTGCCCTCATCAATGACACCAACACACCTCCAGCATCCTAACCTCCAGCATCCAGGGCCCAGACTCAGGGTTCCTGCCCTGAGTCCTTGCCACCCACCACCCTGTCTCCCCTGTCTCACTGCCATCCTTCTCCGGCCAAGACCAGGCCCATGGCGATCACCCTCACTCCCGCATAATCTTTCAACTCTCCAGCTCGCTCTAGCCTTTCGCTCCCTGGCAAAACCCCAAGGCGACTGCTCACACACCTCGCGCTAGAGGAATGCACGCAACCACGCAGACTGTCCCACTTTAAATTTATGACCACAAACCTCAAGAGGGTCCTTACTACAGCCCAACCATTTCCCTCCTCAATTCACTCCTCTAGATGAGCACGTGAGACTTTCCGCTTTCTCCTCAAACCTCAAACAACCTGCTTTCTCTCTACCCACAACTCCTTTCTCTGAGAAAAGAAAAACAATCAGAAGAAAAGGACTAATCTTTCTATCCCCAAACCTATGAGGCTGCTCCATCTGGACTGAACAGTCCCCTTTTCCTGCCTGTTACACCAGCCCAAGCCGAGCCCTCATTCAACGCTGGGTCCCATCCCCTCTTCCCAAACCAAGGTCACTGCCCCAGTAATTCCCCACGTACCCACCCCCTCCCAGAACGGTCTTCCCTTCTCCACCAGAATCTGCCCACAGCACAGAACAGGCGCACGTACCAGCACCAGGGCCCACATTCTCTCCTCCTAACTCTGCCCCCTTTGGAGCAAAATCCCTCACTCTGGTCCAAGCTCTCCAGCTCCACCTCCTCACTCCCATTCTTTCGAGTCCCACACCACTCTAATCAGATACCATGGCCCCTGGCATGCCATTGAAATCACTCTCCCCAAGGTCATCAGTGACTGACCCTCTCGCTGTCACAGCAAGCCCAGTGGACCTCCGTCAACCCTCATCTTGGCTAGCACGGTTATCTTTCCTTCCTTCCTGAAACTCTTTTCTTGGCTTTGAAGACCCCTCACCTCCTGGTTTTGCTCCCATCTCATGGGCCATACCCTGGGCTTCCCCCGCCCACCCCGTCCCTTCCCAAGTAAGGGGCTCAGTTTCGGGACTCTCTCTCCCTACACTCAGTTCGTAGGTGACCTCAGAAAGTCCCAGAGTCTAATGCTATCTACATACTGACGAATCACCGACTTAATACTCAGCTCTGATCACTGCTCGCCTGAACTCCAGATTCTTCTATCCGACCACTTACTTATCTCAGAGGCATCCTACACTTCACAAGTCTAAAGGGTGCCATTTCCTATCCCCACCCCAGCATGACCTGCTCCTTCCCGGGTCTCAACCCCCAGGCAGTAGTGCTACCCAGCACACAGCGCTCCAGCAAACATCTAGGCTGGAGTCAGCTTTGATTCATTCTGCTTTCCCTCCCACTCGACACCCAGCTGGTGCTAAGTCCCATTGATTCTGCTATCAAGATTCATCCCACCTCTGATCCCTCCTCAGCATGTGCCCATCACCTCTCCCCCACCCTCCCAACCAGCATCTCCTCTTACCTAGACTACCTCTAAGTATCCCAGCCAGTCTTCTCATGTCCATTCTTTCCCTTCCAGGAGCCTAGGGCATCCTTTAAAAAATGTGAGTTAATTCCTGTCAACAACTCAGTACAAAACCTCATAAAACTCTTCCACCCCCTTCATGGTGGTCTGCTGGGTGACCCTCCAGGATCCAGCTGACCCTGGCTATCTGGCTGGGTCAGCTCACTGCACCCCTCACTTCCTCCAACCGTTCACAGTTGCCTTTACTGTTTCTCCAACGCACCACACTCGTTCCTACCCCAGGGCCTTTGCACTCGCTGTTTCCTCCACCTAGACTGCTTTTCCCCATCAGTCCCAAGGTCTGTTTTCTCATTCAAGCCTCTGCTTGTCAGTGGTCTTTCCTGATCCAATCTCAAAGCGCCCTAGACCCCATTCCCTGTATATTACCACAGTACCCCAAGTGTATGACATTTCATTCACCTTCATGCCACTGAACATTATTTGAATTCCATTACTTATTTATTATAGTTATTAAGTCTCTGTGAGGGCAAAGGCCTTGCCTCATTCACTGCTGTATTCCCAGTGCCCACACCAATCCCTGGACCACAGTAGGTGATTGATGTGCTGAGTGCTTAGTCGCTCAGTCGTGTCCGACTCTCTGCGACTCCATAAACCATAGTCCTCCAGGCTCCTCTGTCCATGGGGATTCTCCACACAAGAATACTGCAGTGGCTTGCCATGCCCTCCTCCAGGAGGTGGTCTATAAATAGATATAAATGTGCTGAATAAATGAATTCACAAATGAACGAATCAACGGGGACACTAAATAGCTTCCCATCAGCCCAGAGAGTGGAGAACAGCACTGTCCACCAGATATATAATGTGAGCCTCACATGCGATTTTTAATCTTCCGGTAGCCACATTTTAAAAAGAAACAGAATTAATTGTAATATATTTGTTATTTAACCCAATACATCCATAATGTTTTTTGAGTGTGACATCAACACTGAAAGAACTATTCATGTGCTATTTTGGTTTCATACTATGCCTTTGGAAACAGGTGTGTATCTTAGAGCACATCTGAACTTGGATTAGCCACGTTTCAGAGGCCTAACAGCCACATGCGGCGAGCGGCTGCTGTGCCAGCCAGCACAGATCTAAACCATGGGTCTGACCAGGTCACTCTTGAACCCAAACTACCCCTGACACCTCACCGTTCTCAGGATGAAGTTCCAGCTCCTCCACCAGGCATGAAATATGTCTTACGACCTGCCCCTCTGGGCTCTGAACATTCCCCTGTACCAACCATGCTGTCAGATCTTTGAACATGCTGTGTGCTCACTTGCCTCTGAGCCTTAGCACATGCTTTTCCTGCTGCCTCAAGGTTCCTTTCCTATTCATCAGAAACCTCCTACTCAATCTGCAACACTCCTTCACCCAGGAAGCCCTTGTTGACACCTAAGTTTGTGCACCCAAAATGCCAATCACTCTGACTTGTGTGTGGTCCCCGACAGAAGTGACCACCTTGCTTACTGTGCTGAGCACACACAGGTGCTTGGTAACTGCTGAATTAATGACTGAATGGGGCTCCCCTTTGAGCCAGTTCACAACTCACACCTACTTCTGCTCACTTCATCTCTCAGCGTCTCTCTGTCCTTACTCAAGGCATAAGAAGGGAGCCAGAGTCGTGTTCCCAACTCCACAACCTACCCTATTCCTTCCAAATCTAATAATTTTTGTTTAATTTTATTCTAAGAAAGCAAAATTCCCTATTTCCCCCAGGATTCTGATTTGGAGGAGAGAAGAGGGGAATGCTGGACATATATTTTAATGTCAAATATATGCCAGTGATTATCTGGCCTCTACTTCCCTTTCCTACCCAAACAAGACTAAAATCCAAGCAAGACAAATAACTATATGTGAAAACTGATCCTGTTGAGTCAGCATCCATCTTCCGCTTAAGAAAGCAGCAGTTCAATACCAACACCAGAGATACTAGCAGGTACCACCGTTGCCCAAAGATGAGAGGCCTGAGCAAGGAAGGCGAGGAATCAGAGCCTGCTCTGCTTGTGGGCATCTTCTTGTCAAGTTCTGATAGACCGACATGTGGGTATGTTTCTGTATTCACCAACTCTCTCAACACACATTAATGTGCACTTTCTCTTTACATGCACCAAGCTAGGTGCTGGGATACAGAATGAAAACTATGCCTCTGAGTTTGTTCTGCCAAAACAGCAATAATGTCTTGTCCATTCAAGGACCAATCTGCTTCTTTGGAACAAGTTTTTTTAAAAACTGGAAATCCCTGAAATTACACCATCATAAGGTTCAGTGCATGTCCAAACTTTTTTAAAGGAAGCTCATAGAGAGTAGAATGGGAATAATGAAACTAACTGTGGTTTTAAATGCATGAATGTTTTTATGAGCAAGGAGAACATATGCAATGTTTTTCCCACCCTAAATGACTTTAAGTGACATCATATCTAAGAAAATTTACAAACGTTAACCCTAACATATATTTTCATTCCTCTCCCCCTCATATTTAAGCTTTCCAAATGGAAAGCAGTTTCCCCATTTTGGTTTCAGAACCCACAGAGAATGTGTAACACTAAGTCTCATGTGCAAATCAGAAGGAATGAATGAAGGTCACTGGTTTATCATATCCTGGAAACACCCCAGCCCTCTCACAACGCGTGGAAGCCCCATAAGCCAGGCCTGTTATCAGAGGAAATGGTTTTTAAAAAACACTCATCGTGGAAAGAAAAGTCCAAGATAAACTTGCTCCGAGTTACTGGTTATTCATTTGCCTGCACATGACTGCTGTCTCCACTCTCTCTGTTCGGAAGCCTTTTGACTAGTTAACAGTAACGCCAAAGGCAAAGCTGGTGTCTGGAAATACTTCCTTAAAACACACAGTCATTACAAATCATTCCCTCTGCTCAGAAAAGCTGGTGTCATTCTCACAAGAGCATGCTGTGCTAGAAGGGGTTCCGCCCTCTCCCCACTGTACAGGTGGAAAAACTGAGGCCCAGAGAGCACAGCTAACCCCTGAACACAGTTCTCTCAGCCAAACTTGGTTTACCGTCACTCATTCCCCAAATGAGAGGCAGAAGCACTAACCAAATCACAGACTGTGACTGCCTAGTCCGGCCAGACAGGGCCAAGAGGAGGAGGGAAGGCAACAGAGTTATGACATGCCCAGGCCCCTCACTGTGTCCCCATCACCCAGGAAACCAAAGGGCACCAAGTCCTCCAGCACCGTTATGACACCAGAGAACAAGACTGAAAAAAGCCACCAGGTGGGGGCTTTCGGTTTTAGCTTCCATATGTAAAGAGCACAGAAGTCATCACTCCCACTCTTCTAAGAAGAAAAAAGATGACCAACTGAAAACCCACAACTTTCTGTGAATGGAGAATTGAGGTTACACAGCAAACCATCAACTCTGACAACTGGACAGACAAGCAAATACAGAGAAGTACAGCTTGCTGGGAACAGCCACAGAGCTCCAGGCAGTAACTGGTGGGTCACTTTAACCATAACTGCCTAACTGCTGGAAGCTGAGTGTCCACTGGTTTGGGACCCCTGGGGACCCAGTCTTAAGGGGAGCCTCAACAGGTTCATACTTTCGAGAGAAGGGGAACCATTTTTGAAACAGTGCAGAACTCTCTGTTCTCCAGAACAGAAAGCCTGTCCTCCAGAGGAAGTACTTCTCATAGACTTATCTGAACTACTGTGCTGTGTACTCTTCTCTGTCCATGGGATTTTGCAGGCAAGAATACTGGAGTGGGTACTTCCTCCTCCATGGAATCTTCCTGACCCAGAGATCGAACCCACATCTCCTGAATCTCCCATACAAGCAGGTGGATTCTTTACTACTTAGCCACCCGGAAAGTCCTATCTGACCTGGGGGAAGGGCAATGGGCCCACATCAGCTCCATCCTGTCTCACATAAGGGGAGAGAAGGAAAAGGCTCAGAAACTCTTCTAGAGGTCCCAGCCCAAGAACTCAGGCCCACTAAAAAAACTAGTGAGAGCTTTAATCCTAAAATTTAATCCTCTCCTTAACAACTTACCACCACATCATAAAGACGAGAGCATAACAACAGTGGATTGCAACCGAGAGCTGCAAGACACAGATTCTATCTAAGGAGGTGTTCCTAGGGAAACCCAAAGACAACAGGAAGAGGGGAGGGGGGGATAAACAAGGAGGGAGCTGAAACCTCTGGCATCTACAGGTACACGTGTGAGTGCCAAGTTGCTTCAGTCGTGTCTGACTCATTGTGACCCTGTGGACTGTAGTCTGCCAGGCTCCTCTGTCCACGGGCTTCTCCAGTAGAGAATACTAGAGTGGGTCACCATGCCCTCCTACCGGGGATCTTCCCAACCCAAGGATCAAACCTGAGTCTCTTATGTCTCCTGCATTGGCAGGCAGGTTCTTTACTAACTAGTGCCACCTGGGAAGCCCATCTACAGGTATGCTGCTGCTGTTGCTGCTAAGTCGCTTCAGTCGTGTCTGACTCTGTGCGACCCCACAGATGGCAGCCCACCAGGCTCCCCCGTCCCTGGGATTCTCCAGGCAAGAACACTGGAGTGGGTTGCCATTTCCTTCTCCAATGCATGAAAGTGAAAAGTGAAAGTGAAGTCGCTCACTCGTGTCCGACCCTGTGCGACCCCATAGACGGCAGCCTACCAGGCTCCTCCGTCCATGGGATTTTCCAGGCAAGAGTACTGGAGTGGGGTGCCATTGCCTTCTCTGATCTATAGGTATAACAAACATTAAATGTGGTCCAGTAACATCACATAGCCATAAAAACAAAGTTTCACACTAAAATTCTCACGATATCAGTTCTTATTAAATTCATCATGTCTGGCTTTTAACAAAAAATTGTAAGACATGCTAGAAGGCAAGAAAAAATAGTCTGGAGAGACAAAGTAAGCATCAGAATCAGATACAGATATGACACAGGTTTTGAATTGTAGTTTAAAATAACTATGATTAATACATTAAGGGCTCTAACAGAAAAAAATAGATAATATGTAAAAACAAATGGGTGACATAAAAGAAGAAATCAAAACTCGAAGAAAAAATGCTAGAAACCAAATACAGAGCAACAAAAATGAAGAATGCCTTTGACAGGCTCCTCAGCAGACTGGACACAGCTGAGGAAAGAATCACTGAGTTGGAAGGTAGGTTACACAATTCCCAAACTGAAATACAAGAGATAAAGAATGAGATGATAAAAACTTCCAGTTTCCACTTCAACTTGGAACGAGTTCACAGGAGAGAAGCTAAGGATTTTCCTGCTGGTCCAGTGGTTAAGAATCCTCCTCTCAATGCAGGGGACGCAGGTTTGATTCCTGGTCAGGGAACCAAGATCCGACATGCCACAGAACAAGTAAACCTGCCAACCACAACTACTGAGCCTGCACGCCACAGCTAGTGTCCGTGCGCGGCAATAAGAGATCCCACAGGCCTCGACTAGGACCCGACACAGCTAAATAAATAAACAGATCTTTTTTTAAAAGAGAGGAAGAAAAGCTTGACAAACTGAAAAATCAATAACTTATCTTAGGCCATCAGAGAACAGAGATCTCCAGGCCCTGAAATCTGGAGAGAAAGGTGAATAAAGAGACTCATAGCTTACCACGAGCTGAAGCTGCCCCCTGCAGCCAGGAGCTGGTAGGAACACTTGGGGGTAATTGCAGAGACTGAGCACAGATGGGTTTGAGGGAGAAAAATCTCCTGGGGGTTGCAACTCCTTCCTGAGTTTTATCTCCAGGAGCCTTACCAGCTTCTCAGGGTTTTAAGATGGAAGAAAGTTCTCTTGGTGAAAAGTAACAATTTTTAAATATACCCAGAACATTCTGTGCTATTTAACAAAGGCCTACCCTCAAGGGAAAATATTTATGGAGTTTAACCAAAGTGAGTTCTACAAGGAACTAACTGACATCAGGGCAGGGAAATATCCAAATCCAGTCCCCTCTGACCTTCCGGTCTGACCTAAAGAGGAAAAAAAATAGAGACGCACTTGTTAAGGTCACAGGCCAGGGACCCAGGCCCACTAAAAGACTGAACACTAGTCACAAGAGTCTAACATGCTTCTCCTCTCCCCAAACCTCGCCACCACATCAGTAGGGCTCCTGAACAATTAATAGAGGATTACAGCTAAAGGACCTGCAAGGTTCAGACTCTACTTAAGCAGTCTCAAAAGAAACCCGAAAACTACAGGGGAGCCAAAAACAAGGCCACCAGAGGAAATTTTAGCCTCTGACACCTACAATTATAGCCAATTGTTAGCACAGCCTAACTCCTAACCAGATAGACATAAAACCTCAAACTAAAACGCTGATTACCTCAGTTCCTGTTACTAGTTATATCAGGTCTGGCTCTCAATCAAAAATTACAGGGCATGATTAAAGGCAAAAGACAAGTCTAAAGAGACACAGCAGGCATCACAGTCAGACTCAGATACGAAACAGATTTTACAATTTTCAAGCCAGGAATTTAATACAACTATGATTAATATACTAAGGGCTCAAAATGGAAAAGGTGGACAACACGTAAAAACGGATAGCAATGTAAGCAAAGAGACGGAAACTCTAACAAAGAATCAAAAGCAAATGCCAGAAAGTGAAAATGATAAAGCAAAGACATGAAAGAATGTAAAAAAATAAAGAAGAAGAAGGTGAATGTCCAAGAACTATAGGATAATTACAAAAGGTGTAACATATACATAATGAGAGTGTCAGGAGAAGAAAGAAAACAAAAGAAATATTTGATATAATAATGGCTCAGAGTTTTCCAAAATTAATGACAAGACACTAAACCACAAATCCAAAAAGCTCAGAGAGCAACAAGCAAAATAAGTAACAAAAAATCTACACCTAGGCATATCATATTCAAAGGACAGAAAAATCAAAGACAAAGAGGAAATCATGAAAGCAGCCAGAAGTCATTAGAAACAAATGAACAACAACAAGAAAAGCCTGCTTACCTATGGAGTAACAAAGATAAGCATCACCCTGGAGCTCTCACCAAACACCATGCAAGCAAGAAAACAGGGGCATGAAATACTCATGGTGTTCAAAGAAAACAGCTACCAACGTAGTAACCTGTATCTGGTAAGATTCCCCTTTAAAAGTGAAGAAGAAATACAGACAAACATTTAAGGAAATCTGTCACCAGTAGATCCCTAAAAGAAATTTTAAAAGTTCTTCAGGGAGAAGGAAAATAACAGGTCAGAAACTCAACATACACAAAACAAGGAACGGTGTGGGAGAAGGAAAAAATGAAAGTAAAATAAAATTTTTATTTTTTTTATTCTTCAGTCACCTAGTAGACAACTTTGTTCAAAATAGTAGTAAGAAAACAATATATGGACAACTATAATCTGTGAATTAGTGAGATGAATAACAGCAGTTTCACAAGAGATTATTGTTGTTGTTGCTGAGTTGCTAAGTCGTGTCTGACTCTTTGTGACCTGATGGACTGCATCGTGCCAGGCTTCCTTGTCCTTTACTATCTCCTGGAATTTACTCAAACTCATGTTCATTGAGTTGGTAATGCTATCCAACCATCAAATCCTCACAAGAGAAGGGAGGGAACAACTAGGAATCCTGTTATAAGATACATGCACCACCTGAAGCAAAACAGTGTTATTTTAAAATGGACTTAGATTAAATGTTAATGTATACTGCAGAGTCTTGGGCAATCACTAAAAAAAAATTTTAAAGACTTCAGATGCTATGAGAAGGGAGAATACAGAATCATATAAAATGCTCAATTAAAACCAGAGGAGGCAGAAAAAAAGAAAAGACAAAAAAGAAAAACTCAAGGACAACAAATAGAAAACAGTTCCAAATATGGTACATATTAATAATCACTTTAAATATGAATAGCCTAAATACACTGATTAAAAGACAGAGACTATCAGAACACATTTAAAAAAAAACCAAAAAAAACTCCAGATCCAACTATATTTTGTGTCCTAAAAACAAAATCCACTTTAAATATTGATATAAAAACATATATATATATACATTAAAAGTAAACACATGGGGAAAAATATACCATGCTAACACAAATTAAAAGAAATCTAGAGTAGCTATATTAATTTCAGACAAAGCAAGAACCAGAGCAAGAAAAACAGGAATAAAAAGGAGTATTACACAATGACAGGTCAATTCTGCAAGACACAACAATCTTTAACATACATGCACCTAACAACACAGCATGAGAATATCTGAGACAAAACTGACAGAACTACAAAGTGACGCCTAACATCAGTAAGGATATAGCTAAACTGAATAGCACCATCAATCAACAGGATCTAACTGACATTTATAGAGTACTTCATCCAACAACAGAATACACACTCTTCTCAAGCTCACATAAAAGTCACCAAAAGAGATTACATTCTAGACTAAAACACACCTTAACAAGATAAAAAAAAAAACAACAACCAGAAACCATACAAAACATGCTCTCAGACCACAATGGGTTTAACCAGAAATAAATAATAGAAAACTGTATTTTAAATTTCAAAATATTTGCTGGAAATATTGATGGAAAACTTAAATACTTGGAGATTAAACAAGAGTCTTCTAAATAACACATGGGTCAAAGTGGAAGTCTCAAGAGAAATTTTTAAATATTTTTAACTAAATGAAAATGAAAACACAATTATTAGAATTTGTGGAACGCAGTGAATGCAGTGCTTAGAGGGAATTTTATTGAACTGAATACATATATTAGAAAAAAGCTGGATCTAAAATCATTCATATATGCATCCATCTTAGGAAACTAGAAAGTAGAACAGTATAAACTTAAAACAATCATAAGAAAAGAAAGAGCAGAAATCAATGAAACTTCAAACTGGAAATCAATAGCAAAAATTAATGAAAGCAAACACTAGTTGTTTGAAAAGACCAATAAAACTGATGAACCTCTAGCCACGATCAGTTCAGTTCAGTTGCTCGGTCGTGTCTGACCCTTTGTGACCCCATGGACTGCAGCACACCAGGCGCCCCTGTTCATCACCACTCCTGGAGCTTGCTCAAACTCATGTCCATCGAGTCAGTGATACCATCCAACTATCTCATCTTCTGTCATCCCCTTGTCCTCCTGCCCTCAATCGTTCCCAGAATCAGGGTCTTTTCCAATGAGTCTGTTCTTTGCACCAGATTGCCAAAGTATTGGAGTTTCAGCTACAGCATCAGTCCTTCCAACGAATATTCAGGACTGATTTCCTTTAGGATAGACTGGTTGGATCTCCATGCAGTCCAAGGGACTCTCAAGCATCTTCTCCAACACCACCGTTCAAAAGCATCAATTCTTTGGCACTCAGCTTTCTCTATAGTCCAACTCTCACATCCATACATGACTACTGGAAAAACCATAGCTTTGACTAGATGGACCTTTGTTGGCAAAGTAATGTTTCTGCTTTTTAATATGCTATCTAGTTGGTCATAGCTTTTCTTCCAAGGAGCAAGCATCTTTTAATTTCATGGCTGCAGTCACCATCTGCAGTGATTTTGGAGCCCCCCAAAAATAAAGTCTCTCACTGTTTCCATTGTTTCCCTATGTATTTGCCATGAATGGGGGACCGGATGCCATGATCTTCATTTTTTTATATGTTGAGTTTTAAGCCAACTTTTTCACTCTCCTCTTTCACTTTCATTAAGAGGCTCTTTAGTTCTTCTTCACTTTCTGCCATAAGGGTGGTGTCATCTGCATATCTGAGGTTATTAATATTTCTCCTGGCAATCTTGATTTCAGCTTGTGCTTCATCCAGCCTGGCATTTCACATGATGCATATAAGTTAAATAAACAGGGCGACAATATACAGCCTTGACGTACTCCTTTCCCTATTTGGAACCAGTCTGCTGTTTCATGTCCAGTTCCAACTGTTGCTTCTTGACCTGCATATAGATTTCTCAGGAGGCATGTCAGGTGGTCTAGTATTCCCATCTTTTGAAGAATCTTCCAGTTTGTTGTGATCTACACAGTCAAAGGCTTTGACATAATCAATAATGTAGAAGCAGATGTTTTTCTGGAATTCTCTTGCTTTTTCAATGATCCAACGGATGTTGGCAATTTGATCTCTGGTTCCTCTGCCTTTTCTAAATCCACCTTGAACATCTGGAAGTTCATGGTTCATGTACTGTTGAAGCCTGGCTTGGAGAATTTTGAGCATTCCTTTGCTAGCATGTGAGATGAGTGCAATTATGCAGTAGTTTGAGCATTCTTTGGCATTTCCTTTCTTTGGGATTGGAATAAAAACTGACCTTTTCCAGTCCTGTGGCCACTGCTGAGTTTTCCAAATTTGCTGGCATATTGAGTGCAGCACTTTCAGAGCATTGTCTTTTAGGATTTGAAATAGCTCAACTGGAATTCTATCACCTCCACTAGCTTTGTTTGTAGTGATGCTTCCTAAGGCCCACTTGACTTCACATTCCAGGATGTCTGGCTCTAGGTGAGTGACCACACCATCGTGATTATCTGGGTCATGAAGATCTTTTTTGTATAGTTCTTCTGAGTATTCTTGCCACCTCTTCTTAATATCTTCTGCTTCTGTTTGGTCCATACCATTTCTGTCCTTTATTGTGCCCATCTTTACATGAAATGTTCCCTTGATATCTCTAATTTTCTTGAAGAGATCTCTAGTCTTTCCCATTCTATTGTTTTCCTCTATTTCTTTGCATTGATCACTGAGGAAAGCTTTCTTATCTCTCCTTGCTATTCTTTGGAACTCTGCATTCAAATGGGTATCTTTCCTTTTCTCCTTTGCTTTTAACTTCTCTTTCCTCAGCTATTTGTAAGGCCTCCTCAGACAACCATTTTGCCTTTTTGCATTCTTTTTCTTGGGGATGGTCTTGATCACTGCCTTCTGTACAACGTCACAAACCTCCGTCCATAGTTCTTCAGGCACTTTGTCTATCAGATCTAATCTCCTGAATCTATTTATCACTTCCACTGTATAATTGTAAGGGATTTGATTTAGGTCATACCTGAATGGTCTAGTGGTTTTCCCTACTTTCTTCAATTTAAGTCTGAATTTTGCAATAAGGAGTTCATGATCTGAGCCACAGTCATGTGGCTAGCCATGATAACCAAGACAATAAAACAGAAACACAAATTACTAATATCTGAAGTGGAAAAAGGCTATCAGCATTGATCTCATGGATATAAAAGAATAAAGGAATATTATGAACTCTTTGCCCATAAATCTAACTTAAATGAAATGGACCAATTCCTTGAAAGACACAATTTAGTAAAATTCAGATAAAGAGAAACAAATAATCTATTTCATACATTAATATATATATATATATATATATATATATATATATATATATATAACTGAATCAATAAAAAAAGCCTTCCAAAAAAAAAAAAAAGTACCAGGTTCAGATGGTTTCAGTAGCACACTCTGATACTTGGGGATGAAATGATACCAATTCTCTACAATCTTCTCCAAGAAAAAGCAGCACAGGGGACACTTCTCAACTCATTATATGAAGTCAGTATTACTCTAACACCAAGACCAGATAAAAATAATACAAAAAAAAAGAAAACCACAAATGACTCTCTTTCCTGAACACTGATGCATAAATCACCAATAAAATATTAGCAAACTTAGTTGAACAACATATAAAAAGAAGCATATGTGTGAAAGTTGCTCAGTCGTGTCCGACTCTTTGCGACCCCATGGACTGCAGCCTGCTGGGATCCTCTGTCCATGGAATTCTCCAGGCCAGAATACTGGAGTGGTAGCCGTTCCCTTCTCCAGGGGATCTTCCCAACCCAGGGACTGAAGTCAGGTCTCCTGCATTGCAGGTGGATTCTTTACCATCTTGGCCACCAGGGAAGCAAAAAGAGGTATACACCATAACCAAATGAGATTTATTCCAGGTATGCAAGGCTGGCTTAAACACTGAAAAATCAATTCACATAATCCATCACATCTACAGGCTAGAAAGAAAAATCATATTGTCATATCAATAGCTGTGCATCTGACAAGATCCAACACCTATTTATGATAAAAAAAAAAAACTCTCAGAAAACTAGGAATACAGGGGAACTTCCTCAATTTGATGAAGAATATGTATCAGAAAACCTACAGCTAAGATCACCCGTAATGGTGAGAAACCAGATGCCTTCTCCTGGAAGAAAGGCAAGGATGGAAAGACTAGAAGGAAGGCAAAGATGTGCCCTTCTCCATCCCTACTCAACATCATACGTGAAGTCCTAGCTAATGCAATAAGACAAGAAAAGTAAATTAAAAGCATACAGACTGAGAAGGAAGAAATAAAATTTTCTTTATTCAAAGATACATGACTACTGTTTAGAAAATACAAAAGAAAACCCTCGATATTAAAAAAAAAAAAACTGGAATAAGTAATATAAGAAGGTGGCAGGATCCCAGTTTAGTATTTTAAAAAGTCAATTGTTTTTATATCTACAAACAGGATACTGTAAATGGAAATTTAAAACACAATACCACTTATATTGGCACTAATAAAAGAGAGCATTACTTAGGTATAAATCTAACAAAATATGTAAATGATACATGAAGACTATAAAACTCTGATGGAATAAAATAACAAAACTCTAAATAAATAAAGAAATATTTCACATTCATGAAAGAAAAACTCAATATTGTTAAGATGTTGGTTGTCAACTTAATCTACAGAATCAACACAATCCCAATCAAAATTCCAGCAAGTTACGTTGTGACTGTTGACAAACTAACGGTAAAGTATACATGGGAAGACCAGAAGACCCAAAGTAGCCAGTAGAGCACTGAAGAAGAACAAAGGCAAAAAACACACTATCTGACTTCGAGACTTACTGTAAAACTATGGTAATCAAGTGTGTGGTATTGGTGAAAGAACAGACAAATAGACTAGCAGAACAGAATAGAAAGCTCAGAAAAAGACCCACAAATACAGTTAAATGATCTTTGAAAAAGCCAATTCAATGGAGAAAGGACAGTCTTTCAACAAATGTACTATCAATAGAACAACTAGATAGCAATGTGCAAAAAAAAAAACCACCTCAGTTCAGTTCTATGCTTGTCCCCCCAGTATACAGACACCAACCAGTACCACTTTCTCTGGGGAGCATGTATCTGCGATCCTGGAAGCTGTCAATATACCCTCCCTCCCCACTTCCAGCCACTTCATGTCCAACCACTCCCGAGTCAGGTCAAAACTCACAGAGCTCTTAGGACAACTTACACTATCAGTTTCAGATTTTTCCCCAGTCCCAATTTCATATCAATTTCTTTCCTTCCTTTTGTCTACATAAATTGCTTCCTGCAGAATGGTATCTATTTTTTGCTCCCTGGTTTCTCTCCAACACTGCACAGGGTAGAAGTCCAACAAACACTTCCTAAATGAGTGAACTTTTATGTTCTGCACATCACATGTCTCCTGATACATCAAAATATCAATACACCAAATACCAACATCCAGAGGGGTTATTTCCAGGTTCTGGGAAGGTTATAGATGACCTTGATTTTTTATTCCTTTTTTTTGGCTCATCTGGACTTCCTAACTGTTCAGCAGTGAACCTGCATTCCTTTGGTTAATAAAAATAATAATAGAAGTAAAAAGAAAAAAAAGGCAAGAAAACAACGTAAGAAAGGTCAGGTTTACACAAATATCAGGAGTGATGATTCACGTTACAGAAGGTACTTTTTGCTTTGTAAAAAAGCTCTGTCATAAAAATCTTGTATGCAGGGAAAATTCAAAAAAAGGGTTTGATTAGCCGGAAACTTTTCAGGATGATGTGAAGTTCAGAGTCTTGTTTGCCCAATGGAAACAAAGAAGCTGTCCGTTCTTCCTTCCTTCCAGACATGTGCTGTTTCCTTCTGTCTCCTCAAAGGAGGTCGTGGCAAATTCCAACTCATCAGTTCTGAACTCAGTGACCTCTGACCCCATCAGCCTCGGATGGCTTTTCCTTCAGATGTGGATGTCTTGAGACTCTGGGAAAAGAGACTGGATCCTCAGTTGCTGTAACCAGGAAGAAACCTTTGACCCACTGGATGGAGACAGAACATCCTTGGCCTGACAGGCGAAAGACTGCAGTAATTCTCTGGCCTCAGAATAGAAACCAGGTGCATAACTCTCACCTGGTTTGAGAGGTGGGGAAACAAACCAGAAAGGAGAAGTAATTTACCTGCCCTAGCCATTTAGGCGGAGAAGGCAGTGGCACCCCACTCCAGTACTCTTGCCTGGAAAATCCCATGGACGGAGGAGCCCGGTGGGCTGCAGTCCACGGGGTCGCTAAGAGTCAGACATGACTGAGCGACTTCACTTTCACTTTCCACTTTCATGCATTGGAGAAGGAAATGGCAACCCACTCCAGTGTTCTTGCCTGGGGAATCCCAGGGACGGGGGAGCCTGGTGGGCTGCCGTCTGTGGGGTCTCACAGAGTCGGACACGACTGAAGTGACTTAGCCGCAGCAGCAGCCATTTAGGCAGAAGACACAGGGCTCAGGATTCCAATCTCAGTCTGACAGATACGAAAGCTTCACGATAAATGAAGCTTTATGGTCAAGGAACTTTTAAAAATGGCAAAAGTACTGAGTGCCTGATCCACGCCAGGTTCTGAGCCAAGACCACCAACAGGAACGCCACCAGCCCTGTCCCTGGGGAGTCTGCACACGAGTAAGAGAAAATCATCCCATCACGCAATGCCCAATAACCACAGAACTGCTAGTCATCATACAACCGACTTCCGCCTGTGAAATGGACTACCAGGTAGAGTTCATGCCTTCAAGCCAAGTGGAACACAGAGACACCTAAGCTACCACCAGCCACATAGCAATCTGCAGAAAACCACCGCTAAATCCTATTAGGACTACTACAAACTGCCACTGTGGCTCCTCTCATGCCAGGCACTGTGCTTAGCACTTCCTATTCAGTACTGCACTTAGTCATCACGACCACCCTATGTTGTAAGCTCGTTTCTCCTCATCATGTCCAACTCTTTGGGACCCCATGGACTGTAGCCCACCAGGCTCCTACATCCATGGGATTCTCCAGGCAAGCATGCTGGAGTGGGAAGCCAGGAGCTCTTCCAACAGAGATTCTCTGTTCTGGACTCAGATGATGCAAAGGCTTCCATGCCCAGCCCAAGGCTCCATTTGTTCCCTAGCTCCAACCAGGCATCAAGCCCTTGCCTGGTTCAGATAGGATGAGATTGTGGCCACAGGCCCCAGCATCCTCACTCACTCTTGTTCACAATAAGTCAGGGAGGCTGGGGTGATGGAAAGTCTGTCCATTTAGTCATGGACTGACTGTTAAACACTGGCCAGGTCCTCCCTTCACTGGGCAGTCGAGCCCATGGGCTCCAACTTGGCTTTGCTACCTGTTGGTGAAGTCAACACCTAGCTTCAGTTTCCTCATCAGTAAAAAGGAGATGACGACAGCATCTACTTCAGAGCTGTCCTGAGGATGAGACACATGGACAAGAGGTGCCTTCTACCAACCCCTGGATTTCCACCATCAGAGCACTTATCCTATATACTAGAAACCTGCCTGTTTGTTTACTAGTGAACCCCACAGGGCAGGGGTCCTGTGGTCTAATTCACTCTGGTATCTAGTACAGTGCTCGACCTACATCAGGCACTCAATAAACACTTCTGGGATGGATGGATAAATGACCAAAAAGAATGAGAGAATGGGACCCCTTGCTACTCTGGGCCACACGTACCCTGGGGTGGAGCATGCTGAGTGCTAAGCTGGGGGCATACACAGCTCACCGATGCTTGCCTTTGCTGATGGCTACATCTCCAGGCTGAGCGAATAGGCCTCCAGTATCCCTGACCAGAGACCACAGAAGGCTTGCTGTCCTTGACAGGCGGTCTTCCATCACCTGCTGGGATCTCTCCGGGTTCCTGCCCCTGTTAGGTATACGTGCTTGATAAATACAGATTCAAAGCAAGCTGACACTGCCCTCTCCCTCCCGGGAGGCCTGCTCTAAGCAACTGTAACTCTTCCTCCAGCTTTTCCCCCATCTCCTTCATCCACATAAACCTCTGCTATGTTACCCCAACCCAGGAGAGCCTTGAGGAGCTGGCAACTTCACCTGGGTACTGAGACATTTTAAAATATGTTTATGCTTTCCAGACCCTTAAGCACGATGGAGAGGCAGTCATTTCCCTTTTCCTGGGACTCCGTTTCTCTGCCTGCAAACTAAGACAACCGTGCCCGCCTGGCCCAGTTTCCAGGACCGCCCTGCAGAACTGGCGTGAACACAAGACGTCGCGGAGTTCCGCAAACCTGAACCGCTGAGTAGAGGTGGTATCGGAGAAGGCACCACCCTGTGAAGGGGTCTGCGCCGTTCTCAGGGGCACCAGCAACGCCATCTCAGGAGCCAACAGGGCCTCTCCTGACTCGGAAAAGGGACTACCACTTGCCAAGGCTGTTCCTGGCCCAGAAATCTGCCAGAAGTGTCGGCAAGAAAGCCTGGCAGCCCATTCCCCTCTTTGGGGGCATGCACATACACAGTCTAACTCATAAATAAAAATCTGATTATCACAAGCTTTTCCAAAGCCAACGTGACTGAGTTTTAATCTTTCATAAAGAAAAACTCATAAAATATTCAAGCGAGACCTGTGCGTCTCAGAAGACCAGGAGTGGCTCTTGGCAGCCCCCCAGCTACAGACACGCCGGTGGGGGTCCCCAGACCTCTGCCGTCAACTGCTGGAGCCTCCTGCCTGCCACGGCTGGTGTTCAACCAAGTCATTAGCAGCAAGCAGGCTCGGCTCTGCCAGCCCCAGCTAACTCTCCAGCCAGCCTGCTCCTCTTGGCTGCTTTCCCCGCCTTTGGCTCTTTCTACTCGACAAGATCTATTTCTACAAGATCGGGGATGCCCTGGGATCCTTTTCACACTGTGCAGCAAGGAGAACAGGCTGAAAGTGACAAAACGGGTCTGTCAAAGCCCCTGAGGCTCACAGGAGAGGAAAACAGGGAAAAGACCCCTCCCTTTCTAAATCATTCATTCAGGCTCATCAGGAGGAGACTAGGCAAAGTATGAATTGTAGGTCGCCTCTGTACCTAGCTTATGGAATCTTCCTTCCCAGGATTCATCCATTCATCCAAAAATTATTTGAGGTGATCCTACTACATGCCAGACCCTGTGAGCACCAGGATGCAACAGAATGAAGAACACAGACAAAACCCCTGCCTGCCTTCATAGAATAAAGGTTGTTTCCAGGGCTGGGACAGCACAAGACAAGCCCTGAATACCTTGCTGAGTGTAAGGACAAGCTCAAAGAATAATGGGCATTTGTCAAAAGGACAGAGGAGCCTGCATGAAGGGGCTGTCACTGGCCAAATCTGGAACAATTTCAGCAATAGAATATGATAGTAATGGATTATAATCCATAAAATAAACAGCCAGGAGTTAAACCTGTATAAATAAATAAATGAATAAATGAGGAAGAAAGGAAAGCTCTTTCTACAGTAGAATTCCAACTAATAAATGTACAAAGAATGACAGAAATAGGAAATCACTATTTGGCAAACACCAAAGTAATAACTGTTGCAGGCAAGAATCATCTAAGGATGTCAGAGACAGAAAGTGTAATGAGAATCAAGTTATTCGCATAGTCGCAAAGATACTTCTTAATACGAAAGGTAAGAGAGTAACTGGGAAACCAGGCAGACACCACTATAACTAAGTGTTCAAAGTTCACATCACTAGTGATAAATCATACTAACATCCCGTACCTTCTGCTGTGATGCCCAGGAGGGGTATCATCCCTTCTGGGCAAGCTACGAAAAGAAACACAGAACCCAACTCAGTGATCCAGCAAATATCTGGAAAACCTATGAGAGGCATTCTACAGAATAATTAGTAAGGACGCTTTAAAGGGGTCAAGGGCACAGAATTTAAAGAAAGGCCCATGATCTGTCCCAGACTGGTGACAATTGAGGGGACGTGACAACTAAATGCAATGGTGGATCCTGGATTGAATCCTGGACTATTGGTGGGGCCACTGGTGAAACCTGAATAACCAGAATAAGGTCTGTGGCTTAGTACATAGGATTGCATTGCTATTCATTTCCTGTGCTAATATGAATTTCATAACATAACTGAAGCATTATACGATGGTTATGTAAGGCGCTAACATATGAGGAAGCTGGGTGTAGGATACATGGAAATTCTTTGCATTACTTTTGCAAAATTTTACGTCTAAACTGCTTTCAAAAGAAAAAGTTATTTTTTAAAAGTGTTTTTTAAGCCCTGCCTTCACAAAGCTTACATCCTTGGGAACGCAAAGGACGGAGACAGAAAGGAAGCATAATTTCTTTCTAAAGGTAAAATAGAAAACAGTACTATGGGAGAAAATGGAGCAAAAAAGGGCGATGGGACAAAAGGAGGAGATAACTTTAAATATCAAGGTCAGAGGAGGCTTACTGAGAAGACTAAATGGAAGTGAGAGAGAAGTCAAGAAAATAACTGGGGAATGCCTTCTGGGAAGAGGAACAGCAAGTGCAAAGGCCCTGAGGTTGCAGTGCCTAATGTAAAAGAGGAAAAACATGGCCCGAGCGAGCCAGGACTCTCTCTCAGCTCCATCCCTGCTTCCAGGGGAGTCTGCCACTCTATTCCACCCTCTTCACACATCCCATTTCTTCCTGAACAAGCTGGCAGGTCAGCCACCAGCAGGCAAGGCAGGATGACATCTTAGGGGAGGTTAAATCCTAAAGCCAGTACATAAACCTGAGATCTTACCGTTAAAACTCGCAAAATCACTGTGAACGGTGACTGCAGCCATGAAATTAAAAAACGCTTGCTCCTTGGAAGGAAAGCTATGACAAACCTACTGCTAAGTTGCTTCAGTCGTGTCTGACTCTTTGCGAGGTTCATAGCCCACCAGGTTCCTCTGTCCATGGGATTCTCCAGGCAAGAATACTGGAGTGGGTTGCCATGCCTTCCTCCAGGGAATCCTCCCAACCCAGGAACTGAACCCTTGTCTCTTAGGTCTCCTGCATTGGCAGGCAGGTTCTAGCACCACCTGGAAGCCATAGACAAACCTAAAAATACTAAAAAGCATACTAAAAAGCAAAGACATCACTCTGCCGACAAAGGTCTGTATACTCAAAGCTATGGTTTTCCCAGCAGTCATGTACAGATGTGAGAGCTGGACCATAAAGAAGGCTGAGCACCAAAGAACTGATGCCTTTGAATTGAAATGCTTTTGAAAAGAGAAGACTCTTGAGAATCCCTTGGACTGCAACGAGATCAAACCAGTCAATCCTAAAGGAAATCAACCCTGAATATTCATTGGAAGGACTGATGCAGAAGCTGAAGCTCCAATACTTTGGCCACTTGATGTGAAGAGCCAACTCATTGGAAAAGACCCTGATGCTGGCAAAAAGTGAAGGCAAAAGGAGAAGAGGGTAGCAGAGGATGTGATGGTTAGATAGCACCACCGACTTAATGGACAGGAATTTGAGCAAACTCTGGGTTATAATGATGGACAGGGAAGTCTGCTGTGCTGCAGTCCATGGGGTCGCAAAGAGTCGGACAAAACTTAGCGACTGAACAGCAGCAAACTCACAACCAGTGACTCCTTGGGAAGGCACTGCTCCTTGGGAGACTATCTTCCCGTTTTTCCAGAAACCCAATGTCCAGTTGGTCCTCTGGAGTTGGAACAGAGCAATGTTTTTCTGGTTGAGCACCTGATGAAGATGTTGACCTGCATTAAAGGACCCTATTGTATGAAAAACACATATTTTGCACCATAACAATCACAGTCAGTGGGTCAACATGCTCTCATTCTTAGAGAGACCGAGAACACCAGTTCTCACCCCAGGACATCTGCCACCTGCACAATACATATTCTCCGGAGTTAAGTGCACTTCTGTTGAGATGTCATGGTACCCATTCATTAAATTACATCCCTGCTTCAAAACCTTCCCATGGGACAATTCTCAGGCTAGACTGGTACTCTCTACATCTACAACTAAACAACGCTGGACATTTCCTAATTGCAGGAGAACCGCAAACTGAACTGACGTTAAGCCTTTCTAATATAAATTTTCTGCTGGGACCTATCACCTCCTACCTGCCGCAGAGCTCATCACTGGCACCAGGAAGGAACAAGAGCAACCTAACGCTGGCAGAAAGACGGGAGTCAGCGAGTCCTGCCTACACTGTCAGTTTGCTTCGCTTTCTGAGCCTGGGCTCACGGCTGTGATTTTTTATTGCGGCCATATAACACGGTCATATTTTCCGCTAGTAAAATTGTCCCTGTGTCATACAATAGAATCAAATTGATCAATATTTCATGGTACTGCAACAACAACAAAAAAACCTTTCTGATAGCCCCATGCTTCCCCCACCATAATACACACACATACACATAAACACACACACAAACACACACCTCTAAGAATGGTTCAAAGGAGTAACAACATCTTTTCATAGGGTTACCATAAAGAGAAATGTGATAAATACTGACTAGGTACCTTCATTCACTCACTCAACAAATAATTAGTAACCATTCATCATGTCAAGGCCTTGCTGGAAACTGAGGACACAGTAATGAATAGACAGACTGTGCCCTCATGGGTCTTAAGACTGGTTACACACATTTCCTTAGTTAGCAAAATTCTTCGCTTGGTTTTCAGGGTCCTCCACCAAGATAACTGGTATGTCTCCATCCATCCATCCATCCATCCATCCACCTCTCTCTTCCTCTTCCTCTCCTTCCATCCCCATTCCCTCCCCAACAAGTAGACCACCTGCTATTTTTGACCTCCTGCTATTTTTAAGCATTTTCAAATCTAATTCACATATAAAGTCTCTGCTAATTATCATCTTTCTACCTCTTCATTAGAGCCTGGGATGGTCTCTCCTCTCCCCTCGGCCTATCTCAATGTTAACCACCCCTCAAGATCACACACCTCCTCCAGCAGGTCCCTAACCCTCCCTTCCTCCACCCTCTTTCCCTTTCCTCTCCCCACGCCCACATCCCACATCCCCAAAGCTCAAAGGGACCGCACAGTCTCACTTCTCAGGAGTTCACCTCACCCTTCATTTCATCTCTCTACAAAGGCAGGTCAAGGGTAAGGACCTCATCCACCCTTTGAGAATCCTCTGCCCCAATTCAAGGCACACAGGACAGGAGCTCTGGGTGACACCTGGCTGGTGGCTGCACAGGAAGGTTTATCTCAACCCCAAGTTGAGATAAGACATCTGCACAGAGCCTGATGTCTAGTAGATGTCCAATAAAAAGACACTTGGTTGCTTCTGACACTGTTTATCTTCGAAAGTTTTGCTGAACAAGGAAGAAGACTTCCTCCACGGTTAATGGTGAGGAGAAGAGCAGTGACATGCTATACTCTTAAGATATTTGGGGAAAGTGTTAGAAAGGCAGGGGTGTAGTACATTCCAAGGGGTGGGGGCGGTGCAGGTCATTCCCACAAATAAACTAGGCTGGGGTACAGAGCTGGGAAGACAAGGAAGCCACACTTAACCTTTTACTGCTGACAGCTGGCCAGTAGGAACTCATGTCCACTGCTGCCTGGGCATTCAGGCTGTCAAAACAAGTGGGAAATCTGAATTGCTAAAGATGGACAACCAACTCAACTAGTGTGGACCGACAGTGTTTAAACTCTGGTTGAACCTCTGTTCCGACACTCCTTCCCTCCTCCACCCAGCTCCCATCTTGTTTACCCGAGTTTTGAACAGAAAGGGTGTTTTTATAATTAGCATAGTGTTTGTGTTCCACAAACAGGAGCTTTCAAAAGGCTTAAAAATAGACTGATTCCTTACACACCTTACAGTTCTTCCCCTGAAGATCTTGTTTACACTAGCATTTTCCTAAGCAAATCTTCTTTTGGAAAGGACCATCGCAGTTCACAAATTCTTAAACAGGCAGCTCCGGATTATTAGGACATCATGAAATACCTTCAGGCAACTTCCGAGCCCCATCAATGGGTTCCTCTGCCTGCTGGTATAAAGTGGGAAGGAGGGTTTCTCTGAAATACCAAATACTATAGCTAATACAAAGGGAACCGCAAGTAGAGGATATTCCAGAGCTGGAGGGCCTGGCTACTTGAGGGCTCCTGGAAACAAAAGAAGCTCCTGGAACATGGCCAGCCTCTGGGATCTGAGAACAAACATGGACTTTGGTTTGAGAAAACCCAGCTTAGGGGAGTCAGACACCACCTTGCTGAAGGCTGGTTTATCCAATTTACGTAAAGGATGTCCATGACAAAAAGAACCACCATAAAAAAGCCACTCTCTCCAGGATAATATTTTAGGTCTTCATGTCTATTCAGGTCATTAAACAAAAGGTGTGCTTGGACAGGGAAAGAGTGGCCAGGTTGGCGAAAGCCAGATAAACAAAGCTGATCTCCTTTCTTGACTGCAGGACCTTTCAGATCCAATGGCTGCTATTACTTCCCTGGTGACTCAGATGGTAAAGAATCTGTCTGGAATGTGGGAGACTAGGGTTTGATCCCTGGGCTGGGAAGATCTCCTGGAGAAGGAAATGGCAACCCATTCCAGTATTCTTGCCTGGAGTATTCTATGGACAGAGGAGCCTGGTGGGTCCCTGGGGTCGCAATGCGTCGGACATGACTGAGTGTAACTAACACACACAACACACTCTCTAAGATTGTACGTGCTCCACTTAGAAGTGTATCTGGCCCTAACTCATCCTCCTCCTATGGACCAGCTCCATCCTCTCGCTACGGACCACCCATTGAGCATACTGTCTGAGCTGCCTTTCAGAGATAGAGGGAATTAACCTAAACTTCTGGGACCAGGAGAAGAAAAGCCTTGCCAAAGATCCACCGTTGGTTAATTTAAGACAGATGCTTCCCTCGAACCCAGGACCACAGTCATACTCAAGACCAGCACTATCTAGCCTACCCGTCTGGCTAAACAAGACAGTAAATCCAGTGCTCATGCGCCAGGGAGCAACTGCTGCTGAATTCCCAGTCTGCCCTTAGCACAAAACGCTGAAAAAAGTATAAACCAATAGCTGGGCCCAGAGTTGCAGGATCTTGGTTACAGTAACAGGCCTAGCTGAGCGGTCAGCCAACCACTGCTTACATACCTCTAGGAACAGGGCTGTCACTCCCTCTGCTCAGTTCCTCCTGTCTGGATACTAACTAGACAAAAAGAACACTTCTCGTGTATTCTTTCCCACACTTGCAATGTGGCACTAAGCTGGGCACAGAGCTGGGAAGACAAGGAAACCCGCTTACCTGTTCCTGCTGATAGCTGGCCAGTAGGAATTAGCGTTCACTGCTGCTGGGCATCCAGGCTGTCAAAACAAGTGGGAACTCTGAATTTCTAAAGACGAGCAACTAACTCAACTAGTGTGGACCAGGTTTGGCCAGGGGATGCAGCTTTATTTTAAATACGTCTACAGAGGAAGGCGGGCTTCCCTGGTGGCTTGGTGGTAAAGAATCTACCTGCCAATGCAGAAGACTTGGGTTCAATTTCTGGGTTGTTAGATCCCCTGGAGAAGGAAACGGCAACCCACTCGTGTTCTTGCCTGAAAAATCCCATGGACAGAGGAGCCTGGCAGCGCTACAATCCGTGGCATCGCAAAAGAGTCAGACACGACTGAGCAACTAAACAACTGCAAGCAGTCAGCAAGGGACTTCGAGGCCCGGCAGCCCCGGCTTGAAATCTCAGCTCCACCAGGTACTCGTGGGTAGTTTTGCATGGATACCTGGGAACCTCCGTATCCTCACTGGCAAGAGCGTGGGTACCAGTCCCAGACTGGGGAGGGGGTGCTGAAGGAGACCCTGTGAGCAGTCCCTGACCCTAGCACAGGGTTAGTGGTTAGGTGAAATTCACTCTGCTTACTCTCTCTCCAGAGCCTACACCTCCCCTCTGGGTCACCTGTCCACACAGCCACCCCAGGAAAGAGCCCAGATGAACTCGATGAGACGGGAGAGTGGAGACAGCACAGTGCCTCTGCAGTAACAGCTCCCTCTGACCTGAAGAAACTGGCAAATCCTAATAACTCTGGTGCTGAAGGGGTGTTTCAAGAACCAGGGCATCACTCAACTGTGCAGGAGGGAAAGAGAAGCCCGGGGAGGGGGCGGGTGGCGGGGGGTAGGACCTGCCTCGGCACACACAGCAGGTCATCAGGTGAAGCAGACAGAGCATCCCCACTCACAACAGGGGAGGAAGACAAGGGAAGAGCCAGAAGGTGGTGCAGCAACCCCAAACCCTCATCACGTCCCACTGATTTTTTAATAGACTTTAACAATTTACTGACACCAGCGGAGCTTATAAAGTAGTTTAATTGAATTAATTAGGCAGTCACGACTTACTCCCGAGTTCCCCCTTTGGCTCCAGGGAGGCTGTGCCAGCCGCCTGTTTAACCCCTCGCGCCCTAGAGGGGCTGTCACTCACTCTCGTTTAAGACAATTCACCACGGTCTCCGCCGGTTTCTTTCCTAAACTGGTGCTCACCCTGGCCCCCATCTGTATCCCAACACTAAGCTCACCTCTGCACCAGGATCTGCCTGCCCTGAGTGGCTGGATGGAGGAGATCCTCCATCCTTGGGAGGATGAAGGCTCCCTTCTCTGGCAGGTTCCCCAGGCAGCAGGGGCAGCAAAGGGTAAGGGTCCCTGGCTGAGCGTGGGAACCACCCACTGGCCCCCCGCCTCCTCCACTGTCCTGACTCGTCAGCCTCAACTTCACCACCCAGGAGAGGCTGGTCGATGCCACCTGGAGTGTGGTCCATTTACGAGCATCATCAGCTCCGCCTGGAAGCTTGTTAAAACCCAGACTCTCGGGCACCACCCTCACCCACTGAGCCAGAGTCTCTGGGGGGTGAGGCTCAGCGAGCTGGGTTTAACAAGCCCTCCAGGTGATGCTAATACACACTAATGCTGGAGAAGTCGTCTGGGTGATCATGAAGATGCCTTCTAGATGACAAAGTCTGGGAAACGATCCAAATGTGAAAACCAATTCACTTACGAGATATTCTTCACAGCATTATTTATAACAGGGGATATTACACAACATCCCCAACCTGGGCACTGCTGTGTGAACTAGGATACGGCCACTTCACGGAACACCGTACAGCCAAAACCACGGGCTTTACAATAAAACTGGGAAATGCAAATCCTGTGAGCTGAGCCTGTTTTTTCTTCTAAGCGGAAAGAAGCTGAACCTATTGCACTCATTGGTTTAAAAAAAAAAAAAGGAAAACAGTCAAAACGCCCAAGATGTAAACTTCAGGTAGGAATCCATAGGTGATCTTCTTTCTTCCTCAGACTTCTCTGTGTTTCCCAACTTTTTCTATACAAACATTTGCTACTTTTTGTCAGGAAGGAAAAACAAACTTTGTTTTAAATAAAACAGAAAGTTGCTGAGAGAAGTTACTACCGACGAAGCAGGAAGTTCTGCACTAACTTGAAACTCTCTGTGTCTGGCTTCCTAAGTCTCCCACTGGAACCACGAGGTCCCTGCCGCCTGGGACAGAGGACAGGACCACCCTGCTCACAGAAGGTGTGAAGGGAGAGAGGCAGGGAGGGAGGGGGGATGGAGGGATAGAGAAAAGTGGCTTCGGGCGAACCGCCCTATGAGACTGGCTTTCCCTTGGCATATAATCAGAGGAGGTATTTAAGTACAAATGTCAAGATGTAATGGCAAGAGAGAATATAGCCCTGAAGAGCCAGACCCAAGAGAAAGGAGAAAATTCACCCAGTGCCCACGAAAATGTCCTGTCCAGCGGCTCACACGCTCATGCTTTTTCCTGGACACACCTGGCTGGCAGAGACACGCTCATTAGGGGAGTAATAAGTCACTGTTTCCAGGAACTTCTAAGCTGGACGGCCAGTCCACCCCAGCTGACTCACGGTAAGCAGACGCGGCAGGAATCAATAATTACAAAGGGCAGAGCAGGAGCCAGGTGAGCAAACACCAGGCTGGGCAGGATGCTCCCCTACTTGGAAGCCAGGGTGGGGACTCACCCCGCACCCCACTCTCCGTGGGCACCCACCATACCAACTGCCCTGGCGGGATGGACAGTGAGAACCAAGCGTGGAGGTTGAGAAACCATAGGTGGGTCCAGAAGAGCCGTTTGGTGTGGCAGGGATGAGGGGTGGATCAGGGGCTCATAAAGATATGCTGGGCCATGAGGACTGTGGATAGGGGCTGGGGCGCACCCCTCTTCCAAGCACCAGGAAACAGGAGACACCAGGAGGGAAAGGTGGGATGAAAAGAAATATCCCACGCTGCCAAGTTACTGCTTGTCTCTAGGCAAGTCCAGGCTTTGAGGCCAGCAGGCCTCAGGGAAGAAATCACCATTCTTGTTCTCCTCTCCCTCAGCCCAAGCGGACAAGCGCTTGGCACCATGAGGCACTGGACGGGGGCCCACTGGGTTTTGAGGTGGCCATATGTCCCGAAATCTCAGGAAAAAGGCAACCAGACAGAGAGCCCAGGAGTGGAATGGTCATCCTAAACCACCTGACCCTTCCCCTCTTATCCAAATTTTCTCCTGTGGTATAACCGTGCCCCACCCGAACCCAGGGGCACAGGGACACACAGAGTCTCTGGCCCCTGACCTCTGAGTAAAAGCCAACAAGCCCTCTACATCCCAGAAGAACCTGGGCTACAGGCAATCCCTGCCCAGGACAAGCCTTGGTCTCCTTTACCATCACACAACAGCAGAGAGGAGAGGGGCAAAAGTTGCACCTTAAACCCTAGACTCCTACCTGGGTTCAGCAGTGGGAATGGGCACTACAGGATTAGAGGGCAGATGGTGATCGACCCAGAGGTCTGCTGGGTACCATGATCTCCTACAGAACTGGATCGGAAAGAAGGCGAGCTCAGTAAGGAGCTCCCTGTCCCTAGAGAGATTCAAGCAGAGGCTGGAGAGCTGACCTCTTGGTATGAATGATGCTTAAGAGACTGAGCTGGGGGCAGGGGGCAAAGAGGAGAATGACTTTGACATTCCATGCTTACTGTGATATGTTCTGATTCTTCCCAAGGCAGACGAGCATCTGATAAGGTTTGAGCAATGAATCTGTGCAAGGGTCTTCCAAATGGGTCCCTGTCCTCCAGCCTGCTTCAGGAGCCACCCAGGAGGTGGCCAGGCCAGGTCCCCTCAGGGCCCACACACACCTCCCCACTGGACAGAGGAGATACAGTGTTCAGGGTCCACAAAAAAAAGCTTTGATTTCTTTAAAACCAGAATAAAGCACTGAACTTTCAGGTCAGAGAAAATGCTTGCCATGTAATATTAACACAATCATCATTTATACCAATGAAGTCATAAAAAGTAATCTAAACTCTCTTTTTTAGATTTTTTTTTAATGTGGACCATTTTTAAAGTCTTTATTGAATTTGTTACAATATTGTTTCTGATTTAAGTTTTGTTTTTATGGCCAAGAGACATGTAGGATCTTAGCTCCCCAACCAGGAATTGAACCCACACCCCCTGCATTGGAAAGCAAATTCTCAACCACAGGATGGACAGAGAAGTCCTCAGATTTTAAATATATTTTAATGAAGGAAGCCGATCACGAAGGCAAAAGTACCTGGGGACCACGAAAGTCATAATGTGGCTGTCCCTCTCCAATTAAAAAAAACAAAACACTTTTATCTATTTGATATACTGAGCTCCTCTGTAAGACTTCATTTGTGAAAAGGTTCTTTGGCTAAAAAGATTTTTGAGATCTCGAAGTGAGTAAAAGTAGTATTTTCCTCAACCAGGGGTTGGGATCTTAATTTATGAACCAATGAAATGTGGTGCCATGTTAGTCGCTGAGTTTTTCCAGTTCTCACGACCAATCCTGTGCCACAGGCTTTAGGCGGCAGTGGTTCTTAGTAATGCGGGCTCACCGTGCATTACTCCCCCTTTTCATGCTATTTCCAATGTATGTCGTGAGACACAGAACGTTTTAGATGGAGAATAATAATGCTGATCTCTTCAACAAGGGATTCCACACTTCAGACTCACTCCCAAGCTCAGTGACACCTCCTCACTCTGGAAGTGAAGTGAAAGTTGCTCAGTCGTGTCCGACTCTTTGCGACCCTGTGGACTATACAGTCCATGGAATTGTCCAGGTCAGGGTACTGGAGTGGGTAGCCTATCCCTTCTCCAGTGGAACTTCCAGACCCAGAAACTGAACTGGGGTCTCCTGCATTGCAGGCGGATTCTTTTCCAGCTGAGCTATCAGGGAAGGAACAGTTCAAATCTGAAGGAGGGAAATCCCTGAGCTGGATAAGCCAGGTGAATAGTCCCATCAGGAGAAAGGAGAATCCTTTAAAGAAAAACCTAAGGCAGCGGGAAACTCAGCCAATTCAAAGACAGTCATCAGCCTTAGGACCTCAACCCACAGCATGTGAAAGCAATACTCGGGCAGTTGGTTAAAATCTCAGATTCTGGGACATCCCTGGCAATCTAGTGGTTAAGGCTCCTTGCTCCCAGTGCAGGGGGCTTAGGTTCCATCCCTGGTTGGGGAACTAAGATACCACAGGCTGCACAGTGCAGCCAAAAAAAAAAAACAAAACAAAACAAAACAAAAAAAAAATAAAACAAAAACCCCTCAGATTCTCCACCTCCCCCACCCCCGATGATTCAGAAACAGCAGGGGGAAGCTGAATGTCCCAGCTGCTTTTAGTGCAGGAGGTCCCAGACCTCCCTCGGAAAAGAGCTCATCTACTAAAGATGAAAGAGAGAATTTGGGGGAGTCCCCAGCCTGTTGGGCTCTTGTTTCCTGGTGTCAATTAGAGGGTAAGGCCCCCAGGGGACCTCTTGTTTCGTAGCCTCAGAGTGGAACGGCAACAGCATGGTGAGCTCCTCTCAACACGCAACACCCACCCGCCCTACACACACACACACACACACACACACACACACACACACACACACACACACACACACACACACACGGTGAGCTTCTCTCAACACGCAACACCCACCCTCCCTACACACACACACACACACACACACACACGGTGAGCTCCTCTCAACACGCAACACCCACCCTCCCTACACACACACACACACACACACACACACACACACGGTGAGCTTCTCTCAACACGCAACACCCACCCTCCCTACACACACACACACACACACACACACACGGTGAGCTCCTCTCAACACGCAACACCCACCCTCCCTACACACACACACACACACACACACACACACACACACACACGGTGAGCTCCTCTCAACACGCAACACCCACCCGCCCTACACACACACACACACACACACACACACACACACACGGTGAGCTTCTCTCAACACGCAACACCCACCCTCCCTACACACACACACACACACACACACACACCATGAGCTTCTCTCAACATGCAAAACACACACACACACTGCCTCTGCTCTCCCAGCTTTACCTTCCCTGGGAGCGGCTCACCTCCACCCAGGTGGCTGAAGAACAGGGGCTCCAGCACTGAAAAGTCAAGGCCCGACATCTCCCTCCATCTGCTCAGTGTCAATGTGGTACAGTTCTGGGCGAAAGCCGACCCATGGCAGAGGGAGTGATGGCCTGGAAGCCTCACTTGCTCCAGGTGGTGAGAGAGAACAACTGACAGAAACTGGAAGGAGGAATGCCATTGTCAAACCAAGGCCAGATGAGAGAAGTTGCTCAGCAGGTGCCCAATAAGACCACGGAGCACCATGGATGATGGACACTTTCATTTCTGCCTATTCAGCATCCCTGGTTCCAACAAAGAACTTTCTTGTCCTTTCAGGAATCTACAGTCCCAGTCCCCAGCACCAAGAGAGTCAAATGACCTACGTCCATCAATTAGAACAACACACCCTCCTGCACCGTGATTGGTTCAGGGATATGCCTGTGATTCAAGCTGGGCCAATGTGAGCCTTCCTTAGGACTTGGTTGAAACCCTTGGGAAACAAGTTCTCTCTTTTCACTGGGATTAACTACTCCAGTGGGGTGAGAAATAAGGCTGGGGACACTACAGCCATTTCTGCCACCACTTGGGGAACGCCTGCAAGAAGAGCAAATCAATACAAGCAAACAAGAGCTGAGAGATGGAGAGCAACACACTTCTGATAACCCCAACTAAGTTACCTGAGTCCAGCCCTGGACTTTTCAGTATGTCAACAAATGAGCTCCCCTGGCGGCACAGGGGTGAAGAATCCACCTGCCACTTTGGGAGACACAGGTTCGATCCCTGGGCCAGGAAGATCCCTGGAGAAGGAAACGGCAACCCATTCCAGTATTCTTGCCTAGGAAATCCCATGGACAGAGGGGTCTGGCGGGCTACAGTCCATGCAGTCACAAAACAGTCAGACACAATTTAACAACTAAACAACAACAACATCAACAAATATCCCGTTTCATGCTATCAAGTTTTAGATTACACTTTGAGTATCTAAAGACCTTTTTTAGAAAAAATGGATAGTCAGTTGTATGAACCAGTAGATTTGGTTTAAAGGCAGAAAAAATCCTCACTTTCCTGGGACCTGGAGCAAGCCATGCCACCTCTCTCAGTTTCCGTTTCATCCTAAGCTCCCAAGGTTGTGGTGGACATTTAAATTACATCACATAACTACAGGAAACAGTTAGGACATGATTTAGCATTTGTAGGTGCTCAACAGATGTCAGGAAAGCAAGTCTCAGCCTAACAGTAGATCCCCGCAGGCATCCCCATTTGCTACAGAAATGATATTAGTCCTACGATGCCAAGCTGGTGGAGAGTCTGGCAAGGCAAAATGGCCACCAGGGACACAAGTGAAAAGAGAAACAGCTAGGAGAAGCCCTTTCTTAAGAAGCATGAGCCCTGGCAAGTTCCCAGCACTTTAGAGGACTCAAAGCAATTTCATATCATCTTCTATTCCCACAACCTCTGCTATTAGAATGAGACTCTCAAAGTATAAAGTGGCACACCCTTTACAAGGGCCAATTTGGTAATATCGTTTAAAATGCACAGTCTCTGACACCACGATGCCTCTTCCAGTACTCTATCTTTTCAAAGTACTCTCACAGATGTAAAATAACATTGATATAAGAAGTGCTGATGGATTCTGCTCATGAAGGAGTCCGCAGAACCAGATTTGCCACCCACCTTAAACAACCAAGACACTGGACAAAACAATTATTTCTAGACACTGGGCAGCAGGCTTACAGGACAGTAGCCCCTAAGAGAGGAAAGCAAACAGGCTGGGTCCTACAATTGTCCCAGGTGACTGCTCAGAGAATTTCTCAACTGCAGTGCAGAGAGGAGGCGCTCAAGCAGAGTTCAAGGGTTCCCCTGAGTTGAGCAGACAGCTTAAAACAGGGGAGGCCCAGGAAGCTAGAAAGAATAGAGTCAGAGCAGAGACAGGGGCCCAGAGAACGAGCTCCAGTTCTCCAGCTGTTTTAGCGCTGATCACACATGCATATAAGGAAACGACCTAAGGCTGGAGCAAGAAACAGAGAGAACCCAGCCGAACAATTCTCAGAACTCACAACAAGGCGAAGAATAGGTCATAGTCCCACTAGCCAAAGGGGAGAAATCTCCCAATACACAAGGGCATTGGGGAGGGTACTCAGAAAGGTATGTCCTCAACAGTGGGGAGAAGACTCTTGAGAGTCCTTGGACAGCAGATCAAACCAGTCAATCCTAAAGGAAATCAACCCTGAATATTCACTGGAAGGACTGATGCTGACGCTGAAACTCCCAATACTTTGGCCACCTGATGCAAAGAACTGACTCACTGGAAAAGACCCTGATACTGGGAAAGATTGAAGGCAGGAGGAGAAGGGGACGACAGAGGATGAGATGGTTGAATGGCATCACCAATTCATGGACATGAGTTTGAGCAAACTGGGAGATGGTGAAGAACAGGGAAGTTTGGTGTGCTGCAGCCCATGGGGTGGCAAAGAGTCAGACATGACTTAGCGACTGAACAGCATTAACAACAACAGTGAGGAAAAATTAGCACGAGACCAGGATTCAGAACACTTTGTCTATAAAGGTCCAGAAAGTCAATATTTCAGCCTTTGTGGGTCACTGCAGAATGAAAGCAGCCATGGACAATAGCTAACCAAAGAGCATACCTGTGTTCCAATAAAACTGTATTTACCAAAACAGGCCAAGGGCTTCCCTGGTGATCCAATGGCTAAGACTTCAACTCCCAATGCAGGGGGCCCAGGTTCAATCCCTGGTCAGGGAATAAGACCTCATATGCTGCAACTAAGACCCAGTGGCCCCACCAAAAAAGGTCAGACGTGCCCCCGGGACCAGAGTCTGCCAAACGGTCCTCTATTTTAAACCCAGCTCTTGTCCTTCACAACAATTTAACTGCTGGGTAGGCAGAATGTGTGTGTTTTAGTCGCTGAGTCATGTCCAACTCTTAGGAACTCCATGGACTGAAGCCCACCAGGCTCCTCCGTCCATGAGATTTTCCAGACATGAATACGGGAGTGGGTAGCCATTCCCTTCTCCAGAGGATCTTCCCAACCCAGGGATCAAAGCCGGGTCTCTGGCACTGCAGGCAGATTCTTTACCATCTGAGCCACCAGGAAAGGCATCTGGTAGGCAGAGAGGCCTCCCAAAGATGTCCGCATCCTAATCCCCAGAACCTGTGAATATGTGAGGATACACGCAAAGGAGATGAGGCTTGCTGGTCAGATGACCTTGAGATGGAGAGATTATCTGGATTATCTGGATGGGCTCAATAAAGGAGTCCTTCTAAAGGGAAGAGGGAAGAAGAAGAGAAATGGCAGCGTAAGAAGGACTTCGTCCAACATTGCTGGCTTTGAAGATGGAGAAAGGGAGCCACGGGCCAAGGAATGCAGGTAGCCTCGAGAAGATGGAAAAGGAAACACATTGACTCTTACAGCTCTCAGAAGGAACAGAGCCTTGCCAACACCTCGATTTTAGCCCAGTGAGACCTTGGACTTCTGATCCCCAGGGCTATAAGATAATAAATCTGAGTGGCTTTCAACCACTAAAATCGTGATAATTTGTTACAGCAGCAAGAGTAAACTAATACAAAAATGATAACAGAATAAAGTACAAGATAAAGGGAAGTTAATACATCCAGCACTTAATAATGTAAAAGTCACAGCATCTGTCAATCAAAACTCACTAGGCCTGAAAGAAGCAGAAAAACCAGTTAACAGGAAGAGACCGAAAAATAGCATGCTTGACAGACTTTAAGAACATTAAGACTGCTGTCATAAACATACTCCATAAATTCAAGAAGGAAGGGAAGAACATGAGCATGTGAGTGACCAAGCTTCTGATTTAAAAGACACAAATCAAACTTCTCCAGACAAAGAATACAATGCCTGGCATGAAGAAGAGATTAGATACTGAAGAAGAAATGACTGACATACTTGAAGACACAGCCATAGAAACTAACAGTAATAAAACAAAGAGAGGAAAAAAGATGGACAGAAATAAGCACAGCATCTACAGGCTGCAGGACTTCTTTAAGGTACTAAAAGGAAAAAAAAATCTCTGTCAACCTAGCAAATACCTAGCAAAAATAGCTTTCAAAAATATAAATGTACAAAGCTAAAGGAATTCATCACCAGCAGACTAACACAAGAAGCACTGGTTCTTTATTAAATAGCCAGAAAACTGGCTACATCCCAGATGCCAATCAGGAGGGGACTAGCCACATAAACTATGATAGATCCTTAACATGGAATACAGAGCACGATAAAAACTAAAGTAGATCTGCTGCGGCTAAGGTGGAATGCCCTCATGACGTCCTATTAAGTGCGAAAAGTAAGCTGTAAAACGGTATAAAGGTTCACATTTGTGCCTGTATTTGTCTTTCAGTCACTAAGTCGTGTCTGAATCTGGGCCCCCGTGGACTGCAGCACACCAGGCTTCCCTGGTGAAGGAGGCCTTCACTACTTCCCAGAGTTCGCTCAAACTCACATCCACTGAGTAGATGGTGCCATCCAACCATCTCATCCTCTGCCGTCCCCTTCTCCCCGGCCCTCAGTCTGTCCCAGCATCAGCGTCTTTTCCAGTGAGTTGGCTTTAGTCCACTATCACCAGTGCTTAACTCCTTGATATGGGGCTCAGGAGGATGGGAGGCATGGTGTATGAGACCTTTCCATTTTTAGTCTTTCTTCTACTTAGCTCTGTGTCATCTAAACTGTTTTCAAAGAATATGTATTCATGTGATTTCTAATTAAAAACTTTAAAAACAAGAGTCCTTTGCTGGGGTTCAAAGCAAACTCAGTAGATGGTTAACTTAACTGGCCAATTATTAAGATTTTATTCAATTCAGGGCATGAGAATATCCATTCTATTTGCCTCCTTCAACTATTCTCCATTTTATTCTATACTACATTCCACCCCTGGGCACACATGGCAGGTCTTACGGGGATCCACATGGGAACACGCACAGGAAGTTCACCACCACTCTATTTGGGGTGGGGAGGGGGCAGTTAAGGAATCTTCGTTGGGAAAAATGTGGTGGTTGCACCCAGCAGCTAGAAATAATGTGATGGATTTCAAAAACTCAGAGCTGAGGGACAAAAGTGAGAAACAGAATGAGATCCAGACACTAAAGCACTGACATCAATTTTTGAAACATGCACAGGAAACAATAGCACACATTTTTTTAAGAACACACAGAAACAAAACAAAAAAGAATGTTAAAAACGTAGAATTAATAGCTTGGAGATAGGGGAGAAACAGGAGGGGGCCGATGAGAATAAAAAGAAGTAACTAAATAAAGCAAGGAAAGGTTATAATGAGCCAAAAATGATCATGCACCCTAAACTGAGCATAATAAACTTCACCTGTTGCACATGAGTTTAAAAAGGACAAAGTAAAAACAGGCACCATTTGAATACTTATTATGCGTTTGTGCATTATATGTGTTACCTCATTTAATCTGCATAATTAGCTCTCATGGGGTTCTCTGATCTCCAGTTTCTGAAGAGGAAACTAAGGCCCAGAAAGGTCTAGCAACTTGCCCAAGGTCACACAGGGTGAAAGCAAGACCTGAATCCAGGTTGGTTGGCCCCCAAACTTGCGCTCTTCACCCCCGCCAGGGTAGCTGACTACCTATCCTTCTTACAATGAAAAAATGGCAGCTCTGCCTTTTCTTCTCAGGAAGTTAGAATGTGATATACATTCTAACTATATAGGATGTCTATATTACACCCCCTCAGACCTCTTATCTGAATGCAAATGAGCGTGTTAAGTCACTTCAGTTATGCCTGACTCTTTCAACCTCATGGACTGTAGCCCTGCAGGCTCCTTTGTCCATGGGACTCTCCAGGCAAGAATACTGGAGTGGGTTGCCATTTCCTCCTCCAGGGAATCTCCCTGACCCAGGGATCAAACCCTTGTCTCTTACTCTCCTGGATTGGCAGGGGGGCTCCTTACCACTAGTGCCACCTGGGAAGTCCTCGAATGTGAAAAGCAAGCCCAAAAAGGCTCTGCAGGAGGCACCCTGAGGCCGAGAAAACCCAAGCCAACGTCCCTCGCTCGGCGGTACACTTAGTCCAGCTGCTTCAAGACTAGTTAGGAACAAAACAAAAATAATCTGAAAAACAGTAACTTGGAACAAAAGACATGAAGGGCTAGGGACCAAGGGAGCGATGCCAGGGAGGACAAATCTCGCCTCCAGGCTCGTGACCCAGCCCCAAAGAGGATGGCAAGAAAGCCTGGGGTCCCGCCACGACAAGGCGGCGCTGACGAGCGGCAGGACCCCGGGGAGGCCCTGCGCCTTGGCTGGGCCTGTCTCTCAGCTGGGATGGGGACTCGGGCCAGGGAACAAGGGGCTTTGCTGGGCCTGGGTTCCTCACGTCCCGGAAAAGCCCGTGAGGCCCTGGCACGGCTGCTGATGTATCAGCTAATGTCTCATTCAAGTTGTCAGCGTTTTGTTAGAGCCAATTCAGTGGGTAATTAAGGAAAAAGTTGGGACCAGATGGGGAAGCAGATGCTCGCTCAGCCGCAAGTACAGTTCCCTGCAAGTGTCTGGGAACGCGCCGGGCCGGCCAAATGCAGGAGAGGAGGGCTGAAGCAACAGGGCCCAGAGAGCAGAAGGAGAAAGGAGATGCCCATTTTAAAGATGAAGAAAGTGAGGCCCAGAGAGGCAAGAGGACCTGGAGGCTGCTGGAAGGACGACAGAGAATGAGGATGAAAGGAAAACCAGAAGCTTGAAGAACAGGTGGTGATCCTGCCGTGCAGCAGTACTGGACACAAGGCAGAACCTACCCCCACCCAAGCATAGCAGAGGATTTCCAGAAAAAGTGGGAAAGGATGATGCTAGGAGGCAGGAGCCTGGGTTCCAGCCTCAGCTCTGTCACTTCCTTGCCGCATCAGCTCAGTTAAGTCACTTTTCGGTACCTCAGTTTAGTCATCTGTAAAATGGAGCAAAGGACCCCTATACAGTCCACTCAAAGGAATGATGAAGTTAATTACTGTGCCTCAGTGTTGGGGATAGGAGCCAGAATGCCTGGGTTTGGTTCCTGGCTTCCCTGCTCAACCAATGTGTGACTAATTTCAAACCCATGAATTGAGAGGAACAGTAAGTACTTCACAGGTACGTTGTGAGGATCCCATGAGTTAATAAGACTTAGTGCAGCGCAAGACAGTGTAAGAGCTCAAATGACAGACCCCCTGCAGCAACCATGGAGCCAATAAAACACAATTACTGACGTCCATGTAGCTGGCTAAAATTACTGCGGTTTCAGTGTTAGGTGAAAAAAGCAGGATATAAAATTGTATGCACTATGATGATAGCTTTAAAAAAGTACACCTAGAAAAAAGACAAATTTAACAGAGAACCACTAATCATGATTATGAAGTGATGTTAACACTGATGGATTTATTTTCCTTTAATTCTCAAGTTTTTAATATATGAATAACTGTTTTTATAGGTAAAAGAGGAGTAAAATACAATGAGTTTTAAATGCGGGGGAAATGCTGGGGCTTTTTCATTGGGTTCCTAAGTTATAACACTAGCAAGACAGAATAAAAACAAAAACCAAAGGCAGTGATTACCTAACATGACCTTGAACCCCAAACCTGCAAAAAGGTGAAAGAAGAGAGTCCTGCAAGGCAAGTGACACAGGACCACCAACACACTCACAGAGGGACCACAGGGATATAAAAACAGGAGGCACTGTTTGTATAAACTTTATACCTAGACCAGGTGAATTAGTCTAACATGAAGGCAATTAGAACACCAGTTGCCTCTGGGAGAGGAGGTGGCAACTGACAAAGGACACCTTCTGGGAGGCGGAAAGGTTCTATACTGCAGTAGGGATATGAGTTACACGAGTGTATGGATGTGAGAGTTGGACCATAAAGAAGGCTGGACACCGAAGGATTGATGCTTTTGAACTGTGGGGTCTGAAAAGACTCTTGAGAGTCCCTTGGACAGCAAGGAGATCAAACCCGTCAATCCTAAAGGAAATCAACCCTGAATAATCATTGGAAGGACTGATGCTGAAGCTGAAGCTCCAATACTTTGGCCACCTGATGCGAAGAGCCAACTCATTAGAAAAGACCCTGATGTTGGGAAAGACTGAAGGCAGGAGGAGAAGGGGATGACAAAGGATAAGATGGTTGGACGGCATTACCAGCTCAACAGACATGAGCTTGAGCAAGCTCTGGGAGATGGTGAAGGACAGGGAAGTCTGGCGTGCTGCAGTCCATGGAGTCACAAAGAGTCAGACATGACTGAGCAACTGAACAACAAATCCCTTTATCAAAACTCTCACTTACTTATGTCCATTCAAAACTCTCACTTACTTATGTCCATTTTACTTATGAGAATTTTTCCTGAATCAGCTGTAATAGTTTAATAACCACCATCGTCACTGAGTGGGGAGAGTAGATGGCGGTACGCATGATGGAAGAATAGCAATACATGCTGATGGCGTCGAAGCTGGACAATTGGGCACAGAGCGTCATTATACAACGTTTGCTCTGCATACTTTTGAAACTTTCCATAATCATGTTTTTAAATAGGAGGAAAATAGTATGGTGGTTTTCTCAAAAAATTAAACATGGAATTACTATATGATCTGGCAATTTCACTTCTGGGTATATACCCCAAAGAACTGAAAACAGAATCTCAAACAGAGAATATTATACTCATGTTCACTGATGCATTATTCAAGACAGTTAAAATGGGGAAGCAACCCAAGGGTCCACAGATATACAGACAAACAAAATTTGGTATATACATGCAATGGGATATTACTCAGCCTGAAAAAGGAAGGAAATTCTGACACATGCTACAATGTGAATGAACTTTTGAGAACATTCTGCTAAGTGAAATAAGCCAGTCACAAAAAGACACACGCTGTATGATTCCTTTCATATAAGACACTCAGAGTAGTCAAATTCATAGACAAAAAGCAGAATGGGGGTTGCCAGGGGCCAGGAGAAGTGGGCGATGAGGAGCTGGCTAATGAATCGAGTTTCAGTTTTGCAAGATGAGAAAGTTCCAGAGATTGACAGCACAGCAGTGTGAATGTACCTAACACTACTGAACAGCACACACAAAAACGGTGACGATGATAAATTTCATGAGTATTTTACCACAGTTAAAAACTAAAAGGAGATCCTAAAATTTAGAAGATGATTTCACACACACAAGCTGCCTACTGAAGACTCTGTGCTAGATGTTAGGGATGTGGGAACAAATCACAGAGCATCCCAGCAGATCATCTCACAGCCACCCTCCTTGAGATTCCAACCCAGAACTGCTAAGACGAAAGCCAAAGGCAGGTGGGGGCTAGATGGAGGGGCTGTGACAGAAGCTACTGAAAACCCTCCTTGATGGCATTTCCACAGAGAAATCCCAGTGGCAGCTAAGCTTCTTCCAGGTAGAGCTTTTCAACTCAACCCCAATCCCATCAGGAAAGAATCTGGGCATAGCCCACTGGGTACATCACAGTGTTGCTCCATTCAACCAAACGATGGTACCCAGACTGAGAAAACCTACAGCTCCGTCAACTTCAGGCTGCCGCATCACTCATCCTTCATATCAGCTTTCACCACCTGGCCCTCCCCTTTCACCTCAAGATCTGAGGAAGCAGTTACCGAGATCATTTTAAAGTACATACCAGACCAAGACACACCTTTCCTTATTTAACATGAATACATGACACAAATGGGGGATGGCAAATGAAACAAAACTGTGTTAACAAAAAGGAGGAGATAAGCCTTCCACTCAAGACGCAGAAACGGGACATATAAAACATAGTTTTACTCCAGGAAACAGAAATAAACTTGAGATACACTCTCTTTTGTCCCCTCAATAAAATTAAAGAAAGTAATGGCAAAGTGAAATGAAAAGAAAGCTCAACAAATTAAGAAGAAAGAACAAGGAACCAAATAATGCCACTGAAGAATTAAAACCAGCATCAGAAGTAATAAACAAACTATCAGCACAGAAAACTGAGTATGTGATGCAAAGGATAAGCTTGAGAAGCACTCATAAAACTCAGAGGAAATAGAGAGAGGTTAAAATCATCAAAAGAAGAGGTCACTATGGAAAACAAACAACAGTGATATATAGATATAAATGATTAAATGTCATTTCAAAAAAAGATGAGACCAGGGGAACATGTCGAACAAAAATTTCTCTATTATTAAGACCTAAGTCTGTAGACTGAATGTACATACCATGCATTTAGCTAACGAATTGCTTGTGTGCACACTAAGTCTCTCCAGTCGTGTCCGACTCTCTGCGACCGCATGGAGTGTAGCTCGCCAGGCTCCTCTGTCCATGGGATTCTCCGTGCAAGAATACTGGAGTGGATTGCCACACTCTCCTCCAGGGGATCTTCTAAACCCAGGGATCAAACCTGCATCACCTGTGGCTCCTGCATTGCAGGCAGATTCTTCACCACTGAGCCACCAGGGAAGCCCAGCAAATGATTTAAAAGACACCAAACACAGATATTGCCCAAAACAACCCTGGGATTTCAAGGGTGAAAAAGAATAGGACAGGCATTCAGGAAGGTCGGGGATGGGGTGCAGGAATCAACCACAAAAATGAAATACCACGTGGCCTCTGAATTACCTTCTTCAATATTAACAGCATAAGACTACAGAACATCCGTAGAGTACTAAGAGAAAAAATACGTAATACAAAATGCCCTATTCACTAAAAGATGCCATTTACATAAAAAAGAATAAAAAATGTCTTCTTAGTTACACAAATACTTAGCAAAAAGAAAACTATAGTTAGAAAAAAGATGTTTAAAAAACCACATTAAGTATTATAATAAATAGAAACAGGGGTAAGTTCCAAAAGATACAGATATTCAGACTCTGAATTTTTAAATGTAAAAACTACAAGCAATCTGACAGAAATATAGCAACTGTTAAAGGGCACCCTGCTTATTTAACTTATATGCAGAGTACATTATGAGAAACACTGGGCTGGAGGAAGCACAAGCTGGAATCAAGATTTCTGGGAGAAATATCAATAACCTCAGATATGCAGATGACACCACCCTTATGGCAGAAAGTGAAGAGGAACTAAAAAGCCTCTTGATCAAAGTGAAAGAGGAGAGTGAAAAAGTTGGCTTAAAGTTCAACGTTCAGAAAACTAAGATCATAGCATCTGGTCCCATCACTTCATGGCAGATAGATGGGGAAACAGTGGAAACAGTGGCAGACTTTATTTTTGGGGGCTGCAAAATCACTACAGATGGTGATTGCAGCCATGAAATTAAAAGATGCTTACTCCTTGGAAGGAAAGTTATGACCAACCTAGATAGTATATTCAAAAGCAGAGATATTACTTTGCCAACAAAGGTCCGTCTAGTCAAGGCTATGGTTTTTTCAGTGTATAGATGTGAGAGTTGGATTGTGAAGAAAGCTGAGCACAAAAGAATCGATGCTTTTGAACTGTGGTGTTGAGGAAGAGTCTTGAGAGTCCCATGGACTGCAAGGAGATCCAACCAGTCCATTCTAAAGGAGATCGGACCTGGGTGTTCTTTGGAAGGAATGATTCTGAAGCTCAAATTCCAATACTTTGGCCACCTCATTCGAAGAGTTGACTCATTGGAAAAGACCTTGATGCTGGGAGGGATTGGGGGCGGGAGGAGAAGGGGACGACAGAGGATGAGATGGCTGGATGCCATCACCGACTCAATGGACATGAGTTTGGGTGAACTCCAGGAGTTGGTGATGGACAGGGAGGCCTGGCATGCTGTGATTCATGGGGTCACAAAGAGTCAGACGTGACTGAGCGACTGAACTGAACTGAAAGGGCATAGAAAGGTTAAAAGTGAAATAAATATATAAAATTTTATGAGGTAAATTCCAACAACACAAAGTAGGAAGTGCTTTATAAATTTCGCTCAAGTTAAAGGTGAAAACAGAAAAAGCATTATAAAAATCAGAAAAACTAGAACTGAAAGTAGAAAGCATAAAATAGTCAAAGTGAAAGTGAAAGTCGCTCAGCCGTGTCTGACTCTTTGCGACCCCATGGACTATACAGTTCATGGAATTCTCTAGACCAGAATACTGAAGTGGCTAGCCTTTCCCTTCTCCGGGGGATCTTCCCAACACAGGGACTGAACCCAGGTCTCCTGCATTGAGGGTGGATTCTTTACCAGCTGAGCCACAACAGAAGCCGGAGAATACTTGAGTGGGTAGCCTGTCCTTTCTCCAGCGAATCTTCCCAACCCAGGAATCGAACCAGGGTCTCCTGTATTGCAGGTAGTTTCTTTACCAACTGAGCTATCAGTAAAGCCCTATAAAATAGGTCAAGGAGGGCTGATTTTTACAGATTAAGGGTACAATCCCTAATAAAATGTAGTAAGCAGGTAAATTTCTGTTAATCTAATCTAACCAATAAAAATATAAAGTAAAATATAAAGAAAAAAAAAGTAAAATCAAAAGAAACATAGTAAGGAACGACAGTAAGAAATTCTCAAATTCTTAAAATATAAATAGAAAAGCAACATGACTGGGGCACTACAAGGAATCTGAAAAATGTAATTAATAATGCTGATGCCATATAAAATTGAGAAATATATGAACATGGCAAATAATAAACCCTTAAAGTGGACAGCAAAGAGATCAAACCAGTCAATCCTAAAAAAAATCAACACTGAATTTTCATTGGAAGGACTGATGCTGAAGCTGAAGCTCCAATGCTTTGGCCACCTGGTGCAAAGAGCCGACTCATTGGAAAAGACCCTGATGATGGGAAAGATTGAAGGCAAAAGGAGAAGGTGGCGGCAGAGGATGAGATGGTTAGATAGTATTACCAACTCAATGGACATGAATTTGAGCAAACTCCAGGAGATAATGGAGGACAGGGAAGTCTGGTGTGCTGCAGTCCATGGGGTCACAAACAGTCGGACATGACTTAGAGACTGAACAACAAAAAAACTGGAAATTATTATTTTTACAAGCAAATGAAATATTTACACAAACTAATACTTAGAAAGGAATCCATAATGTCCATAAATTACCAAAAGCAGAACTAGCACTAGCAACATTCTCTTACAATAAACTAAAAATGAACCAAAACAAACAGCAGTGTAAAAAAGGGAATCACACAAAAATTCAAATTATACTTTGAAATAATCTACAGGCTAAAGAGCATCAAAACTAAAATTACAGAATATTTAGAGGAAAAAATAGTAAGAATACTTCACAGTAAGGACTATGGAATGTGACCAAAAATATACTCAGAGGAAAATTCATTGATTAAATACTTTTATTAATAAACAGAAAAAAATAAAGAGCTAAGGATTCCATATTTTAAAAATCTAAAGAAAGTAGAAGGGTGGATTTATTTCACATGTATATAATAATTTAGAAATATTTTAAGTAGCTAGAATTGATAAATAACTTTAAAATTTTAAGAGGCAGGATACAAAAATAATAAGGAGGCCTGGATATTAGTATTCAACCAAAAACTAAAGAGAAAAAAAATGCAAGAAAATCAAATGAAGAAATATAAACAGAGAACACTATATATATATATATATATATATGTACATACACATTCTGGTCTATGCAAATATAATTCAAATTCTTGATGAAATAAATAAATTTCTAAGAAAATATAAATGACCCAAACTATTTCAACAAGAGCAAAAGCCAAAAAGTTATTAAAGAAAGGGAAACAGTGGAAAATAATTATCTCTAAAGCCTAAAAAGACAGAAAGTTTTAAAGACAAGTCTTTTTAAACTTTCAAAAGATAGATAATTCCCGTGCAATATAAATCATTCCTGGCAAGGACTACAAATAAACATCTGGCATGCATGCTTAAACTCTCATTTCCTACACTCTTCCAAAACACTAAATTGTTTACACATGACAGGGACTCAGAATCCTTCTCAACACAGCAGTCTCAGCAGCCACCACCAATAGGAACACAACCTGAAATGTATTTATCCTCCTGTTTCAGATCATTGAAAATGATGGAAAGCTTTCCAATTTACAACCCACTGTACTAGGAAATCTCGCATAAAAAAAATGCCAAAAACAGACACTAAAAATAAAACTGCAGGACAATCTCACCAATGAATATAGACACAAAACACTGCAAAATGGACTCAGGATGTATTAAAATAATGAAACACCATGAACAAAATGGGTTCCTTCTAGGATGGTTTAATATTAGGAAATCTATTAATATAATTCATCACATCAGCAGATCAAAGTAAGAAAAACATATGGCCATCTGGGTACATAATGAAAAGACATTTGTTAAAAATTCATCATCCCTCCCCTCCCCCCTTATTACTAAATAGCTTTATAGTGGGGGAGGGGATGATTCACACTCCACTGCAAAGGAAAAATTCAAACACAGAAAAGTAAAAATCACTCCTAAATCATACCACTCACCATCATCTTGAAACAACTTTAAAAAGGAGGAGAGAGAAGGACGGAGGGAGAGGGAGAGACAGAGAGAAGAGAAAGAAAGAGAAACTAACTCTTAGCAACTCAGAAAGATACTTACTCAGTGATAAAGAATATACATCGGAAACCAAAATAAAACTTCAAACTTGATTATGAAACGCTAGAATGCTTCCCACTAAAATAAGAAATAAGAATACAAGAATACCTGCTATCCCCACAATTATGTAAATGGCTCTAGAAGATCTAGTCAACGCATACTATTTGGGGGGGAAAAAAGGACAATATTGTAGAATAAGAAGAGAAATGAGTATTGTTTGCATATATTATCGCCTACCTAGAAACCACAAGAAACCACTGGAACTAAGAAGACAATACAGTACATTATACATTACAACAAAAAAACCAGCACATAAAAACTGGTAGCTTTTCTATTACTTGCGTTAATTAGGTAAAATATACAATGAGGGAAATTACCCCACTTATAAATGTAGTCAAGAGTATCAAATACCTAGGAATATACTTAGAAATAAAAGTTCAAAACGTATGTGGCAAACTACAGGCTTTTACTGAGGGTCGTATAAAGGAACATGAACACATAGAGACCCTGTTACTGGGCAGAAGAGCACAGTACTAGGAGTACGCCCTTCCCACTCAGTTTAGTGCACACACATATTTAATGAGATTCAAGTAACAAGGCAATTTTTACCTTGAAGAAAGTGATTCTCAAGTTCATGTGGTAGAATATAAGAGAGACAAATGAGAATTTTGAAAACGAGACAACTGGGAGAGATGTTTACTAAATTATTTTAAAAGCAACGTTATCCGAAATAAGGTGGTACAAGAACTAAAGTTTATACACAGCAGGATCCATTGGGTCTGTTCCTGGACTGTAATCTGTTCTATTTATCTCCCTGTTCAATGTCTATGCCAGTTCCACCCACATTTCATTATCACAGCTTTAAGATATTTTAATGTATATAATTGGAAAAGATGGCCTCCCATCTCCTGGTTACAGCACTATACAGTTAATTCAATTCCTCAATAACCACAGAACCACCCAGCCACAGATTAGGTGGGGCCCAGGAAGCCATGCAGCCCTGAGGTAGCAAAGGTAAGCTAAACCTTCACCACACTGCCTTCCAGTGGCAGACATCACCAATCCATCTCAGCACCTCTTTCCCACTATGGGCTATCCACGGAACCCATTACCAACCAGAGACAGAATTCACAGTAAGCCCACTGGACATCTCTAAAGTTCAATCTCTTCATTTGATGGATGTGTCCCCCCAACCCCACCACCCCCCCCCACCAATCCTCATGACAATTCTGCCAAGCAGAGCAGAAAAAGGCTTGTTATCTTTTATTTTAGACAACAATGTTTCCAACAGGGAAAATAATACCCTAAACTCAGCTAAAGTCTGATAAGGGGCAGAGCCCTCAACGTTCCATCTTTCATATCCAGTCCTATGGTTCTTCCACTATGTCCTACTCCCCAAATGGACGCAGTGAGCCTATACAAAGTTTCCATCCTCTGTGCAAGGGAAACAAACAAACAAACAAACAGAATTAATTAGCCAAGCTTAGCCTTATGCGGGACTTAGTGTGTGTCAAGCACTGTTCTAGTGTTGTCAGTATTTCCTCATCTAATTCTCACCAGACCCATTTTACAGGTGAGGAAACTGACACAAAGAAGGTTAAGTAATTTTCCCAGAGGCCTGTGGTCCAGAAGGGGCAGATCTGGGTTTTGCATCCAGGTAGCCTCACTATGGGCTTCCCTGGCAGCTCAGATGTTAAAGCATCCACGTGCAATGCGGGAGACCTGGAATTGATCCCTGGGTTGGGAAGATCCCCTGGAGGAGGGCATGGCAACCCACTCCAGTATTCTTGCCTGGAGAATCCCATGGACAGAGGAACCTGGTTGGTACAGTACATGGGGCTGCAAAGTCGGACACGACTGAGGGACTAATGAACACAGCACAGCCTGACTATAAAGTGCACATCCTTAGTCACTCTGCTTCTCAGAGCAGTCACCTATGACTGTTTCTTCTGGGACCGGAGCAGCACCAGGAGCTGTGCTTGGTCCCACACTGCGTACTCCTACCAGACCTAATGCTGGGCTTATGTAAAATTACACTGCAAGGAACATCTTCGTACACAAAATATTTTGATATTTTAAAATCCTCTCCTTTGGATATATTCCCAAAGATGGATTATTGGGCCAAGGAGCGATATTAGTTCAACACAGTTCCATAATATATACACACACCCAGAGTTTTGGTCATTCCTTACATAGGTGATTACTGCTACTATGCTTTGGGAATCTGTTGATTTGGAAAAGAAATATAGTAAATTCTTCAAAAAGCGTTTTGTCAGCTCACTCTATTATTATGAAAGAGATTCAAGTTCAATGAAGAGAACTAGACCTATACTCCTATACCCCTCTGAGATAATCCCCATTAATGATTTTGCTCCTTGTGGCTCACTGGAACCCCTGAGCCTTCTAATCAGTGTTGGAAACTGCTCCAAGCTCATCACCAAGTTCAGCTCACCAACTCAGGAGCTCTACAGCTGCCTGCTTCATGCATTCACATCTTCAATGAGAAGTGACAAAAATCACCATTCATCATGAGGACAGGTGAGCCAGGCAGGCAGGACATACCTGATTTATTCCTCACCTGCTGGACAGGAGGGGGAAAGAAGCTCTGGGTTCCACTTCCTCAGGACAGCTGGGAGGTCACGGCAGGAGAATCTGAAGCCAGGTTTTCAGGGTCCTTCAGACTAGCAGTTTTCAAACAGCAGGTCGTGACCCACTGTGGGGTCTTGAAATCAATTTAACGAGTCACAGCCAGTATTTTTTAAAAACAGAATAGGAATTATCACAATGTACTGCAAGTGGTTAAGTACAAATACTGTTCCCTGCTTTTGCTTTATTTCTATGAGTACATATGTGTATGTAAGTGAAAGTGAAAAAGTGAAAGTTGATCAGTCGTGTCCAACTCTTTGCGATCCCATGGACTATACAGTCCATGGAATTCTCCAGGCCAGAATACTGGAGTGGGTAGCCTTTCCCTTCTCCAGGGGATCTTCCCAACTCAGGGATCGAACCCAGATCTCCCGCATTGCAGGAGGATTCTTTACCAGCTGAGCCACAATGGAAGCAGTTTTCAAACAGCAGGTCATGACCCACTGTTGGGTCTCGAAATCAATTTAATGAGTCACAGCCAGAATTAAAAAAAAAAAAAAAAAAACAGAATAGGAATTACCACAATGTACCACAAGTGGTTAAGTGTAAATACTGTTCCCTGCTGCTGCTGCTGCTAAGTCGCTTCAGTCGTGTCCGACTCTGTGCGACCCCATAGACGGCAGCCCACCAGGCTCCCCCGTCCCTGGGATTCTCCAGGCAAGAACACTGGAGTGGGTTGCCATTTCCTTCTCCAGTGCATGAAAGTGAAAAGTGAAAATGAAGTCGCTCAGTTGTGTCTGACCCTTAGCGACCCCATAGACTGCAGCCTACCAGGCTCCTCCGTCCATGGGAGTTTCCAGGCAAGAGTACCGGAGTGGGGTGCCATTGCCTTCTCCAAAACCACCACCATACTTGACACTAAAAATTCACTGAAAGTTAAGTTCATCCTTCTTTGGTGATTCATACTATTTCACTGGCCCAGAATGTACTGTTCTATCCTTTTTCCTACAGATTCCTTTTTAGACTTGAAAGCCCTATCTATCCTTCACAGCCAAGCACAAATGCCACTTCCTCCAGAAAGCTGCCCAGGGTTTTAACAGGATTCATCCTTCCCTCTACCAAACGTCCTCAGTATCCAGTTTCAGAGCCCTAAGCACTTTCCACAGCACATTACAGATGGCTGTGAAGGGAATCCATATTGATTCAACACCATAGGTGGAACAAATATTTAATGGATGGTTGAAATAATTCAGAAGATATTTAGGATGTCAAAAGACGAAGGATCTCATCCAAAAATGGATTATCAACATAAACGCAGAAAAAAATAATTAGTAGAGAATTCTGGCTAATAAAATGAAATTTAAAATAATTTACTAAAAAATACATGTTGATATAAATAAACAAGGATAAACATGAAATTATCAGAGATCATCTTGGAAAAGTACGAAATTATGGAATCCTTTCTTTTTTGTATATATATATCCTAGGTTTCCTCATTGAACAGGAATTCCTTTTATCATAATAAGGTCAACAAAACATGTGTTTGAAGAATTTACTGTGGTTCTTTTCCAAATTATCAGAGGCTCCTAAAGCTTAGAGACAATAAATACCCAAAACTAATATCTACCTTTGACCCAGTAACCTCTCTTTGGGAATATATTCAAAAGGGATGGCTTTAAAATATAAGAATATTTAATATGTTTATTACAATGCAATTTTAAAATTTTATTTATTCATGGCTGTGCTAGGGCTTTGCTGTTGCCTACAGACTTTCTTTAGCTGCAGCAAGTGGGGGTTACTCTCCAGTCGTAGCGCAAGGGTTTCTCACTGCAGTGGCTTCTCTTGTTATGGAGCGCAGGCTCCAAGGCGCACAGGCCTCAGCAGCCGCAACACCTGGGCTCAGCAGTTTGCGGCCCATGAGCTTAGCTGCCCTGAGGCATGTGAGATCTTCCAGGACCAGGGATCAACCTAGCATCCCCTGCACTGCAAGGTGGAATCCCAACCACTGGACCACCAGGAAAGCACCTTCTACAGTGTAATTTTATAAAAGACAAAAAAAAAGGACCAACCTAAATGTTCACCAACAGCCTATGGGTTAAGTAAACTATTTTTGCTCTCTTCTGTGAGTACTGTGCAATCTTGAAAAATGATGGATTATGAAGACAAAGAAAAACTGGGAGAAGGAAAAAACGGAGGCAGAACTCTAATTTATTATTATTCAAACAATAAAAACATGCTTATTAAGTAATTAGAAGGAAATGTACCAAAACAGTGACTATATGGGGGCTGGAATATATTTAGCACAATTTTTTTTTCTCTACTTTCTGATTTATCTGTAATATCATTAGGTTACTTTAATTATTTAAAAACTAATTTATTAAAACAAACATTAGCATACATCTAACTGCAGCCAGGGAATAATCTGTTTAATAATACCTGTTTCAGATAAGCCATGCATTGCTTCCCTTTCAATTCAAGAAGCACATACTAGCACCACTCTATGCCAGGCACGATGGGGATCAAGGTATGTATGAGCTCTAAGGGAAGTTATCTGTGCATCCGAAGACACAGAACGTTGTTAAAGAACTCCACAGGCTCTAAAGTTGTTCAAACTCAGGCTCCAATCCTCACTCTGCCACGCCCCCGTGGTGAACGAAAGAGCCAATTACCTACCTATGGTAAGTTACCTAACCTTATGAACCACAGTTTCCATATCTATAATGGCACTGATGCCAGCGTGGGTATCAATGAGAGCCTGTCCAATCAAACAGCCCACCAGAAAGCTGTCCCAATATGGTAAGCACTGCAGGTGGCAATTTATATGCTAGTTTATAAGTCTGTTCTTAAAATATGATTCACGTTTATTTTAAAGTGATCAAATTAAAACAGTGCGATACCTGTACAGCCAGAGAACATAAGGGTCCAGAAGTAGACCTAAGTATACGGAAATTTAATATAAGACTAAAATGGCATTTCACATCGGGGAGGAAAAGATGGATCATTCAATTACTGATGTTGCAGCAAGCAGCTCACCATTTGGAAAAAAAATATACAGCCTGATCCTTATGCCCCTCTCTATGCCCTTTAATGTATTAAAACAAATACATTCCAGATGGACAATTTATATGTAAGAAAACAAAACTTACATGAAATAATAGAAAAAATAAGGGTGACTATTTCTAGAGACAGACTTAGAACCCTTTGGCTATCAAAGGGGAAAGGCAGGGTGGGAGGAACTGGGACACTGGGACTGACATACATCAGATCAGATCAGTCGCTCAGTCGTGTCCGATCTTTGCGACCCCATGAATCGCAGCACGTCAGGCCTCCCTGTCCATCACCAACTCCCAATAATATGTATAAAATAGGAAACTAATGAGAGCCTACTATATAGCACAGGGAAGTCTACTCAGTGCTCTGTTGGGACCTAAATGGGAAGGAAATCCAAAAAAGAAGGGACATATGTATACATACGGGCTTCCCGGGTGGCGCTAGTGGTAAAGAACCCTGCTGTCAATGCAGAAGACAGAAGAGCACTGGTTTGACCCCTGAGTCAGGAAGATCCCCTGCAGGAGCGTAGGGCAACCCACTCCAATATTGTGCCTGGAGAATCCCACGGACAGAGGAGCCTGGCGGGCTACAGTCCATGGGGTCACCAAGAGTCAGACAGGGCTGAGGCAACTCAGCACACAGGCACGCATGTACACATTCTGCTGATTCTTTTTGCTGCACAGTAGAAACTAACACGATATTGTAAGGCAACTATACGCCAATAAAAATTAATGTAAAAAATGGAGACTATTTCTATAAAATCTTTTTGTGTTGTTTCCAGGTATTTGATATTACACACAATTCTACTGCGAGCACTTATGCACATTCCCAGTGGTAGAGAGGTACAAGTATTTCTTGTGTGTATGTTCCAACAAGACAAATTGCTTATTTGTTAAATAAATGTTAATTTTTTCTAAAACCATCTTAAACATTGTAAAGTGTGTAGTCCAGTCGAGCTAAGTACATCCCCAGTGTTGTGCAACAGACGTCTAGAACTTTTTCAACTTGCAAAACTGAAAGTCTGTACCCACTACACAGCCCCTCTGCATTTTCCCCTTCCCCCACCCCTGTCAACCACCATCTACTTTCTGTTTCTATGAGCTCCACCGCTTTAGATGCCTCCCATGAGTGGAATCATACAAGATTTATTTTTTAGAGACTGGCTTATTTCCTTTAACATAATGTCCTCAAGGTTTATCCATACCGTAGTATATGACAGGGTTTCCTTCTTTTTAAAGGCTGAATAATGTTCCACTGTATGTCTATCCTACATTTTATTTATCCATTCATTAAAGAACAGATGAGTTCCTTCCACCTCTTGACTACTGTGAATAATGTGGCAATAAATGGATGTACAAGTACTTCTATGAGATCCTGCTTTAAATTCTTTCAGATAGATACCCAGGAGTAGGATTACTAGACCATACGGTAATTCTATTTTTACTTTTTAAGGAACTCCCATGTTGTTTTTCATAGCAGCAACATCAACAATACATGAGGGTTACCAATTTCTCAACATTTTCACCAACACTTTTCTGTTTTCTGATAGTGGCCATCCTAATGGGCGTGAAATGATATCTCATTGTTTTTAAATTGTGTTTCTCTAATGATTAGTGATACTGAACACATTTTCATATGCTTGGTGGCCATCTGCATATCTTCTTTGGAGAAATGTCTACTCAAGTCTTTTACCAAAGTTGGATTTTGTTATTGCTGTGGTTGCTAAGTTGTAGGAGTTCTTTATGTATCTTGGAAACTAACCCATTACCAGATATTGAATTTACAAATACTTTCTTCCATTCTGCAGGCTGCCTTTTCACTATGAATTCTTAATGTCTTTTAATTAAATTAATTAATGTTAAATGCATTAAAATAAAATTCATTTAGCCATATTCATTAGATTCTTAATGTCTTTTCAAGTGTGACATACACAAAAAATGGAGTCCCAAACACCAACATGTAAATATTAAAAACTGAACATTTTCTTTAACCATCACTAAATAATACCTTTTTCAAAAAAGAAAAACTTAGAATTTAAATAGCAAAGAGTCAATATCTCTAAAATCCAAAGAGTTTTTTTTTTTTTTAAAAAAAAGGGGGGGGGGGACAAATACCCCAAAAGAAAAAAGGGCAAAATGCTTGAACAGGCAATTCACAAAAGAAGAAACACGAGCAGCTAATAAAATACACCAATAGATGTTCAGCTTCATTAATTCGTCCACTGGGACATCAAAGGTATTTGGCAACAGAAGGCGACGGCCACAGCGTGCATAGAGAGCGCTCACAATCTCCTGGTAGAGACGCAAACCGATACGACCTGTAAAACGTGAACATGCTGAGATTCAGCTGTTGACCGCTTCACAAGTGATGCCAAGGAGAGTACCATACAGACGAAGGTAAAATCAAATCCAAAAGGGTCAGAAATAACCAAAATCCTGCAGGCACTGGTTTTGAGGACATATACACAGTAGAAACACAATGCAGGCAGTAAATTAAGAACAAATTTACTGATGAAAAAGGTATCAGTGAGTTTTAAAATGAAAAAAGAAAGCAGGCTACTGAACAGCATGAAGAATATAGTCTCACTTCTATAAATATTTACATATGTATTTAAATAATGTTCATCAAAATGTAAACAGTGGTAGGATTTGGGGTGGTTTTTTAAAAAAAATAATAATCTTGTTTTTCTGTATGCCTGAATGTTTTTGTAATGAACATATTTTTCTATAAGCAGGGGGGAAAAGAACCTATTTTTACTTAGGAAAAAAAAAAGAAGAGTAAAACCAACTCTTGGACAGCCATTTCATACTCAGAATGGAAATAATGTGGGACAGGGTGATGAGGAAGTCCTGGGTTTACACTCTGGCTCAGACACTAATCACCTGAATGACCTTCGGCAAATTAGTTCTTTGTGCCTTGGTTTCTTCACCAGTAAATAAACATGATAATAATTCTACGTAATGGCATTACTTTGAGGACAGGACTAACGCTGAGTAAGTCTCAATAAACGTTAGTTTCATTCTCTCCTTTAGTTCATTATTGAAAGTACCTAGCTGTCCCTGTCATGTTTATTTACTGGTGAGGAAATGAAGGCACAAAGAAGTAACTTGCCCAAGATCATTCAGCTGATTAGCTGGAATCAAGATTGCTGGGAGAAATATCAATAACCTCAGATATGCAGATGACACCACCCTTATGGCAGAAAGCAAAGAAGAACTGTCAGTAATGCCTAAAGAGCCTCTTGATGAAAGTGAAAGAGGAGAGTGAAAAAGTTGGCTTAAAGCTCAACATTCAGAAAACGAAGATCATGGCATCTGGTCCCATCACTTCATGGCAACTAGATGGGGAAACAATGGAAACAGTGAGAGACTTTATTTTGGGGGGCTCCAAAATCACTGCAGATGGTGACTGCAGCCATGAAATTATAAGACGCTTGCTCCTTGGAAGAAAAGCTATGAGAAACCTAGACAGCATATTAAAAAGCAGAGACATTACTTTGCCAACAAAGGTCCGTCTAGTCAAAGTTATGATTTTTCCAGTAGTCAGGTATGGATGTGAGAGTTGGACTATAAGGAAAGCTGAGCACCGAAGAATTGATGCTTTTGAACTGTGGTGCTGGAGAAGATTCTTGAGAGTCTCTTGGACTGCAAGGAGATCCACCCAGTCCATCCTAAAGGAGATCAGTCCTGGGTTCATTGGAAGGATTGATGTTGAAGCTGAAACTCCAATACTGTGTCCACTTGATGCGAAGAACTGACTCATTGGAAAAGACCCTGATGCTGGGAAAGATTGAAGGCGGGAGGAGAAGGGGACGAGAGGATGAGATGGGTGGATGGCATCACCGATTCGATGGACATGAATTTGAGTAAGCTCCAGGAGTGGGTATTGGACAGGGAGGCCTGGTGTGCTGCAGTCCATGGGGTCTCAAAGAGTCGGACACGACTGAGCAACTGAACTGAACTGAGCTGTCCCTGGCTCATACCAGGTTGCTGGAGATTTGTCTGGTGACTGAATGGGATGGATGGATAAGCAGATAGTCTTAAGGAAGGACAGACATCTGAAGGATGGAAAGATGAAATGGGTGGATGAATGGGTCTGTGGAGAGAAGGATGGATAGGTGAACAGCCAGACAGATGGGTTGGTGAGATAGAATGTCAGTCTGTGTTTTCCAAAGAGCCACATCGATATATATCCCATCCTACATACTCAGCGTGATGCTGACACAACTCCATGGAGAGGCGGAGTTTATGTCTCTCCTCTTGAACTGGGGCACACTTTTACAATCGCTTCAACCAAAAGACTGACATGGAAGTTGTGCTGCATGAGGTCTGAGGCTAGATCATTCAAGGAGATGCTGCAACTGCTTGACTCTATGCCTTCATAGGACATGCGCCTTCGGGGCCTCAGGGTGCCATGTAGAAGTCTGGTCAAGTATCTCTATGCTAGAGAGACCACACAGAGATACACGGAAAGGCAGAAAGATGGATTAGATAGATATAGATTGGATACACAGATGGACAGATTAGAAAGATATACATATATGAAGTAGATGGATGGAGAGAAAGACATATATAAATAGATAGATAGAGAGATCAGTGGGTGGGAAGGTGAAGGGATGATGCATAGATGGAGGGATACTCCAGGAGCCCCAGCCGTTCTGAGTCTTCCAAGCCCTGGCACCAAACAGGACAGTGGAGAGCCCTTTAAGATGACCCCAGCCCCAGCCATCTGGCCACAACCACTGAGAGACCCTGAACCAGACTGACCAACTGAGTCACTTCCACTTTCTCAACCCACAGAAACCGTGAGAGACCACTGTTCTGTTAAGCCACTAAGCTTTGAGCTGATGTGTTATACAGTAATAGATATCTATCTAATACAGATGGTGAGATAAGCGTATATGGGTAGGAGGAGGCACTGATGTGGAATAAGTAACTTCTCTATGTGCCTTGTCTTGTACACCGCTCTGCTCCACCAGCCTCCTGCTTACCTACCAATTACAAGCCTTTCTCACCTCGATGGTTAATACTCTCAAAAGGGAGCATCCCAAGCTCTGACTTTCTGATTAATTGCCTGCTTGCCCCTGAACAAACTAACAGCACATACTTTCTGAAGGCACCCAATGGACCACCTAGCCTAAGTCTTTATATTGTATAGTGGGGGAAACTGAGGCCCAAAGAGGGAAAAGAGATCCCCCCAACCACGGCTGAATTAGGAGCAGGGCTCAGACTAGAGACCACAATTCCTGCCTTGAAGCTCAGCGCTATTTCTCCTCCAAAAGCCTGTGGGCTCCTGGTACCCCTGAGTTTGAGTCCTGCCTCTCCCACTCACCGCCTGTGATGACATTCCCATCAGGGCAGTGAGCAATGCTGTGGGCCCTGGCAGGGACGTGCCAGAGCTCTTGGCTCCAAGCATACCTTACATCTGTCTGGGCATAAATTTGCATTCTGAATCCAGGAGGCCTCGATTCCAAGTATGTCAAATGTAATTAATTACAGCAAACCTTCTGCAACTGTTTTCAAACGCGGTATTAAAGGCTCTGTGCGCATGAAACACACAGCCCAGGTCCACCGAGGCGAGCTGGGAGCTGAGGAATAGGAGACGGCAAGTGCCATACGAGGTCCTCGGAGTAGAGAGGGCAACTTCCCATGACAGCAGAGTTCAGACAACCCCCCACGGTAAGGTCTGGGGCAGGGCATGGGCAGAGCATCTAATGGGGTTCAGGTTCCAGCCAGTCACCAACTCCACATTTTGGCCACGTTACTTCACTTTCCTCAAAGGAATGTTGTGAGCCTGGAATCTGGCATCCATCTGAATTTGAATCAACGATGGCTCAGCGGGTAAAGAACAGTCTGCAATGCAGGAGATACCAGAGACTCAGGTTCAGTTCCTAGGTTGAGAAGATCCTCTAGAGAAAGAAATGGCAACCCACTCCAGTAATCTTGCCTGGAAAATCCTATGGAGAAAGGAGCCTGGTGGGCCACACAGTCCGTGGGGTTGCAATGAGTAGAACGCGACTGACAGCTAAGCACTGGGCAATTCCATTTACTGCAATCTCAATTCTCTCATATATTAAAAGAAAGAAAAGAAAAATCCCTGCTTTCCAGGGTGGTGGTATTAAATGAGATAATAGATGTTCAATGCTTAACCCAGTGCCTGGCATATAAGAAGTCAATAAATGTGCAGTGATTACAGTTCAAGGCAGACAAATTCTACTTTGCAAAAATCAAGTGAGATAGAATGCTGAACTTCAGCCTTTTGACAGAAAGAGTTCTTAATGAAAGAACAAAAACTTGTAAGGCTGAATTTCCAATGCATTGCTCAAACTCCTTTCAAAACACTAACAGTGGGAGAAGCAGGTTGGAAAGGTGGGCCCAGGTTCAAGTTTAGCTTCACTGCTTCCCACAAGGTCAGTCACCTTCCTCCAGGTCCCTAAGTCAGGGGAGCTAGGTGACCTTCTCACCCCGCCAGCTCTGTCCACTAGGCAATATGCCCTCCAGGTTTTCTAGAAGCCTTGCTTCCCAAATCATTACAGGGAGCAGATCCAACTTAGTAAGAGAATGGCTTCCAGCCCCCGGGGAACCCAAAACCCACAGACCCGAATGGGACCTGGATTTCTATGCCCAAACCAGTCCTGAATTGTGTACTCTGATTCAAAAAGACCCTAGAAGACTAAATAGATTGAAATTCTTTTGGCAATCAGAAAAACTGTCAGGGATGGTCTTTTAGATTTGTTATTGCTCATCTTGTTAGGTTTACTTTCTTCCAAAGTGTTTAATTAATGTTTAGGGGAATGGATAAGGAAAGTGGCAAGCATTTTAATTCCCTCCCCCAAATTACTAGTATCTCACTCTGTGCCTCTCTCAAGTTCCCATGACCCCTCCATTTTAACCACCCAGTTATGCTGATTCCTATACCACTACATCCAGAGAAGGCAGTGGCACCCCACTCCAGTACTCGTGCCTGGAAAATCCCATGGGCGGAGGAGCCTGGTGGGCTGCAGTCCATGGGGTCACTAAGAGTCGGACAAGACTGAGCAACTTCCCTTTCACTTTTCACTTTCACACACTGGAGAAGGAAATGGCAACCCACTCCAGTGTTCTTGCCTGGAGAATCCCAGGGATGGGGGAACCTGGTGGGCTGCTGTCTATGGGGTCGCACAGAGTCAGACACGACCAAAGTGACTTAGCAGCATACCACGACATCATCTTCCCTTCTCCATCCCAAACTCTTCAGTCTTGTCGTCCGTCCAATGAGCCAATGAAGCTGCCCTGTGACCTAACCCTCGAGAACAAGTTACTCGTTCTGTCTGGGGTGTTCAGGTTGCCTTAGATTGGTATGGTCCAAGAGAAACGGAATATAAGTCATTAGGTAATTTCAAATTTTCTAGTGGTCACGTGTAAAAAACTGAAAATAAAAGCAAGTGAAATGTTTAATATCTTATTTAACACAACATACAAAATACTATCATTTTAATCTTATTTTTAAAAATGATGACTGAGATCTTCTACAGTCATTTCTTATTTTTCCTACTGATTCTTTAAGATCTGGATCTAGAGAAGAGAAAAATGACAATTCAACAAAAATAAATAAATAAATAAAACAAACCCAGTGTGAATTTTTACACTTACAGCACATCTCAGTTCAGGTCAGCCACATTTCAACTGCTCAACAGCCACATGTGGCTGGTGGTTACCAGTACGTATTGGATGGCACAGACTTCAATCATCTCCACGAGCTTGTTAGCTCTAGACTCCTGTGATCCAAAAAGACGAGCCTCACAACAAATTCCACCTCAAGCTAGCAGCCCCAGGGAAGTTTCCCTTCCCTGAGGCCTCATTTTCAGGACAGTTTCAGTTTTACTTCAGATCAGTTTCATTTTCTGCTTTTCTAGCATATATTAAAAAAAAAAAAACCCACATAAATACACTGAAATTTTTATAGTTATTTTTTCCCCAGTTGATGAAATTTTTTTTTAAAGTCTCCAGCATCCAAAATGCCTTTAATTATTGTCTCTGGGTATTCCAAGGGCTCTGGTTATGTCCCCTCATCTCGCAAAACTCTGAGCCCAAACAAATTCTCGGCAAAATTTCACCAGATGAAAATTCCCATTCTCAATTCTCTTTAAGAATATTGGGGCTGGTGGGAATTTGACCAGAAGGCAGCTCAAAGCGGAATATGCAGATGACCCCACCCTTATCGAAGAAAGCAAAGAAAAACTAAAGAGCCACTTGATGAAAATAAAAGAGGAGAAGTGAAAAAGATGGCTTAAAACTCAACATTCAAAAAATGAAGATCTATCTTCGTTCAAAGTGATCATCCCATCACTTCATGGCAAACAGATGGGGAAACAATGGAGACAGGGACAGGCTGTATTTTCTTGGGCTCCAAAATCACTGTGGATGGTGACTGCAGCCATGGAATTAAAAAACGCTTGCTCCTTGGAAGAAAAGTTATGACAAACCTAGACAGCATATTAAAAAGTAGAGACATTACTTTGCCAACAAAGGTCCATCTAGTCAAATCTATGGTTTTTCCAGTAGTCATGTATGGATGGGAGAGCTGGAACATAAAGAAAGCTGAGCTCCGAATAACTGGTTGCTTTTGAACTGTATGTGTGAAGACCCTTGAGGGTCCCTTGGACTGCAAGGAGATCAAAGCAGTCAATCCTAAAGGAAATCAGTCCTGAATATTCATTGGAAGGACTGAAGCTGAAGCTGAAACTCCAATACTTTGGCCACCTGTGGCGAAGAACTGACTGATTAGAAAACACTCTGATGCTGGGAAAGATTGAAGACAGGAGGAGAAGGGGACAACTGAGGATGAGATGGTTGGATGGCATCACTGACTCGATGGACATGAGTTTGAGCAAGCTCTGGTAGTTGGTGATGGACAGGGAAGCCTGGCGTGGTGCAGTCCATGGGGTCACAAAGAGTCAGACATGACTGAGGGACTGAATTGAACTGAGAAGGGCTGGCCCCTCGGGCATACTGTCTTAGGCAATAATACATCCAGAAAAAGAGCCAAAACAGCTTCTGATTTTTAATGTTACCAGTAAACTGCAAGCCAGGGGCTTGCTGAGGGCCACTCGGACCTCCTCCACCTGTTAGGAGTCATTTCCACCCACGGGGGAGACATCAGATTTGGTTTCTCCCTGGATCCCCCTCCCCTCCACGAGCAGGACTGGCCCTGGGAATCAGAGGTTCCATCCCTAACACAGAACGTCACTTCACTAGAAAGCAAGTGTTCGTGTGGTTTCCACAGCATACTGGAGAGCGGAGCATCACCTGACTCCATTTTTTTCTCTTTAGCTTATATATGTGGGGAAGGAAATGGCAACCCACTCCAGCATTTTTGCCTGGGAAATCGCATGGACAGAGGTGCCTGGCGGGTTGCAAAGAGTCGGACACGACTGAGCGACTAAGCACAGCACAGCTTATATTTGAAGCCGCCTCCTGCTTCGTCAGCCAAAATATTTATATCATTTTTCTGTCGACTCAATACCATCCTCACCTTGGCCTCCCTCCTCTCCTTTTTAAGAAAAGAAAGGAGTTGTCGCCAATACGTTTCCCTGTTTATGAAGCACTTTTGAGTTCTGTTAACTCAAGGGATGCTTGCAGGAAGCCTGTGAGGGGTATACGAGTGGACTGTTCTGCCACGTAGCAGATCAACAGAGGTGCATCGGGGCACCCAGATGCCAGTGCCTTCCGGGTTGCAGCAGGTCACATACAAGGCTGAAATGGGAGGAGGCTGGCAACTGACTCAAACAGGAGAACACATACACTGCAAAGGCCTGAAAGTTCTGAATTTTTTAAATCTTAGGCTGGCAAATCAAATAAAATAAAACAAGATTTAAGGGGCCAATTCACCTTGCGTGCACCCATCTGTGACTCTGGGTTTGTACAATTTACCCAACAGGGCACTGATGATCAGGAATTGGCTCTAGCTATAAAAATTAACATGTAGAAAACAAAACAAAATAAACCATACACAGGGCTTCAGAGTTTAAAAAACATTTTCAAATATGCTACCTCACATCATTCCTGTGAAGGACTGTGTCCATCTCAGGTCCCAGATGCAGAAAATAAGATTCCCAGGAACGGCTGGTGTGTAAACAGCAAACCCAGGTGCTCATGTAGGAACCCCACCTGCCCGCCCCCCGCCAGCCACGTCATCTGTACAATACGAGTGAGCAAGCGGGCAACACCACCCAACCCAGTGGCCCAGCCACCACATCTTCCCTTTGAAACCTGATCACGCAGGGATCAGACAGAGAAGCAGGTCATCCAGCCCTGCTTTGATGACAACCCCAAGGGGATCTAATTATAACAGGGAAGGGAGGAGTCAAGACCCTCTCACAATTTCTCAAGACCAAATTAACTCTAATTCCTTTTGACAGAGTGTTTGTGCAAATAGTAGGAAAAGCACTGGTTGAGGAGTTAAGAAATCTGAGGTTTGAAGTGGCTCCGCCTATCCACTGAGGTTCTGGGCAAGTAATTCCACCTCTCTTCCCAGGTGGGTGCGTGTCCGTGTGCATGTCTACGTGTGTCTGTGTGTGTGTGTGTGCGTGTTAAGAAATCTGAGGCTTGAAGTGGCTCCGCCTATCCACTCAGGTTCTGGGCAAGTAACTCCACCTCTCCCCCCAGGCGTGTGTGCATGCGTGCGTGTGTGCCTAAATCAGAAATGACAAACTGGTTTCATATGGTAGCTTCATACTAAGAAGGACTCTAAGGCCACTGGCCAGGCTCCATGGAAAAGACTGCCATGACTGATTAGCAATGTCTGCCACAGGCTTAAAAATAGGGAGTGGTGGCATGTATATTACTTATTTACCATCCCTGGATTAGATGCACAAATAACACACTGCAAGTGAAAAGTAACTTTTTTCTCACACCCCTCGCAACTTTTCAGCAGAACCCTGTGCCACACTTGTTACTGCCTTCATCATCATCACTGTTATCATCACCACTTTACAGATGCAGAAAACCTGGACAAAGCTCACAATATGATTAAGGAGCAGAGCAGGGAGGGGAGCGGAGCCTTGCCCCCCAACTTCCATCTGTTTGTTCTACCCTTGGAAATGTCCAGCTGGTGTTGTTCTGCCACTGGCAGGACAGTTCGTCCACATGGCCATACAGAAGGGACCACCTGTTTCCAAGGCTTCACCTTCCTCCCACGGGCTGCTTCAGCCTTTCAGAAAAGGGACCAGAGCAAGACACAGAAGGAAAGTGAGGCTAATTCAGAGTTCCAGATGCTTCTTCCAAAGGCAAAGTTCCAGCCTCACTTATAGGTGGAGACGCCAAGCCCAGAGATAAGTGAGGTTAAAATAAAAGGGCAGAATTGGAAGTCCCTAATTGTCACAGTTCACCCACCAGGAACAGGACACTCTATATCCTCAATTCCAAGGTGCCTTAGACTGTCAGATACACCATCGATTTTATAATAGCTTTCTGAGACCAAAAAAAAAAAAAATAAGGGAGAAACAGTGCTGCAACAGAACACACACATCTACTGTAAAACACATCCCAATTTCAGAAATAAGAAAATGTGGGAACTTGACCATGGAGGAAATATGGGAGTCTGTGCTCACTTACTGAGCTGGGCTATACAGTGTTAACAATGACAGCACTTTCTAAAACTTATAGGGAAAAACAATTAAGCAAATAAACAGAATATTCTCAGTTATCCTCCATAAATTTTCCCTGAATCTTTAGCAGGTGCAAACGGGAATCTGACCAAAGGTGGGGTCTGGTTGAACATCAAATCACACATTAAGCTACTTCACATTTAAGGGGCCCGTGTATCTACAAATAATCCTCTGACATCCAATTCCAGGGCCTACGGCCAAGACCAGCTCCGGGAGTAAGGACAGGGAATTATCAAGTCCCCTCCACCCCAAGGCACTCCCCCTCTTCCACCTCCTTGGACATGCTGGGCCCCATTCTCAATACATGCAAATCTGGATCTCTCCATCTATTTTAAGGAAATGGTTCATACAACAGGAGAGAAAAGGGGTGGGGAACTTTTGAAAAATCTCCACAACATGCGAAGTCAAAGGAGCATTAGTCTCATCCAGGGAGCCCTCTCTGATTTATTATTATTATTTATTTATTATTATTCCCAGGGAGCCATGGGCTTTGGAGCCAGTCCTAAGAAATCTATTTATGGCTTCCTAACAAAATACAGGTGTTGACCAAATGGCCAAACCCAAATTGGTCACCTACTCTTCATTAGCCCCAAATCCAGATGATCTGAGCTCTTTCCAAAAAATAAGATTAAGTCATCAAACATTTATTGAGCTGCTGCTCTGTGCCAGACCCTAAACTGAATAACCCATGATCTCTGCCCTCAAGGAACTCGCAAGCTGGCTGGTGAGTCAGAAATGCGAACAACCAACTCCCATCTGTGAGTCCAGACTACCTGGAAAGTCCTGCAGGCTACAAAGGTCCAGGGGACTCCAGAGAAGAGAACATGCAGGTGGGTCTCAAGGGGGTCTGGTTTCTCATGGGACAGAGGAAAATGAGGGAAAGGTCATGAGAGACAGAAGGCCTGGTGTGAACAGACTCTCAAAGGTAGACAGTTTAGGGCTTCCCTGGTGATCCAGTGGTTAAGAACCTGCCTTGCAATGCAAGGGACACCAGTTCGATCTCTGGTCCAGGAGGATCCCACATGCAAAGGAGCAACTAAGCCAGAGTTACTGAGTCCACGTACCTGGAGCCCGTGCCCCACAGCAAGAGAAGCCACTTCAAGGAGAAGCCCACGCACCACAATTAGAGAGTAGCCCCACTCACCACAACTAGAGAAAACCCGAGTGCAGCAACGAAGACTCAGCACAGCCAGAAAATAAAATAAATCCTCAAAAAAAAAAGGTAGACGGTTCACCACGAATTAAGATTTATCCCTTTAAACAGTGTGCCACAGGCTTTGAAACAAACCCAGGAATATCTGGAGGCGCCAGAGCATCCTTGGAATGAAAGCACTGACAACGCTTTGGACAGGAAAGACATGTAGGGCCCAGGAGATGTCTCATCCTAGTCTGTTTTAACACAACACACAAAAAATGCACATTTTCTGTTGTTACTTAATTCTACCTATTAAAGATAAGTCAGCAAGTTTGCAGAACAACCGAAATTGCCGTCACTGGCATTCAACCTCCACAAATGGAGACCACTGGATCAAGAGATTACTAACATGTACTGACCACCTTCTAAGGAGTGGCTGGATAGAACACGTGAATTGCTTCATTTAATCATAAAACAACCTTTCAAGGTCAAGATTATTTCACCCCTTCTTCCAGATGCAGAAGTTGTGGTTCCAAAACCAAAGGAGACTTTTCCAAAGTAACACAAGGCTAACCACGCAATGAGGTTGGGTTTCAAACTCTGGTCTGGCTGACCTCACATCCACCTTTCCATTTCACCAATTGGGTGGCTGTTAGAAATTTTCTATGCTTCGTGTTTAAGGCCTCCCCTGGGGGGAATTTCCTGGTGGTTCCATGTTCAGTTCAGAAATGAATTGCACTGACTGATCATCTTTGCATCCAGATCTCCTCCCACCCCTCAGACCCCCAATCCTGGTCCTACGCACCTGCTGTCTTCTTCCATCTTCATCCTTTTCTCAAGAAATACTTTTTAAACCAACCTCCTAGGACAGACTCCTCCACTTCTCAACTTCAACGGCACACATACTGAGACACAATATCTTGGAGTTTCTAGCCATCATCTGTCCTTCCGTCTAAAGCATTCCGGCCTAACGTTGGCAGAAGACTGCTTTAGGGCAAATACAAGGGAGGCATGGACCACTTTGGCCAGAAGAGGCTATACGGATGAAACGCCTCAGTGCGTAGAGTTCAGAAAGGAAGTCCCACAAACAAAACCAAGGGCTTTCAAAGATGTGTTCTCACCTTCTGAGGCCACCCAGTAACAACAAAATGGAACACTGGTCTGGTTCTATGCTGTCCAATACAGAAGCCACTAGCCACACATGGCTACTAGCATGTGAAATGTGGCTAGTCAGAAAAGACTCAGTATCCCTCCAAAGAAAGAATGTAAACCTGCACATTAATAATTTCTATATTAATGAATACTGAAATGATAGCACTGTGGATATACTGTTACATAATCCATAGTATTAAAATTAATTTCATCTGTTTCTTCTTGGTTTTTCTAAAGCGTGACTAGAAAATTCTAAATGACATATGTGGCTCACATTTGTGACTTGAATTTTATTTCGATTGGACAGCACTGGCCTGACACATTTAAAAGATGAGAAGACCAAGACAGCAATTCTGGAGTTTTTTAGGAAGCGCATACACACAAAAACACAGACATTCACTCAGAGTCTGATAGGTATTTAAATATAGCACAGACATGAACTTTCTTAACTCCAAAAAAAGTCCTCTGGCAATGTGAAGTAAGTGAGGAATAAAAGTAACTGGGGCTGCTCTCCCAGTGACCAAGACTGGGATCCCACACTACTTATACAGTCTCCTTCCCAGCCAGAGGACCTGGCCAAGATGCCACTTCACTCTGGAAGGACAAGCTAACAGCACCTGCCCTTCCCGTCTCATCCAAGGCCAACAAGCTGGGGTACGTGCCTGACTGCCAGCTACGTGGTTGAGACTTCTTCACAGCTGGCCCTTCAGGTAAGCTCAACCAGAGAATAAAAAAAAAAAAATGTGACCCAGGACACTGATCCCAAAGGGTTCATGTGAAAGTCTACTGGGGTAATAAGAAAATGAAGTATAAGCAGCAATATGCGGGATTCCTGGAGCACATCATCGTCGATCATCTGGACCAGCAACTGTCAAATTCTTTTAACCATACCTCACAGTAGGACTTAATCGTGCACACCCATCAGCATATGTAAATAAAACTAGAGTTTCGTTAAGACAACACTTCCCTGGGATACATAGCTATGCCTCTGCTAGTGTGTGTTCCCCTGTATCCTACTCTGTTCTTTTTGTGTGTGTGCTGACTGTGATCCACTGAACTGATCTTACAACCCACTAATGAGTCGTGACTCACAACCTAGCCTGGGTATGGCGAGTACAGGCACACTCCCCATCCTGTGATGGGCACTGCTACGTGACCACTGCACCCCATCCTCCACAATGTCGGAGTCCGGATGTGACCTCAGAATCCTTCTCAACACAGAGATCCAGGTAGCTACAGCCCATCGCATGGAGTCAGAATCAGAGAAGAAAACGACTTATTAGGATCACTGCTCTGTTCCAAAGCTCTCATACGACAAACACAAAGACTGAGGGCTCAGAAGGAAAAAAGTGGTTTGTCCAAGATCATACAGCAAGACCGTGGGCAAACTAAGCCTCCTGTGTACCCACAAAGCCTCTTCACCTTCCATCACCAGGGAGGAGACGCAACTGACATGCAACATTACAAGAACACGGAAAAATTTCAAAATTTCACCGTGATCATGAAAAGTCTGCTTATACATCCAATGAAACACGCAAGGAAGTTCTTATCACCCTTCCAAGGAGACAACATGAGCCTTCTGAGGTCAGAGGAAGCAGTATGCCAACAGCTGAGTCAAAGGTGGAGGGGGAGAATGGTATCTGACAATGCAGGAGTTTTTAAACTGTTTCTCAAACAAAACAAACCATTGGTTGTTTATTTCCTAGGACCAGGGAGAGGTCACACTCATACTGACCAGCCATCTTTGTTGTTTTCCTTCTGCAACAGCAAGAGCCCTTGTTCAAGTTCACCTCTGTGCAGGGCTGAAAATATAAGCAAACCCTTTTTCTTAGCTTGGTCTGAAGTCAAGCAATAAAGCAAGCCCTTGAAATTTCAAACGTTATTAGAAAATTAAAAAAAAAAAAAAAAAAAAAAACTCCTTAGGCAGAAAAGCAAAGCATTAATAAGAGTCTCCTCTGTGAAACTGAGCATAAATGATCTTTCACCAAAATAACTCAGTCCATCATCAAATTACCACTCAAGTCCAATTTGCCAGATTTTTCGCCCAAGACCACAAAAGAGTTTGGTGAAAAGACATGGCCTAATAAAAATCAGCTGATATATATCCATTTCTGGTCACACTTCCATCCACCATAGGAGGTGAGAAAGGCAAGGCCCAGGTCACTGTCTCAATCCTGAGAGACGCCAATAGAAACAAAAGAAAACTGACCCCGCCCCCAACAGTACCATCATGCACCTCTATTTCCTTTAAAACAAACATGATCAGAATAACCAATTTAAAAAAAAAAAAAGAAAAAACAAGCCTACAGAACAGAGATGATTTTCCATTTCTAGTCAGGGGTTCCCTTTAAACTGTTAAACAACACAACAAAATTTCAAGAGAATGGAATGAAGGAATTTGAGTTGTGTGTCAGGAGATCCAGGGCACACAAAGGAACATGCTGCAATATTTTTATTCCTTGCACCAGAAATAACCTGTTATCAACAACCCTGAGTCTTTCTCAGATGCCCGGTAGGGGTGCCCACCCACCCCTCCCCAATGCAGGACACGGTTCTCCTCCCATCACCTGCTAAACTGGCTCTCCTGTCTCGTGAGACCTCCTGAGCCCTTGGAAATTATAAATTCTTTGGCTGTCCTCGGCATCGGCCTAAATAATTCAATAGAAAAAAAATTAATTACGCTACTTTAAAAAAAAAAAAAAAAAAAAGCTCATTCCAAATATGTCAGAATGTGGCCAGTCAGCCCTGAAGGATTTTGTTACTAAAAAAGTAAAAATCTCCCAAATGCAATGGCGGTGATGGGAAATGTCAAACCTCTGCACTGTCAAATATATTTCACAGAATTTGTATCCCCTTAGAAATGTGTATTTCCCCAAAACGGCGTTGGGAATTCATGGACCAGGGCCATCATTTCTTCCAAGACCAGCTGGTGGCTGGTGAAAGGGAACAGGATTTTCTGTCCTGGCCCTGTGTGACCCACCACCAGGTCCCATCCAAGAAACCACTCCTCAAATGCTAACATTTCCCCCTCCTTTTGGAGAGAAAAATTGGAACTTTCTGTTTTGATGCAAAATCCCCAGCAAGTTCAGATAGTAATTTATCACAAATAATCCTTCAACTTTGGGTAGGTACCTTATCTTCCTTTGTTAAATTTCAATTTGGCCAATATTTGTCTTCCCAAAAGAAAAAAAAAATTTTTTTTGGCTTCACCTTGACTTTTTTGAAGGCCAAAAACCATCAAATAATATGTGCACATATGCTTTCATGATCCAAAGACAAGTCTCTTTGGGTTTTGGCTTTTGTTTATATTTTGATTTTTTTCCCTTAAAAAAAAATTTAAAATTTGATGCTAGAATCAAGTTGAATTGGTGTTTTACCCCATTTTTTTCAGCAAAGTAAGTATTCCACTACAGAAGATGGATAAAAATCAGCATTTTCATCTCTTCTCTGTCCTTTCTTTTTTTATCTTTCCTTCCTAAGTCAGTAAAATTTGTGCTTTTGAAAAAAAAAAATTAGACCCCCCCAACTAAATGATCAAGCTTAATGGATTTTTCCCCCTTTGAAAGTAATCAAATTTGTGAAAAATACCAAATGTTAGTAAACTATCAACCCCACAGCACAATCAAAGAGGCCTGAAACCAAACTGGATATATATTTTTTAATAATAAAATTTTCAAATTGAAAGATTGAACAAGCACACAGAAAGGAAAATTTTCTTCTTACCAAGGATTCTTCAACCCTTGTCTTTACCAACTGATTCACTTGCATGTCATAAAAAATGAGCTTCTGTGAATCCACTGTTAGTTTTTTCATAATAATGTTAATTATGCATATCTTATTTTAATGGCGGTCTCTCCTACAAATCTGTGGACTACTCAATTTGTATAATGTAATGAATTTACATTTTTTTCCCACTGAATACTGCTCAGAAAAGGTTGCTGACATTTTCTGTATAAAACAACAACAAAAAAAGAAATGCCTAGACCTTTCAGCAAACAAAATCAGAAAACAGTCTTAATTATTCCATCAAAGCAAAAAACAAAAAAAAAATAACAACACACAACCCAACAAATGCAGGGAAAAAATGGATTTCACTCTAACTTTTCCAGTTTCTGCTTTTCTTTAGAACCTTGGGATTTAAACACAGTAAAATGTAAATGAAAAATTAAAAAAATAAGACCTACAATTTTTGGGTGTGTCCAAAGCCAACATTTTAGGCTCTATTTCTCTTTTAAATCCTTCCTTCTTGGAAATAGAAAAACTTTAAATATTGCCAAATGGCAAAATTAGTCTTTTTTGCCCACTGAGCTAAACAAGTTCCAAATTACAATGAAGTACAATTTCTAATTGCTTCAATAAAGCCAATTCTCCCAGTTTTTCCTAAACTCAACAATTTCCCTCCTTTCCTCATTCCAAATAGTTTTTTCTCAAACTAAAATGAGTTGGGCAGCCAAATCGACTTTGGTTTTAGAAGGCTTTTTGCCTTCTCCCCTTCAAAACCTGAATTCATTCAAATTCTAGCTTAATTTTCATTTACATATTATCTGGATTTGGCTTCAGAAATAAAAATTGTCTCTGTGCTCCTGGAAAGATCAAAGTGAAAATTGTCACCCTCAAAAAGAAAAAAAAAGAATCTCTGTCCTCTCCGCTGCCTTAGAGAGGAAACTTTTGAAAAAATAAGAAATAAAAAATATTTCTTTTCAATTTTAATTTCTTTTTTATTTACAAAATAGTATCCTCTAGGTGGCGTCGTTTTAATGGGAAAAAACTACCGTTTGAAGAAAAATTAGAAAAAAAATTGAGAAAAGGAAATATGGCCTAAAAAAAAAAAAAAGATTGTTGCAAAGATAGGAAGCCAGGGGGGAAAGACCTCCCGAGGGGTCATCGGGGACCCCGAGCGCACAGAGGGTCAGGGGGAAATTGTAAATTTAGAGGGGAGGGGGGAGATCTGGAAGGGGTTGCATTTTTGCAAAATGTGAATTGTCCAAACTGAAATGGCTGCTCTGTTCTCTCGCCGCTTTGTTTTCTGGGCTCCGGTCCGAGCCCGGGGCTGGAGGGGGCGCCGGGTGGGGGCCCGAAAAGACCCCCGCGTCACCCCCACCCTCCGCACACCCCGTTGCGCCCGGGGGGGCTCACCAGACCCCGACTCTCCCGTTTGCGCCCACAAAAAAGCCCGCAAACGTGCCCAGGCACTTTGCATTTTGCAAATCTTGCAATGAAGTGGCGCAGCGCCCCGGGCCCCGGCCCCCCGGGGTCCCCCGCGCGGTGCATGCCCCCGGCCCCCCGTCGTACCTGCGGAGCCGCCGCGCCGCCCGGCTGGTTCATGGGTCCGTGCGGGAGGAGGCGGCCCCGGCGCGTCCTGCTCCTCCCGGGCCGGGCTGCTGGTGCGCGCACAATGCCACCGCCGCCGCCGCCGCCGCCGCCGCCGCCGCCGCTCCCTCCTCCGCCCGCCCCGCTCAGGCCGGGGGGGCGGGGGCGCTGGGGGCGCGCGGGGGGGGGCGCCCGGCCCTCGCCCCCACCCCCGGCCCGCACCGGCCGCCGCCGCCGCCGCCGCCGCCGAGCCGCCCCTCTCGGGGCTGCGGCCGCCCCCCGCCGCCCTGCCCGCCCCCGGGCCGGCCTCGCCGTGCGGCCCGCGAGCTCCGGGCCTCGGCCTCGGCCTCCGCGCCACCGGCCTCCGCGCCGCACACAAAGCCGGCCGGCCCCCGGGCGCGCGGCTCCCGCCCGCCCGCCTGCCCCCGGGCCGAGGCGCACCCGCCCCCCAAACTTTCCCGCGCCGCGCCCCGCGCGCCCCGCGCCCCCCGTGCCCGCCCCTCAGAGCCTTCCTGCCCTGCCCCCGCTCCCCAGCCCCTCCGAGAGGTCATTTTCACGTTGGAAAAAAAGTTTGGGGAGCCTTCTCTGGGCGGAACACAAGGGGTTAATGGGAACTCTTTGGCTCCCCCCACCCCCCCAAAAAAAAAATCAGACTGATTTTTTTAAATAAAGTTTGAAGAGCTGGCCTTATGGAAGAATCGGAAGACTCAATGGGGATATTATCATTGCCCCTGCCACCCTTCCAAAAAAATCTAATGTAACTGAAGAATAAAAGTTTGAAGAACTAGCCCTATGTCAGACAAGAGGGGTTAAGGGGACTCTTTCTAGCCCCACCCCCCCCCCACCCCCCGGTCAGATTGATTTAAAAATAAATATCTGAGCTGCTTTTATGTGAAATGCAAGATAAAGAGAATGTTTCTCTTTATGCCTCTCAATTTTTTAAAGAATACATTTATTTTAAAAATTAAAGTTTGAAGAACTGGTCCCATGTTGGACAAGAAGGGTGAAAGGTTAAACACCCCCACCCACCCATCCACATGCCCCAAATTGATTTTAAAAAGAAAAATTTGTGAAACTCTGGGTGAAGTAAATGGTGAACAAGGATATTTCTATTCAACACCCTAAAAAATCAGATTATTTTTAAATTTGAGGAACGGGCATCCTTATAACTTGGTAAGATTTAAAGGGAATTCCCCCCTTCCTCCTCACCCTCCAAAAATACCAGATTTTTTTTTTAATTTATGTGTGAAGGACTTGCCCCATGTAGAGACAGAAGGGATTAATGGATCCATCCTGCATCTCCCACAATTGATTGTTTTTTAGAATAAAAATTTGAAAAACTGCGAGTCTCTGAGATGAAAGAAATCTTTGTTTACCCCTCCCTAGTAGAAAAATAGGATACTTTTTTTATTGGTGTCACTTGTCCATGTTAATTTTTTAAATTTATTTATGTATTTATTTATTTTGGTTGTGCCAGGTCTTCATTGCTGCACAAGCGATTCTCTAGTTGCCGCAATTGAGGGCTACTCTCTAGCTGTGGTGCACTGGCTTCCCACTGCAATGACTTCTCTTATTTCCCGAGCATGGGCTCTAGGGCTCAGGGGCTTCAGTAGGTGCAGCTCCCAGGCTCTAGAGCACAGGTTCAATGATTATGGCACATGTACTTGGCTGCTCCCTGGCATGTAGGGTCTTCCAGGGTCAGGGATTGAACCTGTGTCTCCTGCCTTGGCAGGTGGATTCTTTACCACTGAGCCACCTGGGAAGCCGTCAGAAGAATACTTTTTTAAAATAAAACCATTGGAAATTAAGGGCAAACAGGTGTCATTTCTCTACACCCACCTTAGTTTTTTTGTTTGTTTGTTTGAATGTTTAAGGAGTTGGGTTAATATGAGACAGGAAGAGTTACAGAAGTTTTTTCCGTGCACCCTCTAGCAAAGTTATTTTTTAAATATTCAGAAACTAAAAGATTGTATAGAAGATACTGTCTCTCCCTAAAGGATGAAAGTGAGAATTTAGCAGAGAATTGAGGCACATTCTTCTCCAGACTAAATACACGCATGAGATTAAGAGGAACCTTCAAACCATTTCCCTACCACCCCAAAACTGGAGAATCGTTGAAAATAAAAAGTGGCCATTTCTCTCTCCCTGCCAGCCTGGCAGGTGTGTCCCTGGCCAGGGTTTGGCAGCCTCTGCCAAGGCTGGTGTAGGGCAGGCACTGAGGGGAGCAGGGCAGCCTGTGGAGTTTGGCAGCGTTGGGCTCTCAGGGACCCGGGACATACGTACAGGCCAGGCAGCCCCCTGCCCATCTGCCCCTCAGCCATCAGATGGCTGAGGCCCCGTTACCCAGAGAAATGCTCTGGTTTGGTGTCTCTCTGGCTCCATCCCTATGTGAAAGTTTCTAGGCACCTGTCTCAAGACCAGACCCCCTACTCTGCCTAGCGGAGCCACGCCTGACTTAACGCCATGGAGTAGAAAGAAACTGGATCCAAAATAACATTAGATCTCAGTCACCACGGCTGAGAGCTATCGGGTACCAAGGGGGAAGAGGAATCTTGCCCTGGGAGTCAGGAAAACATGATGCAATAAATATTCTATGAGGACTTAATATGTGCCAGGCGTGTTGTGTCTAGTAGGGCAGCCACGCCATCGAGAAGAGGACTGGCTGTAGCAGCCCTCTCAACCCTGAGCGATCCTCAGCATCATGGTAAGGGCCCATTCCAACACTGATCTCTGAGCCCCATCCAGACTTCCAATTTAACCGGTCAGGGGCAGGGAGCAAGAATTTGCATTTCTACCAAGTTCTCAGGTGATGCTAATGCTGCTGGTCAGAGGACCACATTTTAAAAGCCATTGTCAGGACTTCGCTAGTGGTCCAGTGGCCAAGACTCCCAATGCAGGGGGCCTGGGGTTCTAGCTTGCTCAGGGAACTAGATCCCGCATGCCACAACTGAGTTTGCATGCCTCAGCTGAAGATTCCCCATGCCGCAACAAAGATCAAAGATACTGCGTGCAGCAGCTAAGACCCAGCACAGCCAAATAAATAAATAAAAATATAAAAAAAATAATAAAAGCTGTTGTCATAGTGTTAACAGCGAAAGTGCACAGGCATACGAGAAAGAGAAAGGACCCACCCCAGCTCCAACGGGGTCGGCAAAGATTCCGAGAGGAGTAGCATCCTGCAGGAAGGCGGGATAGAGGCATCCTTCCCCTCTAGGTCTACATCGGATGGCAGTCTCTCTAGATCAAGGGATTCTTCAGTAGTGTCCTTAGTAGGTTTTCGGATCCACAAAGTAAGAAATTTTACGTCTTAAGCAAATTTATCTCTACATGTGCATTTTGGGAAAGAAAATCTCTGACTTTCACCGATTTCCCTAAATGGTCAGTGACCCCAACCTAGACTGATTTCCCGCCTGTTTCCAGGCACCTCTGGCCTGGAAAATCCTTCGGGTCCTTCTCAGCCTCTCTTTCTGGAATCACTGCCAGCCTTTTCTGCATCTCTACCACCCACGGCCACAAGAAGCGGGCCTTCTCTTCTGTGAGGACATCTGGACAGAGTGAGCATAGAGTGCATTTAGCACCACCTGGGACACGGAGGCAAGTTCACAACAGGCGTCCTGACCTGGAGAGTCATTTGTCCCTTCTTTAGTCTCTCTCTCCTGGGTCATGAAGGATATAGATAGGTTCAGGGGATGAAGACTGGGCTTGGTATCTTCCTGACAAAATCCAGGTTCTAAATGAACTCGCATATATCCCAAAATCATAGTGGATACGACACAGTCACCCACAGCTGTGATTTATCCCTGTTCAGGAGGTTAACTAAGAGTAGACTCACCACAAGCAGCAGTGGAGTTTGGGGGCAGTGGGGACAGGGAGTATTTAGTGAGCAAGGCAAGACCTGCTCAATGATGGGAGAGGCAATACAATATCACAGGGGCGGGATGCCCATCTGTCAGAGCTGCTGACAACAGACGCATTAGGTGGAAGCATAACCCAGTAGGGACCTCCAAGGGCTTACCCATCCCCTAAGGGTTCGTGATTGAATTCAACATACCAGTGTTTATCAAATTCTAGAGACCTCTGACCCCTTCTATCCCCAGAACCAGCTTTGTTTACTAAGAGCCCAAATGGTAACCCACTCCAGCACTCTTGCCTGGAAAATCCCACGGATGGAGGAGCCTGGTAGGCTACAGTCCATGGAGTCGCAAAGAGTCGGACATGACTGAGCAACTTCACTTCACTTCACTTCAGACAGTGGAGTCAGCCGTCTGGGTCCCTACCCCGGCTCTGGCCCTTGAATGCTACCTGATCTTGAGCAGACAACTCAATATCCCCTTGTTTCAATTTCCCCGTCCTTCAAATGATGCTGATAGGAGGGGTGATTTGAGGATAAAATGAGATAATACATATAAAGCTTCTGAAAAAGTGCCTAGTACATGGGACTTCCCTGGTGGCCCAGAGGCTAAAACTCTGCACTCCCAATGCAGGGGGCCCAGGTTCCATCCCTGGTTGGGGAATTAAAGCCCATATCCTGAAACTAAAGATCCCTCGTGCCATAACTAAGACCCAGAACAGCCATATAAAATGAATATAGAGAAAGTGCCTAGAATAGAGAAAGCGCTCCATATACATCAGCTATGGGAATCAGCTATGAGACATGTGTTTCCCTCCTCTGCATGGACTAGCTGTGTGACGCTGGGCTCCTGGCTTAATTTCTGTTTTCAGTTCAGTTCAGTTGCTCAGTCGTGTCAGACTGTTTGTGACCCCATGCACTGCACGGTTCCCTGTCCATCACCAACTCCTGGAGCTTGCTCAAACTCATGTCCATCGAGTCGGTGATGCCATCCAACCATCTCATCCTCTATCGTCCCCTTCTCCTCCCGCCTTCAATCTTTCCCAGCATCAGGGTCTTTTCCAGTGAGTCAATTCTTTGCATCAGGTGGCCAAATTATTAGAGCTTCAGTTTCTTAGTTTCTGTCTCTGCAAAATGGAGACACTAAAGTCTTATCAACACTCTTTTAGTTATAATCAATAGGAACAAAATCTTGCTTTTTTTTTAAAGTGTTATTTTATTAAGCAAAATCATGGTACCCAAAGGCAGAAATGAAATGAGGCCTCCAGAGGTTTGGAGCCAGGAACTAGAAAATCATCAGGAACAGGCTTGCTGTCTCCATGACTCTGTGCCACCGGTCTCTGGACGTCTCAGCTCCAATTCATTCTCTCTCTCTGCCCCCATGCCTCTCTGCCTTTCCTTTCTCCAGGTGGGTGTTCTCTACCTCTCCGGGCACACAGTCAAAATAGCCTCAGTTCCTCAGTAGCCTGGTGTCTCTGTGTTCCAATCTGAATTTTTGGGATAGAGAATGTGGTTGGCAGAGCTTGACTCTCACGCCACCAGGAGCCAATCACTGAAGAACAAGGCATCTGCCATCACATAATGTGCAGAGACTTCGGAAACCCAACCCTGACGGAAGGGGGTGTTGTAGGGTGGGCAGCCCCCTCAAACGTTGAACGTCATTGAGGATGGTGAGGATTGGCTGAGATTAGGGGTTTAAAGGACTTAGTTCAGGACCTGGCATGAAAAGATACATTTCCTCCTGGTGGAATCGGGAGATTTCAAGGTAATCAGGGATGAGAATGGTGAGATTTTGACATTTTGTCAGGAGGTGCAAGCTAGATGAAGCTTGTGTCACGAGCAGGTGAGGGGAACCAGGAGATAGGAATTGCTCCAAAAATAGCCTTTGGATCTGAAACAGAACTTGGGTCTTGGCTAAAATCTTGTGGGTAGATCCTGGTGAAGAAAATGCCTTTAGAGTGAAACAGTAGGTTCTCAGGGGTGTGGAACAGAAAGTAAGGACTTCACCAAATGATGCCTTCTTCCTCAAGCTGAGTTTCTTTTCTAAGCCCAAACAATCCTCAATGAAACCCCGGTCAGGGAGACTTGGGCTGCCTGAATCTGCACAACAAGAGAGAACCACACAATCCAGTCTTATACACTCTCTTAGCAATCTACCAAACAAGATGGTACCATTTTCTTATTTGATCCACTATTTCTCTGAGATGGGTGGAGAGGGTACAGTCATCCGTATTTTAAAGATGAGGAATGTGAGGCTCAAGTACTTGGCCAAACCAGCCAGTGGCAGCCCCATCTGACTCTCGGGCAAGGCTCTGCTCTGGCTGCCCCCATGAAAGTTTCTGGAGATTGAAATCATCCAGGAATTCCCTGGCAGTCCTGTGGTTAGGACAAAGCGCTTTCACTGTTGAGACCCGGGTTCAATCTCTAGTCAGGGAAATAAGATCCCACAAGCCTCAAGGTGTGGCCAAACAAAACAAAAACAAAATCAACAGATTGACTAAATCGTCTTGCTCTGACTGAAGAATTTTCTTCTTTTCCTTCCTCTCCCGCCTCTTCATCCCCCTCCCTACAAAGGAAGAAGTTGAGAAGATGTGGCATCAACTTATTTCTTTAAGAGTGGTCCTTCCTAGTCATGATAAAGTCTCCAGAGACACAGATACTTGAGGTCTAGCAGTCCCCCTGGGAGGAAAAGCCAGAAAGAACAAAGGTCCAAGACATGCGGCTGGCAAATCAAGAGGGAAGAGATCAAGCTGACAGCCCAGAGCAAGAATCAGAATTAAAGCCAAATCTGAGTAGCCCATCCGTGGATTCAAACAATGCATTAAAATATACCCCATGTTTCAAAAACTTACTCCATGTGCCTGCCATCTTATGAAGCCTAGACAAAGTCTAGCATGCTGGTGAAGATCTCACCTAACATCTATAACCTGGCAGGCTATAGTCCATGGGTCGCCAAGAGTTGGACACGATTGAGCAGCTGATACTTTCTACTTTCTTCTTGCTATCCAGTCAAGGGAATAAAATCAACTTTCAAGACAGCTGCGCCGTGTCCAGCAGGTATGCCCCTGACTCTGGAGCAATCCTGACCTTAGTTCTGTTTGATCTCAGAAGGGAAAGGACCCAGGCCAGGGGAAGGAGGGAGAGGAACAAAGATGGCAGGAGCTGGCCCATTCTGTTTTTCCTTATGCTACCGGGACGTCCCCAAAGGAGTCTTTAATTTGTCCTTTCTGCCATCAGGTACATTTGTGAATGGGATTAACTGACAGTGTGGACAGAGGAGACTGGCAGGCTACAGTCCATAGAGTCACAAAGAGTTGGACACGACGGAAACAACTTGTCATGCATGCACGCACGTGGCATGGTGTGTCGCTTAGACTCTGGACTAGATCATGCTGGGCTCAAAGCCCAACTCAGCTGTTTCCGAGCCTCAGTTTCCTTAACTGTTAAAGGGGACTAATAACATACATATTCATATTTTGCATGAAGGTTCGAAAAAAATGACAAGTGCCAGCACACATTAGCTACCCTAGATGTTAACAATGATCATAACTAATCGTGGCACGAACTCAACGACTTGTATTTGCAAAAGGTGTCCAGTGGGTGGACCATGTCCGAAATGACCATTCAGCTGTGGCTCTGTTCAGTTATGCTCCTGAGTTATCTCCAGGAACAGATGAGGAGAGTGAGGCACAGACAGTAAAATGAAATCTATCTTTCACCAGTAAATGGACAAATGGACTTGATGTACTCTTCCTATGTGAGGCAGCAAGAACCAACGGCACTCACATAGAGTTCCTGCCAAGAAACGCATAACCCAAATCTGCTGCTGCTGCTGCTAAGTCGCATCAGTCGTGTCCGACTCTGTGCGACCCCATAGACGGCAGCCCACCAGGCTCACCTGTCCCTGGGATTCTCCAGGCAAGAACACTGGAGCAGGTTGCCATTTCCTCTCCAAAGCATGAAAGTGAAAAGTGAAGGTGAAGTCGCTCAGTCATGTCCGACTCTTAGTGACCCCATGGACTGCAGCCTACCAGGCTCCTCCGTCCATGGGATTTCCCAGGCAAGAGTACTGGAGTGGGGTGCCATTGCCTTCTCCAAATCTAAACATGAGCAAATGTCACACAAACCCAGGTAGAGGCAGGATTCTACCAAACAACTGGCCTCTCCCTCAAAAATGTCATTGTTATGAAAGACGAAGAAAGGCTGAGGAACTGTTTCAAATTAAAGGAGAATAAAGTCATATGACCACTAAAGGCAAAGAGTGATCTGGAATTGGACCCTAGATCATAGTTTTTAAAAAATTGCTATAAAGGACATTATGGGGCAATTGGTGAAATATGGATATGGTAAGATTATTAGATAGAATATTTGTTCATGTTAAATTTTTGACTTGATAGATGTTCTCTGGGTTGTATAAGATGATTTCTTGCCCTTAGAAAGTACAAACTTTTGACACAAAGGGACATGGTGTCTGCAACTCTCAAATGGTTAAAGAGAACAAATTATCTATATATGTATACACCTATCTACCCTAATCCTATATGTGTGCATATATCACATATATATTTAAGATAACGTAGTAATATGTGACTGCATTTAACAATTACAAATCTTGGTAAAGGATATGCAAGAATTATTGGCACTATTCTTTCAACTCTTCCATATAATTTTGAAATTATTTCAAAATTAAAAATTAATAAAAGTAATACATTTGAAATGTTCAAATGCATTAGAAGCCTACAGTGGCATTTTTTTAAAATCAGAACTGTCTCATTTTAATGTATGTCTGACAACAAAATTTGATTCACTGATCAGTGGCTTGACCCCATCAAAAATTGCTGGTATTTTTCCTAATAACATAGTTTTCTTTTGTGACTCTTATTCCTACCAGGTTCAATTTTCCCAGGCCAATTTTGTGATCTAAATTTTGTCGAGAAGATTTAGGGTCTTCCTTCCATTTTTAGTCAATAATAATCTTTACTACATGCAATATTAGTCTTTGTCAGTTTCATTTTCTGTTGCTTATTTCTACCAAGTAAAAATTTTTTCGATTTTCAATGTTACCAATAAGATTTAATTCTTTAGTTTTTTCCCCTGATATTAATCCATATATAGTTTAGAAGGGTTTTCAACCTGGCTATACTTCTGAATTACCTATGAGGCTTGTGAAAAAGATATGTTTCCCACTGCCAATGCCTCTAAGACTCTGAATTAATAGGCCAGGAGGGATCCATATCTGTATTTTTAACTAGCTCTTCAAGTTCTGTAGCAGTTATTGGCCATTGCTTGATGTGGAGCCCAACTTGCCTTGTGTTATTGGTAAGAAATATTGTAAACTCTCTGGGCTTTGTTATCCTTATGATTTTAATATTTCAGTTCCCCATTTGACTATGAGATTTGTGAGGAGAGGACCAAGTTCATGGTTTCTATATGGCCAGCATACCCATTTGTTAGGTTAGGAGGCAAAAATGTAAGCTGATTGGCTGTTGGTTCATTCAACACCTTGAGTATCAGTGTCAAACGAAGGAATGACTTTTTTTTTTGTGGTAAAATGTACAAACCTGTAATTTATTATTTGAACCACTTTTAAGTGTACAGTTTAGTGACATTATGTGCATTCACATTGCTGTGAATCGCTGCTACTCATCACAAGGATTTTTCGTCATCCCAGACTGAAACTATGTACCCATTAAGCAATAACTCTCTGTTACCCGCTCCCAGCCCTGGTAGCCACTCTTCTCCTCTCTGTCGCTGTGCAGTTGACTGTTTCAGGGACCTCATATAAGTAGGAGTCATGCTATGTTTATCCTTTTTTGTCCTTCTGATTTCACTCAGCATAATGTCTTCAACCCTGCGGAAGGGAATGGCTTCTGTATTCCAGTATTGGAATGGAAAACATTCCATGTTCATTTATGGACCTGGTTCATTTATGACATAGGATGTATCAGATGCTTTATCATAAATTCACATGCTAGCAAAGTAATGCTCAAAATCCTTCAAGCTAGTTTTCAACAATATGTGAACCGAGAAATTCCAGATATACAAACTGGATTTAGAAAAGGCAGAGGAACTAGAAATCAAATTGCCAATATCTGTTGAATCATAGGAAAAGCAAGGGAATTCCAGAAAAAAAATCCACTTCTTTATTGACTATGCTAGAACCTTTGCGTGTGTATAGATCACAACTGTGGAAAATTCTTCAGGAGATGGGAATACCAGACCACCTTACCTGCCTCCTGAGAAACCTGTATAAGAAGTAACAGAAATGAACATGGAACAATGAACTAGTTCAAAATTAAGAAAGGAATACGACAAGGCTGTATATTGTCACCCAGCTGATGTAACTTATATGTAGAGTTCATCATGCAAAATGTTGGGCTGGATGAAGCACAATCTGGAATCAAGATTGCAGGGAGAAATATCAATAACCTCATATATGCAGATAATACCACACTTATGGCAGATGAAGGTGAAAGAGGAGAGTGAAAAAGTTGGCTTAAAACTCAACATTCAAAAAATGATGGTCACGGGATCTGCTCCCATCACTTCGCGGCAAATAGATGGGAAAACAATGGAAACAGTGACAGCCTTTATTTTGGGGGGCTATAAGATTACTATGGATGGTGACTGCGGCCACGAAATTAAAAGATGCTTGCTTCTTGGAAGAAAAGCAATGACAAACCTAGACAGCATACTAAAAAGCAGAGACATTACTTTGCCAACAAAGGTCTGTGTAGTCAAAGCTATGGTTTTCCAGTAGTCATGTATGGATGGGAGAGTTGGACCATAAAGAAAGCTGAGGACTGAAGAATTGATGCTTTTGAACTGTGGTGCTGGAGAAGACTCTTGAGAGTCCCTTGGACTGGAAGGAGATCAAACCAGTCAATCCTAAAGGAGATCAACCCAAATTTTCACTGAAAGGACTGATGCTGAAGCTGAAGCTCCAGTACTTTGGCCACCTGATGTGAAGACCTGACTCAATGGAAAAGACTCTGTTGCTGGGAAAGATTGAAGGCAGGAGGAGAAGGGGATGACAGAGGACTGGATGGTTGGATGGCATCACTGACGCAAGGGATATGAGTTTGAGCGAGCTAAGGGAGATGGTGAAGGACAGGGAAGCCTAATGTACTGTAGTCCATGGGGTCTCAAAGAGTCAGACATGACTGAGTGACTGAACAACAACAAATGTATCAGAATTTCATTTCTTTTTATGGATAAATAATGTTCCATCATATACATATACCACATTTTGTTTATTCATTTATTCATCAACAGATATTGGTTTGTTTCCACCTTTTGGCTAATGTGAATAATGCTGCTATAAACATGATTGTGCAAGTTTCTGTTCAAATCCCTGCTTTCACTTCTTTTGGGTGTATACCCAGAAGTGGAATTGTTGGATCACATGGTAATGCTATGTTTAATATTTTGAGGAACCACTATAATGTTCTCTTCAGCAGCTGAGGAAGCACTATTTTTAAAAGTTGCTTTAATAAAGGTAGAAAGATGATTATCTTTTATGACTTTTACCCCAAGCTTATTGAGAAAACAATTAATAAATTTATCTTTAGCAACCTGGAAGGATCGTATACTTGCCCTTTTGTTCTGTGGGGGACTGATTGCATTAAAATCCTCAATTCTGCGCGCCTCCTTGCATCTCTCCCTCTTTGACACATGACCTTGCAGCTCTTCTGCCTAAAAAGGTGGGGTCTATTTCCCCATCCCTTGATGTTGAGTTTGCTCACGCGACTCGCTTTGGTCAATGGGATATTAGCAAATCCCACATAAGCAGAGGCTTTAAAGGTGCTTATATGACTGATTTGCACTAGCTCTTGCATTTCTGCCTTTGTCATAAGAATATCCCCAAGCTGGACTTCTGGAACACTAGGAGAATAAAGTCAAATAGTTTGGTTTTCCCAGCTGACCACAAAATGCCATACCCAGACTTAGATTAGAAGAACCATTCAGATGAAATCCCCAAGCCACAGTTTCATGAGTTAAATAAATGCTTATTGTTTTATATCACTGAGTTTTGGGTGGTATGTTATACAGACTTACTGTGGCAACAGATACCTGATACACCTTCCTTCCTCTGCCAATCTGTTGCAGTTTCTGCATCTGTTGAAGAGTGATGAAGTGACTGATTTCACTGAATTTACAGAGATACCATGAGAAGTAAATGCCAGAATTCCTAGAGAAGGGAATGGCAACCCACTCCAGGGTTCTTGCCTGGAGAATCCCCTTGGGCAGAGGAACCTGGTGAGCTTCAGTCCATAGGGTCTCAAAGAGTCGGACACGACTGAAGTGACTTAACACAAATGCCAGAACTGGCCAGGTCTGGCAACTGCCAGTTACAATCTGAAGTTCTATTTCTCTCTTCTCTTTTGAAAGTTACGCAACACCCCCCCACACACACACTTTTTTTTTTTTTTTTCTGGTGGAACGAGGGCTGTAGAGGTCACCTGTTTTTTATTGTAACATATTTTAGTGACAAAATCTCAATGTTATGTTCCTTGGAGAAGAAGATCTCCACCATGCTTAGTTTCTGTATCCTGGGTGGAGTCTCTCTACTCACCTGAGTACCATCAGCAAATGACTCAGGCCTAGCTAATCCATGCATTTCATCCCCTTTGCCCCAAATTGATTCAGGAAGAATCACATGGCAGGTCAAGTCAATGAGATCACTTTCAAGAATATGGATTGCAAAGTTTCTCTTTCCACTTAGATTACTGTGTCATCCCTTGATTCTCCACTCCCCTCCCCCACCCCCACCCACACACACTTAAAGTTGAACAGTAGTTCCAGACTTTACTAAAGGGTTAGAAGAAGAGCATCAGAGGCGTGACAGAGCTCGAAGATGGCTGCAACCATATCTCCCATCCCACTGCTCTTCTACAATGTCTTTGCCTCTACTCCTAAGGGCTGGAGTCTAATTCTCTTCTTAATTTAGGTGAACTTGTGACTGCTTCAACCAATACACCACTGTGGAAGTCATGTTGACTGGCTTTCTAGACTGAAGTATGAAAGACGAAGTAGCTTTAGTCATTAGAATGTTCACACTTGGAGCCCTGAACCATCTTGCAGGAAACCCAAATTCCCTGAGGCCACCATCTTTTGAGGAAGCTAAGCTGCACTGGGAGTACTTCCCAGGTGGCTCTAGTGGTAAAGAACCCACCTGCCAATGCAGGAGACATAAGAGACACAGGTTCCATCCCTGGGTTGGGAAGATCCCCTGGAGGAGGTCATGGCAACCCACTCCAGTATTCTTACCTGGAGAATCTCCATGGTCAGAGGAACCTGGCAAGTTACAGTCCATAGGTCACAAAGAGTCAGACACAACTGAATTAACTCAGCATGCGTGCATGCAAGCTGCCCTGTAGTCTTTCTGGTAGGCAGCCAGGCAGGCAGACTCTAAGGTGGCCCTCACTTATCCCCACCTCCTGGTATCCATGCCCTTGCATAATACCTTCACACTGAGTGAAGCTGAGACTTGCTTCTAATCAGCAGAATACTGCAAATTATGGGTTCTCACTTCCATGGTTATGTTACTTAAGACTATAACCTCTTTCTGTTCAGTAGACTCAAACTTGCTGGCTTTGATAAAGCAAGTTTGCTGTATTGAGGAGTTCCATGTGGCAAGGAACTGAGAATAGTTTCTGGCCAACACCACTCAGGAAATGTAGCACTTTGTCCAACAACCCAGAAAGAACTGACTCCTGTGAACAACCAGGTAAGCAAGCCTGGAAGCAGATCCTTCTGCCACTGAGCCTTCAGTGGGACACCGGCCACTGCTTGCAGCCTCATGAGAGACCCCAAAGCAGATTCTTGACCCACGGAAATTGTGAGATAATAAATGTGTGTTGAAGATTACTTCTCTATGTGCCAATATTTTTATTTCAATACTTTGGAATGGAAATCCTTCACAGACTCTTTAACAGTGGATAGCATCATCTCTGCTCTCCTTCCTGAAATCTGACATTGAGCACTGCCCCAGAACTTATGCCATCTTAGTAAGAATTTAGGGGAATTGACTGAGCCAAGGATATTCACGCAATAGAGTGAATTTTTCCAAAGAAGAGAGCTGTTGAGTATGCATTCAACTTTGCAGAAGTCAATGTTTGACTATATGAAATGAAAAACAGTCCTCCATGATCTAAATGTATCCTTCCTACTGAAGGACAAACGTAATCCGGAAGTCTCCCAGGCCTTCCTAGCCTGTGGGTATAAATGAGGTCACGTTTTATTTATTTATTTAACAAATACTTACCCAGGGCTTGCAATGAGCTGTTCTAAGTGCATTAAAACCGTCAATTCTTTTAACAGTTTGATGAGGTAGGTACTATTTATTATCTTCCCTGCTTTATAAATGATGAAACTGAGGCACAAAGAGGTGAAGACACTTGCCCAAGGACACAGATCTCCTACATGGATCTGAGTTTTAGACTCGGGTGTCCAGCTGCAGAGCCTGTGCTCATCTTCCCTTTGCTAGCCTGAATCTCACTAATGTGCAGCCCTACCTGCCAGGTGGAGGCATTTGAGCCTCCCTGGTAAAAGCCCCTCTTTCCTTTAAATCTCACAATTTCCAGAGTCCTTGAGAGCTGCTGCATGTGGACGGGGTGCTCCCTTGAATATTTTCCCTGGAGGGCAAGTCTGCTTATTCTGTAAGCTATCTATTGTTGCTAAGTCATGTCCAACTCTTTTGCCACCCCATGGACTCCTCTGTCCATGGGATTTCCTAGGCAAGGGAACTGGAGTGGGTTGCCACGTCCTTCTCCAGGGGATCTTCCCAACCCAGGGATCGAACCCAGGTCTCCTCCAGTGCAGGTGGATTCTTCACTGTCTGAGCCACTGGGGAAGCCATAAGCTATCTATTACAACAATGTTACCTAGTAAACAGCCCCAAGACTCAATGGCTTCAAATAATTTCCATGAATTTAATTTGTGAGCCTGCTGATCAGTTGAAAGGTTCCTGTAATCTTGGGTGGGCTTGTCCACATACCTGGGGTGGGCTGACTCTTGGCTGATCTCTGTTGGCCACGGCTGGGACAACTAGGGCCACGTGATTCCGGTCCACACATTTCTCATCCTGTAGCAGCCTAGTCTATGTGTGTTCACTTGGCCATGGCAGACAAGCCCAACTGCACAGGCACATTGCAAACTCCTGTTTAAGTCACATCCGTGAGCATCCTATGGACCAAACAAGTCATGCAGCTGGGCCCAGAGTCCAAGCAGGAGAACACTTCACAGTCACATGGTGCCAGACAGGGGTACAGGCAGGAATAAAGAATTGGGGCCCTTAGTTGGTGATGGACAGGGAGGCCTGGCGTGCTGCGGTTCATCGGGTCGCAAAGAGTCGGACACGACTGAGCGACTGAACTGAACTGAACTCAATGCAATCAATCTACCATACTTATCACCAATTTTCTTTCTTTTCCAAAAATGTTAGAAAAAATTAAATTTCAAAATAAAAAAACATTAAGATAAAGCTGCCCAAGACTCTATACATTAAAGCTGTGCTCTGAGAGATGGTAAAGAAGAAAGCCAAACCGGGAGCCACCAATACAAACAGTTTCTATCTAAAGGGAAAACAGCAGCGTTCCTCTGGATCAGTGGGAAATGAAACTGAGAATTCAGAACTCAGCCCGCCCATGCGTCAGGGAGGCCCACGTTCTGGTGGCAGAGTGGCAGTCAGCAGGGTAGGCATCTTGCAGGCCCCGTGTCTGAGCAGTAATATTAGTGCCCAAGTCACATCAGAGCAGGTGACAGCGAAGCTGACTCCGTTAGCAACTTTTTAACATATCAGTGTTTCTGTCTATTTCTCTGGCAGAAAGCTCAGATATTGGCCTGCCTGCTACAAAAGTGGCCCCCGAGCAACCCATTTCTCTAGGAGGGAATGAGGGAATATATACTTTATTCTCACTCCTGGAAAGCAGGAGCTGACATTTTCTGGGTTATGATTATGTCTCTGAGAAATAGGGGAGCCTTGTTAAGGTGGCTCAGTGGTAAAGAATCTTCCTACCAATGCAAGAGACAGGGATTCAATCCCTGGGTCTGGAAGATCCCCTGGAGAAGGAAATGGCAACCCACTCCAGTATTCTTGCCTGGAGAATCTTATGGACAGAGGAGCCTGGCGGGCTGCAATCCATGGGGTTGCAAGAGTCAGACATGATTTAACAACTAAACAACAACAGATTAAGACAGTCAAATGAGTCTGTAACCTACAGCCCCATGGCCCCATTCTTCTACCATGAGAATAAACTGGAAATATCACCCTCCTCGAGAGGGCAAAGGTCAAGACCTAGGGATATATATATCGACTGATGCTTTTTTGGAAATACTGGAAAAGCCTCAGTAGACAGTAAAACTTACCCCCAAAGCAGAGCTGACAAGCCTAGAGTATTCCGCTTTCCGTTCAGCGACATCAGGACATTGACAATGATAGCTCATTGCCTTAAAGTGGGAGGCTTAACGGAAGGTCACGGATCACATGCAATGGGTCCCAGGCCCGTCCTAGACTATGTCAGAGCTGGAAGGAACTTCTGCAATCCTATGAATCCTTTCCGGATAAATCATTTACCTTATTTCAGGTGCTTTACACATTGCTGCTGCTGCTAAGTCGCTTCAGTCATGTCCGACTCTGTGTGACCCCATAGATGGCAGCTCACCAGGCTCCTCCGTCCCTGGGATTCTCCAGGCAAGAACACTGGAGTGGGTTGCCATTTCCTTCTCCAATGCATGAAAGTGAAAAGTGAAAGTGAAGTCGCTCAGTCGTGTCCGACTCCTAGCGACCCCATGGATTGCAGCCCACCAGGCTCCTCCATCCATGGGATTCTCCAGGCAAGAGTACTGGAGTGGGGTGCCATTGCCTTCTCCAGCTTTACACATTACCTCATTTAATTCTTAAAGAATCCCCATGAGGTAGATTGATATGTACTCCCATTTTAGAGATGAGGAAACTGAGGCAAAAAATTTACCCAAATCACACAGCACATAGTGTTGAGGCTATCTGACAGTAGAACTGACTTTGCTGTGAAAGCTCCCATCGAGGGATGTCTTGTAAAGTAGGGGACACATCTATTGGGGATCCAATTTTGAAAGAGTAGTCGACACAGAGAGTTTTTAAAGCGTGGCTAACTAGATTCTCAACTGCTGCCTGTATGGCATCCTGTCACCGACCTGCCTGAGAGCTCCAATATGAAGACATGAGTCTGGTTTTCCTTGCTCACCTTCCCTTTATTGGTTGCCCTTCTATTTGACAAAATAAAGGTGCATTCCTTTTGCATCCAGTCTTACTGTGGGGTATTGCCCTGGGTGGATCACCCTGGGTTGGGAGTGGATGGGGAGAGGACACCAGAAAGAGGCCTGCTTCCAAATGCTGAGAGTTTCCTTTAATCCCAATATTACAGTCCCTCCTCTATCCAGCCCACTAAGAGACGGATTTCCATTAATTTCATTTTTGTTTAACAATTATCAAAATTTTGATCAACTGTATCCTAAAATTAATTGTGTTGATGACTTAATTCAGAAGAGTGCTTAACACTTAGAGCCTTAGGATCATAGGAAATATAAATATTTTTCAATTTTCATCTACAAATATATTTTTGATTTAGAGACCATGCCAAGATGATCCATATGAGGCTTACAAGCAGAAGAATATATTACATTCCTATAAAACTCTGTGAGGGGAGTGGAATGGAAAAAGATGATTTAAAGGAGAAAGAAGAACATTGTAAGATTTCTAACTGTTAAGAGTTTGTTCATCTATTTTTTTTTAAATGGATGATGGTGGACATAAAATCAGTAGGATATTTAAATTCCATTAGACATATTTTAAAGAGTGAAGTAACAGTTTTATTTTTAAACACTAATATTTACAATACGCAGGACATTATGCCCTTTACAACTATTTAAAATTGTGATGACAAATTTTTAAAATATGTGATTATGTGGTTTTTCAGAATTCTTCTGGAGGTACATGAGCAAAAAAAAAAAAAAATGTGCTATGTTCTCTGATTTTGTCCAACCACTCTTTATAGACGAGGCATTTGCAATCCAGAGAGTAAGGTGGATTTACCCAAGGTCACATAGCGAAATAGTAACTGAGCTTGGCACAGAAGTAAAGCTGCAGGACTCCCGATTTGGCCCTCTTTTCTTAACCATGCTGGCTTTCTGTATCAGTCAGAGTCACAGCAGTTCCCAGCACTCCAAAAGATAAAAAGCAGGAAAGTTAATCACGTGTCCATTTACAGAGGTAAGGACAGGGTTAAGGAAAAGCAACAGGGACTAGCAAAGGTGTAAAGCCATTTCCACCCCTGGGTCGAAGGGGCAAAGAGAAATAACCCTTTCTGGACTCTGTGAGACTGTAGTTGTAGGAGAGGGCCACCAACAGGAGGACTTCCCTGGTGGCTCAGACAATAAAGAATCTGCCTGCAATGCAGGAGACCCAGGGTTCGATCCCTGGAGTGGGGAAGATCCCCTGGAGAAGGGAATGGCACCCCACTCCAGTATTCCTGCCTGGAGAATCCCAGGGACAGAGGAGTCTGGTGGGCTACAGTCCATGGGGTCGCAGAGTATCACACAGGACTGAGTGACTAACACTTTCACCAACAGGAGGAGCGTGCCCCAAACAGAGCAACAGGGCCGCTGTCAAGCCACAGCCAGCAAGGAGAATGCTGGGGAGTAAACACAACTTCTCTCTTCTTCCGTGTGGTTTTCCTGCTGGTTCTTCCCATTGGTCAAGTCTCCCAGAAGCCAGAGGGCAAGGAAGCTGGTTAATATACTCCTCAGAGATCAACCTCATTGGCGTAGAGCAAAATACAGAAGGAGAGAGGGTAGATCTGGAGAGAGGACCAGAAACATCCACTACACTTTCCATTTTGAACTTGACATTTGTATTTAAACAAAAAGACTTGGCTTTCGAGTCAAGGTAAGCCGCAGCAAACTAAAGAGATCATCCCCTCAGAGGAATCCAAAAGCCAAAAGCCAACAAACAAACAAAGCCCGTTAACATTAAAAAGAATCTAAAAAGAATTGTTTTTTAGAACAATTTAAAAAAAAACAAAAGCTTGTGTGTATGAGTTAGGAGAAATTTCAGAGCACTTTAAAAGGATTTTTATTTTTCATATTGTAACATTGATACACATATATCTTCTTGTTTTAATACTATAATATTTTTGGCATCTCCTTTCATTGGAAACTGATCTTTATTTCTCTAAAAGTGCCTTGCTAAATCCCCACTCATGGATGCTTTCAGAGACTGCTACAAACGCCTAGTAAAACTCAGGAATTAAGAGGAAGTTCCTGAGAAAAGTAACTGGCAAATGGACATTTTAAACAGAACTACATTATTAAAGATAACAATATAAATTATTAATAGTATCTATTAAGGACAGATTAGTCCTATATAATTAGATTGAATGAATGCTTGCAATTGACATAATCCAAAATGCTTGAACATTTGAATTACCTTTCTAGGTAACCTGTGTGCCTGTTCTAGAAAGAGCAGCGCCCTCTAGGGGCGGTGATCTCCAGTGATCTAATGCCCTTTGACCTGTCCTTTTTATTCACAGGAGTAAGTCACAGAGGGAGTGAGGTGGAGTAGAGTGGATAAGAGAAGTGGGGGGTGAGAAGGGGTAGTCTTGTTCCAAATCATCCCCCAAAGGAAAAGAGTTGGGTGATACACAAAGACCCTCAGCTGGGAGATGGAAGACCCAGGTTCTAGGCCTCGTGGTCATTGACTCAACTGGATATGCTTGGCTATATTCCTCTCTCTGATCTGCGCTTTCTCACCTGTAAATATTAATTGCAATATCTCTTACACCTCAACTGCCTTAGTTCCAACAGTAGAATAATTAAAATAAGCTTTTTACAGAATTTTCCTGGACACTACATAAAGTTAATACTCGTAAAAAAAAAAAAAGAAAAAAAGGCTGTTGAGTGCTAAACCAAAATAATGACAGCCACATCGTACTATAGAAAGAACACATGCGCAGGATCAGTTAACTCAGCTTTAAAATTATAGCCTCTAATCACAGATTTTGGCTATGACCAAGTAGTTTAGTTCAGTTCAGTCACTCAGTCCTGTCTGACTTTGCGACCCTGTGGACTGCAGCTTTCCAGGCTTCCCTGTCCATCACCAACTCCCAGAGCTTGCTCAGACTCATGTCCATCGAATCAGTGATGCCTTCCAATCACCTCATCCTCTGTCATCCCCTTCTCCTCCCACCTTCAATCTTTTCCAATATCAGGGTCTTTTCCAATGAGTCAGTTCTTTGCCTCAGGTGGCCAAAGGATTGGAGCTTCAGCTCCAGCATCAGTCCTTCCAGTGAATATTCAGGACTGATTTTCTTTGGATCTCCTTGAAGTCCAAGGGACTCTCAAGAGTCTTCTCCAACACCACAGTTCAAAAGCATCAATTCTTTATGGTCAACTTTCTTTTTGGTGCAACTCTCCCATCCATACATGACTACTGGAGAAACCAAAGCTTTGACTAGACAGATCTTTCTTGGCAAAGTAATGTCTCTGCTCTTTAATATGCTGTCTAGGTTGGTCATAGCTGGAGCAAGCATCTTTTAACTTCATGGCTTCAGTCACCATCTGCAATGATTTTGGAGCCCCCAAAAATAAAGCCTCTCACTGTTTCTATTGTTTCCCCATCTATTTGCCATGAAGTGATGGGACCAGATGCCATTATCTTCTTTTCCTAACGGTTGAGTTTTAAGCCAGCTTTTTCACTCGCCTCTTTCACCTTCATCAAGAGGCTCTTTAGTTCTTCTTTGCTTTCTGCCATAAGGGTGGTGTCATCTGCATATCTGAGGTTATTGCTATTTCTCCCAGCAGTCTTGATTCCAGCTTGTGCTTCATCCAGTCTGGCATTTCTCATGATGTACTCTGCATATAAATTGAATAAGCAGGGTGACGATATACAGCCTTGACATTCTACTTTCCCAATTTGGAACCAGTCTGTTGTTCCATGTCCAGTTCTAACTGTTGCTTCTTGACCTGCATACAGATTTCTCAGGAGGCAGGTCAGGTGGTCTGGTATTCCCAACTCTTGAAGTATTTTCCATAGTTTGAGGTGATTCACACAGTCAAAGGCTTTAACATAGTCAATGAAGCAGAAGTAGATTTTTTTCTGGAATTCTCTTGCTTTTTCAATGATCCAACAGATGTTGGCAATTTGATCTCTGGTTTGTCTGCTTTTTCTAAATCCAGCTTGAACATCTGGAAGTTCTCGGTTTATGTACTATTGAAGCCTAGCTTGGAGAATTTTCAGCATTACTTTGTGTGAGATGAGTACAATTGTGTGGTAGTTTGAACATTCTTTGGCATTGGCCTTCTTTAGGATTGGAATGAAAACTGACCTTTTCCAGTCCTGTGGCCACTGCTGAGTTTTCCACATTTGCTGGCATATTGAGTGCACCCCTTTAACAGCATCATCTTTTAGGCTTTGAAATGGCCAAGTAAGAGATTAGCAAGTATTCTCCCACAGAGAAACCATAAAGACAGACAAAAACAACCTTTTCAATTGATGAAAACAACCTTTTCAATCCTATAGAAACCAGCTAAAGACCTACACCAGTCTGAGAAGCATTTATGTTGAAAAAATACTGAACTTTGGATGAGAAGCGTGGCAGTATGGTCTTCCTGCCTGCAGCTGCTCCTAACTCTCAGCGTCCTCCTAGTTAGTTGGCGCAGAGATTCTACCAGGAGATGCTGTGCAGTGAGTCTAGGCAGCAGCATTGCTGAAATCAAAGAGGACGTACTCAATTTGGGTAGTTAGTCCAGCAACACTGGTGAAAGTGATTATTTTGGTGGTAAGTGAGCAGAGAGGGCCAATGGCTCCAGTAGTGTGAGATTATAGTCATGGTTAGGCCAAGCATATTCCTGGCTGAGCCCGCACCTATGAGCAGCTGAGGGCACAAGCTAATCACACAATCCTGACTGACCCTGAGGCTACACACATGTGTTTAAGAGACCAAAAGGGGTCCACAGAAAGTAAAATGACCTGGCTTTGAATGTGCTCCTTTACCCACACATAGATTTCAACAGAAGACAGAACCTTGACTAGCTTGAGTATTTTAGCACAGCCTCTGTTCAATCATTGACTGACTACTAAGCTACACAGATACAGGATGGCCCTTAGGAAGCCAGGCTTAGAAAGAAACAACAAAAACCAAAAACCTGGGCAGAGATAGCAGCAGTAGCTGCATATCACTAGGGAGACAGATTTAGCTCAGGCAGATTATTAAACAAAACAAAACAAAAATAACAATAATAACTTTCAGAGGGGAAATACAGAATCCAGACTTGTTAAATACATTATGTAGAATGTTCAGGTTTCAACAGCAACAAAAAAACAAAAAGAATCAGTTCCGAGTGCCTCCAGGTATCTGGTTTGGCAGATAAAAACTTCATAGATGTGTGCGAAGTCACTTCAGTCGTGTCCAGCTCTTTGTGACTCTATGGACTGTAGCCTGTCAGACTCCTCTGTCCATGGGATTCTCCAGGCAAGAGTAGTGGAATGGGTTTCCATGCCCTCCTCCAGGGGATCTCCCCAACCCAGGGACCAAACCTGTGTCTTTTTGTGTCCCCTGCATTAGCAGGCAGGTTCTTTACCACTAGAGCCATCTGGGAACCCCTAAAGATCTCATGTTGTCATTCAATCGCTAAGTCATGTCCAACTCCTTGCCATCCCATGGACTGCAGCATGCCAGGCTTCCCTGGCCTTCAGTCTCCCAGATCTTGTTCAAACTCATGTCCATTGACTTGGTGATGCCATCCAACTATCTCATCCTCAGTTGTACCCTTCTCCTACTCTCAGTCTTTCCCAGCATCAGGGTCTTTTCCAGTGGGGCAGCTTTTCACACCAGGTGGCCAAAGTATTGAAGCTTCAGCTTCAGGATCAGTCCTTCCAATGAATATTTGGGGTTGATTTCCTTTAGGATTGACTGGTTTGATGATCTTTCTGTACAAGGGACTCTCAAGAGTCTTCTCTAGCACCACTATTTGAAAGCATCAATTCTTCAGTGCTTAGCTTTCTTTATGGTCCAACTCTCCCATCCATACATGACTACTGGAAAAACTTTGACTATATAGGCCTTCGTCGACAAAGTGATGTCTTTGCTTTTTAATATGTAGCAGTTATTTAAATATAGTCAGAGACCTAAAGAAAATAATGTTTAAAACATTAAAGTATAGCAACAATGAAAAAAATAATCTCAATAAAGAGATAAGAATTATTGCAAGGAACCAAAAGGAAATTCTGAAATTGAAAGTATAATAACTGGAGTGAGAAATCAGCAAGAGGGCTTTAACAGAAGACTCAAAATGGACAAAGAAAGGATCAGTGAACTTGAAGACTGGCTAGTAGAAATGATCCATTTTGAAGAAGAGAGAGAAAAAAGATTGCTGAAAAGTGAATGGAGGCCTGTGGTGCAACATCAGACATACTAACACACATGCAACGGTAGTGCCAGAATGAGACGAGAAAGAAAGCAGAAAAAAAATTGAAATAACAATGGCAAAATACCCTCTATTTGAGGAAAACATCAATTTAGACATTCTAGAGATTCAATGAACCTGAAATAAATAATCTTTAAATATAAAAAAGATCCATACCTAGACACATCATAGTTGAACTGTACAAAGACAAAGAGAAGATCTTGAAAACAAGATCTTTTTGTTTTCAAGACAAGAGAGAAATGATTCATCATGTATGCTGCTGCTGCTGCGAAGTCGCCTCAGTCATGTCCGACTCTGTGTGACCCCATAGACGGCAGCCCACTAGGCTCCCCCATCCCTGGGATTCTCCAGGCAAGAACACTGGAGTGGGTTGCCATTTCCTTCTCCAGTGCATGAAAGTGAAATTCACACTCAGTTGTGTTGGACTCTTAGCGACCCCATGGACTACAGCCTACCAGGCTCCTCCATCCATGGGATTTTCTAGGCAAGAGTACTGGAGTGGGGTGCCATTGCCTTCTCCATTCATCATGTATAGAAAGCATCAATACCTTTACTGACTTTTCATGTAAAATAATGGAGACCTAGAAGGACATACTGAAAGTACTGGGGAAAAATCTGTCAACTAAGAATTCCATATTAAACAAAACTCCTTCAAGAATGTAAGCTAAATAAAGATGTACTCAGCTTTTTCTTTTTAAGAAAAAGACTGAGAGAATTCATGCATTCATGCTTATCAGACCAACATTACCAGATATTACAAGAAGTCCTTTGGGCTTAAAAGAATTGACACCAGATGGCAATTTGAATCTATTGGAAGAAATAAAAGCCATCAGAAATGATAAATATGTCATGAGTTAAAATAAGAGACCTTGGGTATACAGGGTAACCAAAACAATAGGACTTCCTCGGGCATAGTGGTAAAGAACCTGCCTGCCAATGCAAGAGACGAAAGAGACACAGGTTCCATCTCTGTGTCGGGAAGATCTCCTGGAGAAGGAAATGGCAACCCACTCCAGCATTCTTGCCTGGAGAACCATGGACAGAGGAGTCTGGCAGACTGCAGTCCATGGAGTTGCAAAGGGTTGGACATGACTGAGAGACTAACAACACAGCAACAACAAGAACATCGTCTAACTTGATGTTACTAACATGTAGAGAGCAGTCCACCAACAACAGTATAATTTGCCTGCTTTTCAAGCACACGTGAAACATTTTCCAAGACAGACCATAAGCTGGGCCATTAAAAAAAGTCTCAGTCAACTTAAAAGGATTGAGATCATAGAAAGTATGCTCTCTAATTACATTGGAGTTACATTAGAAATCAACAATACAGGGAAATTTGGAAAATTAACATATAGTTGGAAATTAAATGACACACTTCTAAACAACAAATTGGTTAAACCAGAAATCACAAGGGAAATTAAAAAGGATTTTAACTGATTGAAAATGAAGGAATAATATATCAAAATTCATAGGATGTAACTACATAAAAGAGGGAAATGTATAACTTTAAATGCCTATATCAGACATAGAAATTAGGAAGGAAAAGTAAAGTTACCTTTATTTACAGGTGACATGAATCCCAGGAATTCTCAGAACTCCACAAAAGAACCCCACTACAAGTAAGAAACAAGTTGAGAATACAGAATACAAGTTCAATATATGAAAATTAATTATATTTCCAAATACTTAAACCATTCAATTACGTGGTTTCATTTACAATAAAATGCAAACGAATAAAATACCTAGTAATGAATTTAACGAAAGAAGTGTTAGATGTGTAAATGAAAGACTACAAATCATTGATGAAATTCAAGAAGAGCTAAATAAATTGAGACATTCCATGTTCATGGATTGGAAATCTCAATTCTGTCAGCATGGCAATTCTCCCCTAATTGATCTACAAATTCATCCTCTTCCTTTGGGCCTGTTCCCCAAATAACCTTTGGGCCTAGTTCCTCATCTGCAAAATGGACACAATAATCTCTTCCTCACAAAGTGACTGTGTGGATTAAATGAGGTAAGAGATGTCATAGTAAGTGATTGACATAGTATCTAGCACCAAATAAAAGCTCAATAGTTTCCAAGGTGGCGCTAGTGTTAACAAATCCACATACCAATGCAGGAGACGTGAAAGACTCGGGTTCAATCCCTGGGTTGGGAAAATCCCCTGGAGGAGGGTACCGCAACCCACTCCTCTATTCTTGCCTGGAGATTTCCACAAACAGAGGAGCATGGTGGGCTACAGTCCACGGGGTCACAAAGAGTTGGACATGACCAAAATGCATGCACACAAGAGCTCAATAAATGGGAAGAGAAAGTCAGGGATATGCAGGTGGGACTTCTGATGAAGGTGTGAGCTATTTTAAGAAGTTGACTGCATTTCTTTTTTTTTTAATACAAATTTATTTATTTTAATTGGAGGTTAATTACTTTACAATATTGTATTGGTTTTGCCATACATCAACATGAATCCACCACAGGTATAATACAGTCTGCTAAAATTTAGCAAAAGCAAATGCTGTTGTTAAAATGGAAACAGAAAGAAATTGACTGTATTTCTGTTTCAATTTTAACAACAGCGTTTGCTCTTACTAAATTTTAACAGACTGTATTAATTTCCGTTTTCACAGAGCTCGTTTTAATTTGTACAACCAAGTCAAAGTTAACACCAACTGCCTAAGAAATTCCTGTCTGAGATTAAAGAAGTTATCCCGGACCACTTTTTGGTTGACATCCAAGAAAAGTTTCTTACGGAGAGGTTGGGCACTGAAGTCTTTTGCAGGGCTGTTCATTTGTTCAACAGCATCTATGGAGCCCTGCTATGTGCTGGAGACTGGAAGTATAACCATAAAATGGCACCATTTTCCACCATGGAGCTCACGTTCTCAAGAAGGAGACAAATGATCACGTGACACAAACTGTGTGTCGCATGATAAGTGCTATGGAGAAACAGAAAGCAAGGTGAATTTACAGAGTTGGGGGGTGTTGTCTTAGCCAGGGGGCCAGGAAGTTTTTCTAAGAAGACATTTCATCAGAGACCAGAAAGAAGTGAAGAAGCCAACTAAGTTAACGGTTATTTTGCACTTTTAAGGGCTTCCCTGATGGTTCAGACAGTAAAGAATTTGCCTGCAATGTGGGAGACCTGGGTTCAATCCCTGGGTCAGAAAGATCCCCTGGAAAAGGAAATGGAAACCCACTCCAGTATTCTTACCTGGAGAATTCCATGCACAGAGGAGCCTGGTGGGCTACCGTCCCTGGGTCACAAAGAGTCGGACATAACTGAGCAACTAACACTTGCACTTTTAAAAGTGATCAAATACGTTTGGAAAAAGTGAGTTCAGTGTGAGTTTTCAGATCCCTTTCTGAGCATTCTTCAGGGACTATTACGCCAATTTTCAACGAGCATCTCCAGAAGGGAAATGTGGTTTGACTTCTTCCCAACTACTCTGATCACGTCATCCTCTATCTCAGCACCAAGGGATAGAGGATGCTGGATCGGGAACCTCAGAGGATGGGAAACAATGATCCTTACCAACTGGTGGAGTGGTCTTGTTGAGAACAGGTGCTGGCATCCAACACCCCAGCACGCAGTGCTATGGTTCATAAGCCACAAGAGGCTAATGGCAGCTTCCAGCCAAGAGGCATTTTTTTCCTGAAGAGGAGAGCCTGTCTCTGCCAGCTCTTCTTAGTGAGCCTGTTCAGGATATGCAAGTGCACAGCGGCTGAGCTGAAGTTAGCAAGCGCAAAATACATCAGAAAAGAGCAACCTGGCTTCACACCCATGAATGGCGCAAAGTTGGCTGTACCAGAGAAACTCAAGGCAAGAGAATGGGGGCAATCCCTCTCTTCTTTTTGGAACTTAATGTTTTTTAAAGGCTCGACTCTTCCTCAGAGAAAACATGTGGTTTGGTGGAAGGCAAGAGCCTGGGAGGCAAAAAGACCTAGATCTTGATGGCCATGGCAACAGGCTCCCTGGTACATCTTGGGCAAGTCACGTCTCCTCCAGCCTCAGTAGCCTTGTCTGTCATATGGGAGTTCTCAGGTTTCACCATGACCCAGGTTGACAGGAATGCAAGGTAGTGGTGGGGTCTCAGGAAGTCCATCAGGCCCATCAGAGCTGATACATCGAATATATATCGTAACCATGAGGAAAATAACAGCAACAAGGAAAGCTCCACTTACGGAGCCTATGAACTTTACATACATTATTTCATGCAATACTGTATTCCAAACTATTCTGTGAGGCATGCATTATTATCAGACCCAAGCTTGCAGGTGAGGAAGCAGGCTCAGAGAGGTAAAGTTAGTTTCCTGAGGTCACACAGCTCTTAAGCACTTGAGTTGTTTTTGATCCCCCAATCCTGTGCTCTTGGAACACTCTGCAAAGCCTTGGCTCATCTCTCTTGTTGAGGGAGCCAGGCAGAAGGAGCAAGAGAAAGGCAGCCAGCTCATTCTCAGCCTGTGCCAAGACTCTAGTCATTCTGGTTTCTCACCAGTCACTGAAAAGGAAGGTTTTTGCCAGCTGCTGGTTGGCACTAGTTAGACAGAAAGGCAGGTATGCATCAGGCACAGAGATGTTCCTGGATGAACACTTGTTGATTGGTAAGTGGTATTCAGGAACAGCAGGCAAATAAAATTTTATCCCAAATATCCAAGGATTGGTAACAAGTTACTGCATTTAGCCAAGCGCTAGGGCCTCAGATCGGAGAAGACAATGGCACCCCACTCCAGTACTCTTGCCTGGAAAATCCGATGGATGGAGGAGCCTGGTAGGCTGTAGTCCATGGGGTCGCTAGGAGTCAGACACGACTGAGCAACTTCACTTTCACTTTTCACTTTCATGCATTGGAGAAGGAAATGGCAACCCACTCCAGTGTTCTTGCCTGGAGAATCCCAAGGACGGGGGAGCCTGGTGGGCTGCCGTTTATGGGGTCACACAGAGTCGGACACGACTGAAGTGACTTGGCGGCAGCAGCAGCAGCAGGGCCTCAGACACAAATCAGGTGGGTTCCTGGGATGGTGGAAGCCAGAGTCTGATGCAAGATACAGATGTAGTCAATGAGTTACTGGATTTAGGTAAGACTTGAAAGTGAAAGTCTTAGTCATTTAGTCATGGGACTCTTTGTGAGCCCATGGACTGTAGCTAACCAGGTTCCTCTGTCCAGGAAATTCTCCAGGCAAGAATACGGGAGTGGGTAGCCATTTCCTTCTCCAGGGGATCTTCCTGACAGGGATTGAACCTGGGTCTCTTGCACTGTAGGCAGATTCTTTACCATATGAGCCGCCAGGGACACCTGTAATGCCTACACAGTCCATAACCAGATAGTAATGTGGGGTGGTAAGTCACTTGGCTCTGACTGAGTTCCAATGCAGAGTTCCAAAGAATAGCAAGGAGAGATAAGAAAGCCTTCAGTGATCAGTGCAAAGAAATAGAGGAAAACAATAGAATGGGAAAGACTAGATCTCTTCAAGAAAATTAGAGATACCAACGGAGCATTTCATGCAAAGATGGGCTCAATAAAGGACAGAAATGGTATGGACCTAACAGAAGCAGAAGATATGAAGAAGAGATGGCAAGAATACACAGAAGAAATACACAAAAAAGATCTTCATGACCCAGATAATCACCATGGTGTGACCACTCACCTAGAGCCAGACAACCTGGAATGTGAAGTCAAGTGGGCCTTAGGAAGCATCACTACGAACAAAGCTAGTGGAGGTGATGGAATTCCAGTTGAGCTATTTCAAATCCTAAAAGATGATGCTGTGAAAGTGCTGAACTCAATATGTCAGCATTTGGAAAACACAGCAGTGGCCACAGGACTGGAAAAGGTCAGTTTTCATTCCAATCCCAAAGAAAGGCAGTGCCAAAGAATGTTCAAACTACCACACAATTGCACTCATCTCACACGCTAGTAAACTAATGCTCAAAATTCTCCAAGCCAGGCTTCAGCAGTATGTGAACTGTGAACTTCCAGATGTTCAAGCTGGTTTTAGAAAAGACAGAGGAACCAGAGATCAAATTGCCAACATCCACTGAATCATTGAAAAAGCAAGAAAGTTGCAGATAAATATCTATTTCTGCTTTACTGACTATGCCAAAGCCTTTGACTGTGTGGATCACCACAAACTGTGGAAAATTCTGAAAGAGACAGGAATACCAGACCATCTGACCTGCCTCTTGAGAAATCTGTATGCAGGTCAGGAAGCAACAATTAGAACTGGACATGGAAAAACAGACTGGTTCCAAATAGGAAAAGGAGTACATCAAGGCTGTATATTGTCACCCTGCTTATTTAACTTATATACAGAGTACATCATGAGAAACACTGGGCTGGAGGAAGCACAAGCTGGAATCAAGATTGCTGGGAGATATCAATAACCTCAGATACGCAGATGACACCACCCTTATGGCAGAAAGCAAAGAAGAACTAAAGAGCTTCTTGATGAAGGTGAAAGAGGAGAGTGAAAAAGTTGGCTTAAAGCTTAACATTCAGAAAACGAAGATCATGGCATCTGGTCCCATCACTTCACGGCAAATAGATGGGGAAACAGTGAAAACAGTGGCTGACTTTATTTTTTTTTGCGCTCCAAAATCACTGTAGATGGTGACTGAAGCCATGAAATTAAAAAACACTTTCTCTTTGGAAGAAAAGTTATGACCAACCTAGACAGCATATTAAAAAATAGAGACATTACTTTGCCAACAAAGGTCCATCTAGTCAAGGCTATGGTTTTTCCAGTAGTCATGTATGGATGTAAGAGTTGGACTATAAAGAAAGCTGAGTGCCGGAAGAATTGATGCTTTTGAACTGTGGTGTTGGAGAAGACTCTTGAGAGTCCCTTGGACTGCAAGGAGATCCACCCAGTCCATCCTAAAGGAGATCAGTCCTGAATATTCATTGGAAGGACTGGTGTTGAAACGGAAACTCCAATACTTCGGCCACCTGATGCGAAGAGCTGACTCATTTGAAAAGACCCTGATGCTGGGAAAGATTGAGGGCAGGAGGAGAAGGGGACAACAGAGAATGAGATGGTTGGATGGCATCACCGACTCGATGGACATGAGTTTGAGTAAACTCTGGGAGTTGGTAATGGACAGGGAAGCCTGGCGTGCTGCAGTCCATGGGGTCACAAATAGTCGAACATGACTGAGCAACTGAACTGAACTCAAGTCACTTGGCTGTGTTCTGTGCAAAGCACTTGGTGAGGGTGGAAGATTTGACTGGTGAACTGAGCATGGTCATATTTGCCCTTCTCAGTAGCTCTGTGGGATCTGACGGGGAATGGTGGTTGGTCATCACGAAAACAGAGAATGCAACCAGAGTGGTATGCAGAGCCCATGCTCTAGGGGACTGATGTCTGGTCTTCTGGTAGAAGGGATAGAAGTCACAGATCCATGAGATGGAGCAACTCAACACACAGATCACTCCTAGCTATCTGTGAGTCTGGGGTTGCCAGGGTGTTCTGCCTCCAGCCTGAGGAGGATACACTTGAGCTCTAACACCCAGCACCCAGGTGGCTTGGCAATCTCCCCTCCTAGTACATTTATACCATCAATATTGGCCAATAACACAGTCTCCAAAAGCTGCATCTAGTCCTTTTGTGAACAACGCCCTCCATTTCCCCACATGTGGAGCTGACACAGCGTATGTATCCGAAGTATTAAAGACCAAACTTAGTTGGGTAGTAGCCTAAGCAAGATTTAAAAATACTTATTGCTGGTGAAGGTCCTGCCTAGTGTTGAAAAAATTATACATCAGCCCAAACAGCAAAAAAGTAAAATCATCTTTAAGCTTACCACAAAAGCTAATGAGTGTCATTACTACAAAGCCTGACACTTTCTACATTTCATAATACAGATATGGGAATAATAACCTTTAAGAACTGTGAAATCAGAGTCTTTGTGCTTCCTGGGATGGTGCTTTTTATAACTGTATCACGAACCTGTCTCCAAGTCAATAGATATGTATTTATAACATATTTAATGATAGCATAATAGTTCATCATATGACTATACCATACCGTTACTATAGAGAATGCATAATAGTTCATCATATGAATATACCATACCGTTATTATAGAGAATGTATGAATATAGCAAATTCTTATTATTGACCAGTTAGGTGTTTCTGATATTTTTACTGATAGAGACAATATTATGAAGAGCTTCTGGGAAATCCTTTGTTAGGAAACTTCCTGAATATTTCCTTAAAAATGGAACTGCTGCATCAAAGTTTATGGGGTATTTTAACAACTTAACCAAACACTTGCAAATCTACCTCCATCTTATCCAAAACCATTGCTCCAGCTTACACTTTCCTTTCTCCATATACTAACCAATAGTTGGCATGATTCTTTTTACTCTTGACTAATGTGATAGGCTAGTCAAGGCTATGGTTTTTCCTGTGGTCATGTATGGATGTGAGAGTTGGACTGTGAAGAAGGCTGAGCGCCGAAGAATTGATGCTTTTGAACTGTGGTGTTGGAGAAGACTCTTGAGAGTCCCTTGGACTGCAAGGAGATCCAACCAGTCCATTCTGAAGGAGATCAGCCCTTTCTTTGGAAGAAATGATGCTAGAGCTGAAACTCCAGTACTTTGGCCACCTCATGTGAAGAGTTGCCTCATTGGAAAAGACTCTGATGCTGGGAGGGATTGGGAGCAGGAGGAGAAGGGGAAGACAGAGGATGAGATGGCTGGATGGCATCACTGACTCGATGGACGTGAGTCTGAGTGAACTCCGGGAGTTGGTGATGGACAGGGAGGCCCGGCGTGCTGCGATTCATGGGGTCACAAAGAGTCGGACGTGACTGAGCGACTGATCTGATCTGATCTGAATGTGATAGGTGAAAATGGATATGCTATTTTTATGTTTATTCTTTGATTACAACTGAGTTGAGCTTCTTTTTTTGTGCTTTCTAGACCACCTGTGTTCATTCATAAATATGCTCCTGTCTACTTTTCTGTTGGAATGGTCAACTTTATTATTGGTTGTTTCCTCTTTCTTTTTTTACTTTATTCATTCAGTTCAGTTCAGTCACTCAATCATGTCCGACTCTTTGTGACTCCATGAATTGCAGCAGGCCAGGCCTCCCTGTCCATCACCAACTCCCAGCGTTTACCAAAACTCATGTCCATTGAGTTGGTGATGCCATCAAGGCGTCTCATCCTCTGTCGTCCCCTTCTCCTCTTGCCCCCAATCCCTCCTAGCATCAGGGTCTTTTCCAATGAGTCAACTCTTCGCATCAGGTGGCCAAAGTATTGGAGTTTCAGCTTTAGCATCATTCCTTCCAATGAACACCCAGGACTGATCTCCTTTAGGATGGACTGGTTGGATCTCCTTGCAGTCCAAGGGACTCTCAAGAGTCTTCTCCAACACCACAGTTCAAAAGCATCAATTCTTCATTATTTTTATGCAATTTTGCATTATGTGATCAAATCTTTTTTTTTCTTATGCTTTGAAGAGTTGGTACTATTTCAAGATTCTGTATTTCTCTTTATTTTTGTCTAATTACTCTATGAATATCTCACTGATAGTTAAATCTTTAATACTACTGGGATTTGCTTTGGTGTTTGGGCTTCCCTGGCGACTCATTGATAAAGAATCCGCCTACCAATGCAGGAGATGCGGGTTTGATCCCTGGGTTGGGAAGATCCTCCGGAGAAGAAAATGGCAACCCATTCCGGTTTTCTTGCCTGGGAAATCCCACGGACAAAGGAGCCTGGCAGACTACAGTCCATGCGGTCACAAGAGTCGGACACAACTTAGTGACTAAACAACAACAGCAGCATGATGAGAGTTAGGCATTCAACTTATTTTTTTCACAGTGGCTAGCCAGTTGCACCACTGTTTATTGAAGAATAATTTTTTCCTTTGAATTTGAGATGCTCTACTTGTTACATATTAAACTGGTATACACCTTGGGTCTTTTGGGAACTTTCTATTCTGTTTCATTAAGGTGTCTATTTATTTGGTCTTAAAACCACATTATTTTCATTCTGCAAATGTTTAACACATGTTAACATTTAATAAAACAAACCCTATATTCTTTGCCCTACCCTTTTTGCCAGATTTTGTTTTGTTATTCTTACATATTTATTTTTTTAATCAAATTTAATACTATATGAAAACCTCTAAAATAATTTTATCAACTTCAAAAATAATAGCATTATTTTGATAGAGATAATATTAAATATATAGATTAACTTGGGGAGAGTTACATTATCAAATCCTTTCATCTAGGATAATACTATATCTCCTTTTATATTCTGAGTCGTTTCTTCTCCATACATGTTCTGCATATTTTTTTATTAAGTTTGAATATCCTTGCTATATAGTTAAGCTGGATACAGATGTTGATAAATAAGCATATACATTTTTATTTTGCAATAGATTTTTTTTTACTAAGTGCCCTAATTACTTTGAATTTTTTTTTATCTTCTTGGCTTTCTTCTGTCAATACCTCACTGACAAATAATGACAATTATTCATATAACTCTCCATTTAAAATATTATAGTCTCAACAAAGCTGATATTCCGTGGTACTTACCGATGTGATTTACTGGTCTTTAAATATTGAAAAATGTCCATATGAGTTTGTAAATAGTGTACCAGTACGGATAAGGTGGGCTTCCCTGGTGTCTCATTGGTAAAGAATTCGCCTGTAATGCAGGAGACGTGGGTTCAGGCCCTGAGTGGGTAAGATCCCCTGAAGAAGGGCATGGCAACCCACTCCAGTGTTCTTGTCTGGAAAATCCCATGAACAGAGGAGCCTGGTGGGCTATAGTCCGTAGGGTCGCAAAGATTTGGCCACAACTGACCACACGTGTGCAGCAGCAAGATACAGCAAGATGAGTTAATAATTTGGGTCCTAATATAAATCCATTAGTTCAAGCTAATGGCTGTAGCATGTGACAACAACTGCCAATAAATGAACCTCCCACCAGAATGACATCCGAGCACTTTTGCAGCATTTCCAGGCAGCGTGGCCCATTTCATAGAAGGCAGCTTGGCTTCATGGCGCATACTTTAGGACAATCTATAGGACAGTGGTTCTCAACTTGTGGGTTGCTGACCTCTGGGGGAGCCTCTGAGACTCACTTCATGGTGTCTTCACAAAACTTTCAAGAATAATACCAAGACATCTTTGCCTTTTTCACTCTTATTCTCCCAGGAGTGTAAGTGTTTTCCTGAGGCTACGGGATGTGTGATATCAAGAGATTAAATGCAGAAGCAGATTTCAGAGTCCAGCTGAATTCTATTAAGCCAGACATTAAAGAGATTTGAAAAATGTAAAACAATGATGCTTTTTCACTATTTTTTCCATTTTGGAAAATAAAGTAATTTTCACAAAAATGTTATTTATGTTAATATTTAATAGGCTTAGTATTGCTATTTTTAACTGAATAAAAACAAAGGATTAAAAATTTTCAGTTATAAATTCTAATAGTGTAAAAGTATCAATAGATGTAATTGCCATAAACAAAAGATCTAGAGCTGTCTTAAGTAATTCTTCACACTGTGAAAAGATTATGAGACCAAAAGATTGAAAACCACTGCTTTAGGAAAATTCACAACTTATTCCATGCTCAGTTGCTCAGTTGTGTCAGACTTTTTGCAGCCCCATGGACTGTAGCCTGCGAGTCTCCTCTGCCTGTGGAATTTTCCAGGCAAGAATACTGGAGAGGGGTACCATTTCCTACTCCAGGGGATCTTCCCCACCTAGGAATTGAACCCATGTCTCCTGCGTCTCCTGCATTGGCAGGCGGAAGACACAGACACAACTGAGCATCTGAGGACTAAATACTGAGTTTAGTTTATGCTTTGGTTTTGTAGTTAATGTGCTGTAATTCTTTGTGTGAGTAGTAATTGTGCAATATTCTGATGTTTATAAATTTAAGGATTTATAATAAAATATTAAAGATGAAATCCAGAATGAAGATACAGCAGAGTTTGGATAAATTTCTTAATGTTCTTTTTAAATATTGTAAACATAAATCTTATGACTGTGGAAGAACAGAGAAGAAATGCTATTTAATAATGAACTCTGCCAGGAATAGCTTCTTACGTTATATACAAACCAGAACCCAGGATATCTTTTGAAACAGTGTAGAAACAATGCAAAATAAAATAAATAACTTGTATATGTGAGATGAAAACAACCCAGTTATTTCAGTAAAAATAATGAGTGACTTTTTATAGTCAGTGTGTACATGTGACTCAAATAATCAGAGTGCAAAATTTGTATACAATTAATCATAGGTCCATATTTCATCAAAATGGCAATTACATTCTGTTAAAACTGATGGTTTAAATAAAGAAAAATTTCTCTCATCAATGATGAAAATTATAAGTACATTTTAAATCAGTTTCATGTAAAAACATTAGCAGTATAAAAACTTCCAGAAAAAAATAATCAGAATGTTGATAAAACAAACAAAAAACATCTAGAAATTCCACTCATATGGTTAAAAATAATTGTTGCTGTTCAGTTGCTCAGTCGTGTCCAGCTGTCTGGGACATCATGGACCGCATGGGTTTGTCTGTCCTTCACTATCTCCCAGAGTTCGCTCAACTCATGGCCGTTGAGTCAGTGTTGCCGTCCAACCGTCTCATCCTCTGTTGCCTCCTTCTCCTTCTGCCCTCAACCTTTCCCAGCACCAGGGTCTTTTCCAAGGAGTCAGCTCTTCACATCAGGTGGCCAAAGTATTGGAGCTTCAGTTTCAGCATCAGTCTTTCCATTATCAAATATAAAATACTTTTTTTTTTTTTAAGTTTGTTCTTCAGAAAAAGAGCAATATTAGTATTGCTTACATGGGCTTATTGTAGCAGTCTAAATTTATGGACTTGCTTGTTGCCAAATATTTATCTACTGATATGAGAAAATAACTTTTTGGAAAATATATAAATCAAAGCAGTAAAATTTCAATTATTATTGATGTAGCCTCAATTATTTCATATAAAATAGTTTTAATAATTTACTTAAAATGTGAAATTCAAGACTTTGGAGATAATTTAATGGTTTTGTTGATCTCATGAAGCAGAAAGTAACAACATCTGAAATAATTTATCAAAATTTATTGTTGACAATGAGAAAAATGGTTTCAATGGAACCATTTCCATGAAAATCTTATTGGATTTTACACAAACACTGCCGGTGCATAGTTAGGGAGTGTCTGCAGTTTCAGCCAAAATTTAGGAAAATTTTTGGATGTTTCAGTTTGGCACTATCCAAGTCACTGAATTTAATTACCCCAGATGATGCAGTAAAATGCATAAAGCAAGTAAGTGATTATAAACATTTTCTTAATTTATCATCAAATAACATCAGGAAAAATTTATAACTGAAAATGTGGCAATTGAGACAATAAAAAGTAGAATGCTTGGGCTATGATGCTATAAGTACAAAAGCAGTTTAAAAATTATGTCAGATTTATCATTTGAGCAAAAATTATGTAATAGAAGCAAATAATTTAAAAATTAACCATTTTAAACAGGACATTTTACATTAAGCTAATTTATTAAGACATCAATAATATATTTAGCTTAATAGAAAGCTTTACTGAGTATAGAGTACAATTAGTGCCCCCAAATTAAAAATGTTTGAGCATGTAAAACCAGAAGAAAATGGAGATTTTCCAGAAATTTTAAAAGTATACCCTTTCAAATAAGATAAAGTTTTAATTCAGAGAAAAATATATTAAATGATAGATTATCAGGAATATATTTGTTGTTTAATGACTAAAGGGGAAACAAATAGTAATTTTTATTTTTATTTTATCTTTCTTTAATAAAACATGGCCTTTCATTTATTAAGTTATGTTTATAAACACAATAGTATTTATGAAAAGCCATGGATTGAAAGTAAATGAACATAAATAAATGATTGTTGTGATTAAATACAATATAATAAGTAAACAATTTTGATAATAAAAATTAAATATATAAAAATCCAAATATTTCAAGGGATATAAAAATTCCAGGTTAATTGCAAGAAGCTCAGCAGAAGCTGAGAGATGAGTCAGCACTATGAACAATATTTTGGACCTTAAGAGATGCATTTCCCGTCACTCACTCAGTTCAGTTGCTCAGTCGTGTCCGACTCTTTGCAACCCCATGAACTACACTCCAGGCCTCCCTGTCCATCAATCTTGATTCCGCTTGTGCTTCTTCCAGCCCAGCGTTTCTCATGATGTACTCTGCATAGAAGTTAAATAAGCAGGGCGACAATAAACACCTTTGACGTAATCCTTTTCCCATTTGGAACCAGTCTGTTTTTCCATGTCCAGTACTCACCGTTGTTTCCTGACCTGCATACAGGTTTCTCAAGAGGCAGGTCAGGTGGTCTGGTATTCCCATCTCTTTCAGAATTTTCCAGTTTATTGTGATCCACAAGTCAAAGGCTTTGTGACAGTCAGTCAGTTTAGTTCAGTTCGGTCGCTCAGTTGTGTTCGACTCCTTGCGACTCCATGAATAGCAGCTGCCAGGCCTCCCTGTCCATCACCATCTCCCGGAGTTCACTCAAACTCACGTCCATCGAGTCAGCGATGCCATCCAGCCATCTCATCCTCTGTCGTCTCCTTTTCCTCCTGCCCCCAATCCCTCCCAGCATCAGGGTCTTTTCCAATGAGTCAACTCTTCGCATGAGGTGGCCAAAGTACTGGAGTTTCAGCTTGAGCATCAGTCCTTCCAAAGAACAGCCAGGGCTGATCTCCTTTAGAATGGACTGGCTGGATCTTCTTGCAGTCCAAGGGACTCTCAAGAGTCTTCTTCAACACCACAGTTCAAAATTAATGATAAATTGTTGAAGGATTTTAGTGTGATTCGTGTGTCAGATTATAGTTTGGAGAGATCATCATATAATTAGGAAAGCTATATTTTAAAAAGTTACACCAACAGTTTCTAAAAACCAACAAATGATTTGGAAATTCTTAGAATGATTTGATGAAGAATTTTAACTATAATCTCTTTTAACTGGAGAGCAATTTTATGAATATATCTTAGTTTCCTTGGAGAATAAAAAGGACTACATTTAAATATTTTTAATGAATATATGTGTTATGTTACTAAATTCCTTGTTAAATATTTTGAATATCACCCATGATTTTGTTACAGTTTATCATCTAGTTGCCTAGGCAGTCACTTTATAGTGAAGTTAAGTAACATTGATGGTTAATGCCTTTTCTTCTTTGGATTTTAATTAGACTGTTTCTACTGCCTTACCATTAAACATCATGCTGACATTTGATTTGATGTAGGCTTTAAAAATTCAAGTTGCTTAAGTATTATCTTTGGTATGTAAAAAACTTAATATGGTTTTCTATCTTTGACATTAATATGATTGGTTATAATAGTGGATTTTTAATATTGACTTGACCTTTCATTCTGATAATGAGTCCTATTTGGTGCTTGTGTATTATTTTTTGAATGTACATCTGGATCCAATCACTCTTTTATTTTTTTTAAAAGAAACTTTATATCCATAACCCAAAGCATGACTGGTTATTATTTTTTTTTCTATGTATGTGTATAAGTGTTATGAGACTTGAGTCTGAAAGATCTACTGATGACAAAATACAGATTTAATGCCTTTTTGGTACAGTTCTTTGACAACCATCTCAAATTCAGTTATGGTTTTAAGTCTATGCACATTTTCTTTCTTTTTTTTTTAGTCCATTTGGGGAAGATATATTCTTATAAAATAACTTCATTAAAATTTCCAGTTTTTGAGCATAGGATTTTTGTAATTTCTGTGTAATTACCCACTTACAAATAATATTTTCCCCTCTAGATCTTTGGTTAAAACTGATATGCCATATCAAATACTATACATTTTTATTGAGATATAATTCACAATTATAAAATTTACTGGTTTTTAATACGTTCATAAGTTTTACAAGCATCAGCACTAATTCCAGAATGTTTTCATCCCTCCAAGAAGAAAACTGGCATTCATTAAGCTGTCATTCCCCATTGTTCCCTCCCTCTCAGCTCCTGGCAACCACTAAATATACTTTCTATCTCTATGGATTTGCCTAATCTGACATTTCATATAAATGGGATCTGATCTTTCTTGTCTGGCTTCTTTCATTTAGCATATAATATTTTCCAGATTCATCCACAGTGTAGAAAGTAACAGTATATCATTCTTGTTCATGGCTGAATAATACTCCACTGTGTGGATATATCACATTTTTCCCCTATCCACTCACCTTTTTGGGCCCTCTGGGTTGTTTCCACTTTCTAGATATTACGAATGTTGAATATTATGAATAAGGCTGAACATAAATGCACAAGTTTTTTGTGTGAACATTTACTTCCAATTCTCTAGAGTATATACCTAGAATATATGTATCCCTGACCACGGATTGAACCTGCAGCTTCTGCAGTGGAAGCATAGAGTCTTCACCCCGGGCCACCAGGGAAGTTCATGTCTATCTTTTAAATTGTGGCCGTTCTGATAAGTGTAGAACAGAATCTTAGTGTGGTTTTTATTTGTATTTCTCTTCTTTGGAGAAACGCCTATTCACAGCCTTTACCTTTTAGGTTAATTTAAATTGGTTTATTTGTCTTTTTATTTTTGAATTGTAGAAGTTTTTCATATAGTCTGGATATACAACAGTTATCGGATATACAATTATCACATATTTTGCAAATTTTTCTCTCATTCTGTGGGTTGTCTTTTTAATTTCTAGATCATCTATTTTGAAGCATAAAAGTTTTAAATTCTGATGAAATCTAATTTATCTGTTATTTTCCCCATTGGTTGCTTAGCTGTAGATGTTTTATCTAAGAAAATATTGCTTAATCAAAAATCATAAAATTTTACATTTATGTTTTCTAAGAGTTTTATAATTTTAGCCATTGTATTTTTTTTTGATCCATTTAGAGTTAATTTTTGTGTATGGTGTGAAGTTGGAGTCCAGTTTCATTCTTATGCATATGGATGACCAGTTATCCCTGTAACATTTATTAAAAAGACTATTCTTTCCCCATTGAAATTTGTTGGCACCATATTGGAAATCAATTGATCATAGAATACCATAGTTTATTTCGGATCTCTCAATTCTATACCATTGATCTCTATGTCCCTTCTTATGCCAATACCATATTGCCTTTGATTATTGTAGCTTTGTATTAAGTTTTGAAATTGGGAAGCATGAGTCCTCCAACTTTTTTTTTTTCAAGGTAGTTTTGGCCACTCTCAGTTCCTTTCATTTCTATGTGAATTTTAGGATAAGCTTGTGAATTTCTGCAAAAAAAAAAAAAAGCAGCTGAATTTTAATGTAATGTCAGAGTTTTTCAAACCCCAAATGCACATACCATCCCCTAGATTCTCCTATTAAATTTATTTTGTTTTGATTTATCTGTTGTTTGGTCTAACCACTTTAGGAAGCCAGAAAGTTAAACAATTGACTGTAATTGTTTTTGACAAATGTTTCTAGGGAAAAGGTTTTTTTGCAGTGGGAAAATACTGAATCAGGTCAAATAGAGATAGCCTTGAACATGCTGTTTTCCTGGGACTAACCAGTTAGATCAAATAATGAAAACTGGTGGGGGATGAGGCTTTGAAGGAGCTATGGTCCTCTTCTGCTCCCTCTAGAAGCTGCCAGGCTGCTGATTTTCACCACAAATGGAGGCTGTTAGTTTTCAAGACAACTGCCAAACTGAAGAATGGAAGATTAGATTAAAGCAATTAAAACACCACCAAGTCTTCTGTTCCTCCTGAGATTCAGCTATTTTTCTTGAACAAACACTCCAAACATTGCTACAAGCCTTTAGTTAATTTCTGGAATTCTAAAAAATTGATTCTGACCACTTTTGCTAATTTCCTCATAGCTTTTAGGGAGGAAAGAATTTTTAGACATTGTCACTTTGCCATATTCATTGCCATCATTCAAATAATGTTAATTTAACTTTTCTGTCTATCTCTTCCTCTCTTTTTGATTAGTTTTGCCAGAACTTTGAAATAATATTTTAAATGACCAAACTTGATTTTATTAATTCTCTTTTTTCCCCATTTTCCAATTCATTAACTTGAATCTTATCAATTATTTTCTCTTTCTTTAGTTAAATCCAGTTTATTTTTCTTTTTTTACTTTTTGAAATAAATGTTTATTTCATTTATTTTGAATCTTTATTTCCTAATAAGCAACGTTAAAAGAATATGATTTATCCTCTGAGCATTATCTTGGAGTTTCATACACAGTGTTATCAAAACTATTTCCCAGCCTGTAGTTGCAACGTTATTTTGGTTTTGACTTAAGCTTTATTTATGAGGGCATTTAAAATTTTCCAAGTGATGTTTATTTATAATTTTGCAATCCAGTTTTTATTTTATTGCCTTGCAACATGTAAATGTGTCAGTGAAATCCTACTCTTGTAGGATTAATTTTTTTTCTTGGTAACCTATGAGATCATCAAATTAAAAACTCTTTTGTGAACATCTGAAAGTAATATATTTATAAAATATTCTCTCTCTAGTGCTCATTTGTCATAATTAAATATATTATTCAGTTCCTCTATTTCCTTCATTGATCTATCAAAGACAGAATTATTTTTAATAAATTTTATCAATTTAAGCAAAAATTTGTGTATAAATTAGATACATTAAAATATACAAATTTTAAGCTTAGGTTTGCTTAGTGTGACCCACGCTGCAGTCAAAATAGAGAACATTTCCATCATGCCAGAAAGTTTCTTTGTGACCTTTCCAATCCAATTTCTCTCCTGTCCCCTCAACATTGGTCCCGGTAGCAAGTCTTCTGTTTTCTGTCAGTATAGATTAAATTTACCTCTTTGGAACTTCATCTAAAGAGACTAATACAAGACTGTACTCTTTGCATCTGATTTCTTTGGTTGGCATAAAATTTTTAGAGTCATCCGTGTAGTTGCTAGAGTCACTAGTGAATTCCCCTTTGTCATTGGGCTTCACAGTGTGGATGGATATCCACAGTTTCTTTATGCACTCATCAATTAATGGGCATTTGTATTTTTTTCAGTTGGGGTTACTATGATCAAAGTTGCTTTAAATACTTATGTACAAGTCTTCATGTCACACATGGTTTTATTTCTCCAGGTTGCATTCGAAGTGCATATTTAACTTTGAAAGACACTGCTAAAACTTTTTCCGTAGTGGCTATACATTTTTACATTCTCACTGGCAACATAGGCGTTCCAGTGGTTCTACATTCTGACTAATTTTTAATTTGGGCCACTAAAGTGACTATATAGAGGTACCTCATTGAGATTTTGATCTACACTTCCCAGATGATGTTTGTGTATTAACATTTTATATCTCTTCTTTTGTGAAATAATCTGCTTCAATCTTTGCCATTTAAAAAATTGAATTGTTTTCCTTCTGGTAATTGAGTTGTAAGAATTCTGTATATATTCTTATTGTAAGTCCCCGGTCTGAGATAGGTCTTGATTACTGCAACTGTGTAAGTCTTGAAATCAGACAGATTGATTCCTTCCACTTTATTTTTTTGAAAATTGTTTTAGCTCTTCAAATTTCTTTGCCTTTTCATATAAATTTTTAAAAATCTTGTGTATATCTACAAAAAATCTTGTAGATATTTTGATAGAAATTGCATTAAATTTGTATATCAATTTGAGGAGAATTAATACTTTACTGTGTTGAGACTTCCCAAACATGAATGTGGTCTCTCTTATTTAGATCTTTGATTCCTTTCATTGGCATGTTACAGCTTTCAAGACTTCAAATGTTATGAATGTTTTGTCAAATTTACACCAAAGTATTTCATTTTGTTTTGAACAGTTTTAAGTGGTACTGCATTTAAAATTTCAGTTCCACACACTTATTGCTAATATATATATAAATACAGCTGAGTTCGACATAGTAGACATTCTTCCCTTCTTCCCAGTCTTAGGCAAAAAACATTCAATCTTTCACTATTGAGCATAATGTTAGCAGCAGATTTATTTGTAGATCCACTTTATCAACCTGAGCAAATAACCCTCTATTCCTAATTTTCTGAAAATTTAAGTCGTAAGTAGGTGTTGCATTTTGCCAAATACTTTATTTGCATCACTTGATGTTATCATGTGATTTTGTTCTTTAGCCCATTAACATCATGGGCCACATTGATTGACTTTATTTATTGAATCAGCTTTGCATCTCTGAAATAAATTCTCTTGGTTATGGTGTATAATTCTTCAATACATTGCTAAATTCTATTTGTTGTTGTATTTTAAGGATCTTTTTGTCTGTATTGATAAGGGATATTGATCTGTGATATCCTTTTTGTAGAATATTTGTCTGGTTTTGGTAGAAGAGTAATCAGTTCAGTTCAGTCACTCAGTCGTGTCCAACTCTTTGCGACCCCATGAATCGCAGCACGCCAGGCCTCCCTGTCCATCACCAACTCCTGGCGTTCACTCAAACTCATGTCCATTGAGTCGGTGATGCCATCCAGCCATCTCATCCTCTGTTGTCCCCTTCTCCTCCTGCCCCCAATCCCTCCCAGCATCAGGGTCTTTTCCAATGAGTCAGCTCCTCGAAGGAGGTGGCCAAAGTGTTGGAGTTTCAGCTTGAGCATCAGTCCTTCCAATGAACACCCAGGACTGATCTCCTTTAGAATGGACTGGTTGGATCTCCTTGCAGTCCAAGGGACTCTCAAGAGTCTTCTCCAACACCACAGTTTAAAAGCATCAATTTTTCGGCACTCAGCCTTCTTCACAGTCCAACTCTCACATCCATTCAAGGCTATGGAAAAATCATGGCCTTGACTAGACGGACCTCTGTTGGCAAAGTAAGAAGAGTAATACTACCTTCCTAAAATGCATTTGAAGTAATCCCCTCTTTTCTATTCTTGGAAAGAGATTGTGTTGAATTCTTGTTAAGTCTTCTTTATATGTTTGATGGGATTCTCCAGTGAAACTCTTTGGGTCTGATGATTTCTCTGAGAGGAATTTTTAAATTACAAATTTAATTTCTTATGAGTTATAGGAATATTCAAATTATCTATTTAATACTTGACGAGTTGTTTGTTTTTTATAGCAATTTTGAGTCCTTAAAATTAAAATTTTTTTTTTGTTGTTTATAGCTGTGCTGGGTGTTTGTTGCTGCCCAGGTTTTTCTCTAGCTGCAGGAAGCGGGACTACTCCAGTTGTGTTGCTCAGGCTTCTCATTGCGGTGGCTTCTCTTGTTGAGAGTGTAGGCTCTAGGGCGTGCAGGCTTCGATAGTTGCAGCACAGGAGCTCAGGAGTTGCGTCTCTTGGGCTCTAGAGCACAGGCTCAGTAGTTGTGGGGCACTGGCTTAGTTGCTGTGTGGCACGTGGAATCTTCCTGGGCCAGGGACGCAACCCATGTCTCTTGCATTGGCGGGCAGACTCTTTACCACTGAGCCACCAGGGAAGCCCCTGTGTTTGTGTTTTTCAAGATTATCTACTTCATCTTCATTTTTGAGTGTATGTGTATAGAGTTGTTTTTAGTATTTCCATGTCCTCCTTTTGATGTCTTCAGAATCTGTAGTGATTCCTCTTGGTTGATTATTGATATTGGTAAACATGTCTCCTCTTGAGAAATTTGTATGCAGGTCAGGAAGCAACAGTTAGAACTGGACATGGAACAACAGACTGGTTCCAAATAGGAAAAGGAGTACATCAAGGCTGTATATTGTCACCCTGTTTATTTAACTTCTATGCAGAGTACATCATGAGAAACGCTGGACTGGAAGAAACACAAGCTGGAATCAATATTGCCGGGAGAAATATCAATAACCTCAGACATGCAGATGACACCACCCTTATGGCAGAAAGTGAAGAGGAGCTCAAAAGCCTCTTGATGAAAGTGAAAGTGGAGAGTGAAAAAGTTGGCTTAAAGCTCAACATTCAGAAAACGAAGATCATGGCATCCGGTCCCACCACTTCATGGGAAATAGATGGGAAAACAGTGGAAACAGTGTCAGACTTTATTTTTCTGGGCTCCAAAATCACTACAGATGGTGACTGCAGCCATGAAATTAAAAGACGCTCACTCCTTGGAAGGAAAGTTATGACCAACCTAGATAGCATATTCAAAAGCAGAGACATTACTTTGCCAACAAAGGTTCGTCTAGTCAAGGCTATGGTTTTTCCCGTGGTCATGTATGGATGTGAGAGTTGGACTGTGAAGAAGGCTGAGTGCCGAAGAATTGATGCTTTTGAACTGTGGTGTTGGAGAAGACTCTTGAGAGTCCCTTGGACTGCAAGGAGATCCAAGCAGTCCATTCTGAAGGAGATCAGCCCTGGGATTTCTTTGGAAGGAATGATGCTAAGGTTGAAACTCCAGTACTTTGGCCACCTCCTTCGAAGAGTTGACTCATTGGAAAAGACTCTGATGCTGGGAGGGATTGGGGGCAGGAGGAGATGGGGATGACAGAGGATGAGATGGCTGGATGGCATCACTGACTCGATGGACCTGAGTCTCAGTGAACTCCGGGAGTTGGTGATGGACAGGGAGGCCTGGCATGCTGCGATTCATGGGGTCGCAAAGAGTCGGACATGACTGAGCGACTGATCTGATCTGATCTGAAACATGTCTCTGCCTCTCTGTCTCTCTATTTTGTTTGTTGTTGTTCAGTCACTAAATCATGTCTGACTCTGCAACCCCATAGACTGCATGCCTCCCCTGAGGCTTCCCCGTCCTTCACTATCTCCTGGAGTTTGCTCAAACTCATTGAGTCGGTGATACTATCCATCCATCTCATCCTCAGTTGACCCCCTCTCCTCCTTAGTATTGCTAAAAGTTTCTTGATTGTATTGATCTTTTCAAAGAATAAACTTTTGTCTCATTTATTTTCTTTATTGTTTTTCATTTGAAAATCTCATTGATTTCTGTTCTTATGTTTATTTCCTCCCCTCTTGCTTTGGGTTTATTATTTTCTCTTTTTGTAGATTCTTGATATAGGAGCTTCAATCATTGATTTGAGACTTCCTCTTTCCTAATGTATACATTTAGTGTTATAAATTTCCCTCTCAGCACTTCTGTAGCTGTGTCTCATAAATTTTGATATGTTGTGTTTTCACTCTCATTCATTTTGATGTATTTTTAAACTTCTCTTGAGATTTCCTGTCTCATCCATGGATTGTTAAGGAGTCATTTAGTATTGTTTAGAGATTTTTCCTGTTATCTGTTACTGGTTTCTGGTTTGATTCCATGAAGTTGAACACACTATTATTTCAATTCTTTTGAATTTGTTGATATTTCTTTCATGACCCCAAATATGGTCTATTTTGGTATATGTTCTGCGGGTACTTGAACAGAATGTATGTTCTTCTCATGTTGAGTAAAATGTTCTATATATGTTGATTAAATCTTATTGGTTGATGGTGTGGTGGAGTTCTATGTTCCTGCTGACTTTCTGTCTAGCTGTTTGATTGATTGTTGAGAGAAGTGTGTGGAAGTCTTCAACTATAATTGTGGATTTTTCTATTTCTCCTTTAAGTGGGATCAGTTTTCACTTCACGTTTTTGCAGCTCCATATTTTGGTGCATACATATTAAGGATTATTGTATCTTCTTTGTGGATTAATTTTTCATCATTATATAACATCTCTGTCTTTAGTAAGGAGATAATGGACACAGATGCCTGGTGTGCTGCAGTTCATGGGGTTGCAAAGAGTCATATATGACTTAGTGACTGAACAACAACAATATACATTCCTGATCTCTTTTGATTAGTGTTTGCATGATGTATCTTTTTACAGTCTTTTACTTCAACTTGTCCATATTATTATATTTGAAACAATTTTCTTATAGTTTGCTCTTTTTTTTTTGGCTGCACTGTGCTGTTTTGTAGGATCATAGCTCCCCTATGCTATGCTATGCTAAGTCACTTTAGTTGTGTCCGACTCTGTGTGACCCCATAGACGGCAGCCCACCAGGCTCCCCCGTCCCAGGGATTCTCCAGGCAAGAACATTGGAGTGGGTTGCCATTTCCTTCTCCAATGCATGAAAGTGAAAAGTGAAAGTGAAGTCGCTCGGTCATGTCCGACTCTTAGTGACCCCATGGACTGCAGCCTACCAGCCTCCACCGTCCGTGGGATTTTCCAGGCAAAAGTACTGGAGTGGGGTACCAGGAATCTAACCTGGGCCCCAGAAATGAAAGTGCTGAGCCCTAACCACTGGACTGCCTGGACTTTGTTTATGTGTTTTAACCTTCTTGATCAACATCTGTTTCTTAATTGGTGTGTCTAGACCATTTATGTTTAATGAAATTATTAAGATATTGGGGCTTAAGTCTCCCATTTAATTTTTTGTCTTCTGTTTGTTTTCTCTGTTTTTCACTTATCTGCTTTCTATTTATTATCACCTGTGGCTTACTTGAACATTTTTGACTTATCTATAGTGTTTGTCTTTTTATAGATCTTTTACTGGCTACTCTTAACTATTACTTAGATATCTATAGGTATTATATATGCACATATATGCATAACTTATCAGAGTGTACTGGTATTACTGTTTTATCAGTTTGAAACCTTACTTCTCCCTATGTCCTTAACCCTCCTCTATTTATATGTCATTGTCAGTGCCTGCTGAGTCCCAAGGTGGGGCACTCTCCAGTGCTTTTGGGCTGCATGGTAATTCCAGCTTCCCACTAGGCCTCTACGGATACCTTCCTGGTTGGATGAGTCAGGAATGGCTGTTACTGCTCCTCACGTGGCTTCTATTGGCTCGACAGGAAGGAATGGACTTGTTACAACTGAGTAGTGATGAAAGTCCCTGCTCTCTGCTCAGCTTCCTCTGACACCACCCCAGTATGAGAAAGCACCTCATCACTGCCAGTTGGAGTGTGAAGTCCATGTTCTCCACAAGGTCTCCATTGATGTGGTGGAAGGGTGCCTCTTTATTACCTAGCAGAGACGAAAGTGCGTCTTGATCTTCTCTGACACCATTCTAGCAGAAGCACTGCAGTGTCCCATTGTAGTCTGACAAAGGCAGAAGTCTAGGCTGTCCTTGGCCTTATCTACACTATGTTGGAGTGGGGCCCCAGAGTTTTCTGTGGTGTTTGATACAGCTAAGCAGTTTTCTAAAAATTTTCTGTCCTCCTAGGCTGTACTTTTCCTAGTACTCTGGCTAGAGGAAGAAGGTTCTTGTTGAGGACTTTTTTTTTTTTTTCTGCCTTCTATTGGTGTTTCCAGGTTGCCTGTTGGCTGTTAATTTTTTATTAGATGTCATATACTCTGTTCACTTTTCTACATATTTATGACAGGAAAGATTGTCTGTTTCCAGTCACTCCATCACAATCAGAAGTGAAAGTGTGGATAGAGTAGTGTCTTTAAAGCCTCTCATTTTTATTGTTTGCTTGTTATATAGTGACTAAGCTTCATGACATCATAAATGAGGATTTTAATCTTATCAAAATAATTCTATCCCATTTGAAAGTTTGGTCTGGATTCAACTTTTTATGTTGATATCGTCCCTGTATTGCTTTTGCAGACTAACAGTTGCCTTATATCTTTTTACCTATTCCTTTATTTTAAACATTATCATTTTGTAGTGTAGTATTGGAGAGGGCAATGGCACCCCACTCCAGTACTTTTGCCTAGAAAATCCCATGGATGGAGGAGCCTGGTAGGCTGCAGTCCATGGGGTCGCTAGAGTCGGGCATGACTGAGCGACTTCACTTTCACTTTTCACTTTCATGCTTTGGAGAAGGAAATGGCAACCCACTCCAGTGTTCTTGCCTGGAGAATCCCAGGGATGGGGGAGCCTGGTGGGCTGCCATCTATGGGGTCGCACAGAGTCGGACATGACTGAAGTGACTTAGCAGCAGCAGCAGTGCAGTATACTTTAGACTCAGTATGATCATCTTTGTCTTTTGATAGAGAAGTTTGATCTGTTTGTATTTATTGTGATGACTAATAGCTTTCTTTTTGATTTTGTCATTGTATCCTATGTTGTTTCTTATATTCTTTCCCAGTCTTTGGTCATATTGTTCACATTTTCCACTTTTTTCCTCTCACTCTTTCAGAAGTTACATATATGCTCTTATTTTTATTTTGTCGATTCTATTTTTAAAACTTAAACCCTATTAATCCTTGACTCCTTTCCCATATGTTTGACATTTAGAAATTTCACCAGGATGTACCAGGATGCAGATTCTTTCAATCAATTGTATCTGCTCTTGGTGGCTTTTCTCTCAAATTGCTATTGCCACTTCTAGATTTACTCTGATGTTTTTGCTCATCTTTCATCTCACTATGTTCTTCTCGGAATTCTAGGAGGTTTTCTCTTTTCAACAGATAATTTAAATTATTAATTCAGCTTTCTTCAATGTTTAAAATGCTCTTCACTGCCCCTACTACATCTTAAAATTCTGTAATCATGGTTTACACCTTAAAGTAAAATTGTCATATCTCAGAGGATTGCCTTTTCATAAATGCAATATATTATCTAATATCATGGAAAATATAAATTTTATATTAATATTTTTTCTTCTGTTTCTTAGAGTAAGTCTGTCTCACAGGGGGACAACTGTGCAGATTCTATACAGGATTTGATTCTTTTTTATGTCCTTGTAAAAGTAATATTCTGGTGATTGTTCTCATTTTACTTTTTCTTCAGAGGCAGGCCTAGGTTTACAGATAACATCTGTCAGAGGAGGACCTATTACTGTTCTTTTGATCTCAGTTCAGTTCAGTTCAGTTCAGTCGCTCAGTCATGTCCGACTCTTTGCAACCTCATGAATCGCAGCACACCAGGCCTCCCTGTCCATCACCAACTCCCGGAGTTCACTGAGACTCACGTCCATCGAGTCGGTGATGTCATCCAGCCATCTCATCCTCTGTTGTCCCCTTCTCCTCCTGCCCCCAATCCTTCCCAGCATCAGAGTCTTTTCCAATGAGGCAACTCTTCACATGAGGTGGCCAAAGTACTGGAGTTTCAGCCTTAGCATCATTCCTTCCAAAGAAATCCCAGGGCTGATCTCCTTCAGAATGGACTGGTTGGATCTCCTTGCAGTCCAAGGGACTCTCAAGAGTCTTCTCCAACACCACAGTTCAAAAGCATCAATTCTTGGGCACTCAGTTTTCTTCACAGTCCAACTCTCACATCCATACATGACCACTGGAAAAACAATAGCCTTGACTAGATGGACCTTTGTTGGCAAAGTAATGTCTCTGCTTTTGAATATGCTATCTAGGTTGGTCATAACTTTCCTTCCAAGGAGTAAGCGTCTTTTAATTTCATGGCTGCAATCACAGCATAGACAAATCTCATATTTCTGAGGGGTTAGGTGGCCAGTCAGTGCATTCAATTTACCACAAGATATAGGTTATAACTACTGGTAAGGCAGTCATCTGGCAGGGACACTCACCTCTTTTTGGACACATCCTTCCACCCTCTCTGTGTGTAGGTGTGGGCAGACACAGTTCCCTGTCATTCTTGGGCCTGTGAGTAGTTCACCTCTTACTTCCTCTTGGTTCAGTCTCAATGCCAGGCCCTAATTCTAGGCGTCTGGAAGATGTCTAAGGTCCAGATGCCAATGGGAACTGAAAAAGGTCTCTACCAAAGGGCCCTGCAGATCAGGGGCATTCACAGTTCAATCAAGCATATTTTGTTTTTGATATTTAAGTTAGTGAGGGACACTGTGTTCCTTTTTTAACTGGTCTGTCCATCTCTACTTAGGGCACCAACTTTGAGTGTACCTTAACAAAGATGGTGGCAAATTCTGCAGTCGTGTGTGCTGAGTGTGTGCTGAGTGTGTGCCTGTAGCATTTCCCATAGTCTTTCGGTTTGCCCCTGTTGACTTTTGTGTGGATCTCCACAGCCACGATCTGCTGAATTTTAGGGTTTTCAGGCTTATTTCTCTTTGCTTCTTAGGTGCGTCCTTCTTTCCCTTTACCCAATCATCCCTCTAACCATCTGATATTTATTAAAGGGTTACTATGAGCCAAGTATTGTCTGCATGCTAGAGATTCAGTGGTGGAAAAAAAAGATGTGGAGCTTACTTTCCAGAAAAGAGTTGCATTACCTGGTGTGAGGACTTTTACCTCCTTCAGTCTGAGTTCATTTATATCATATTACTTTAAAATATCCTTGCAGTCTAGCACTGATATAGATATTTTGAATACTTTATGAGTCTGTAAAGATATGGGGAAGAAGTCAGCTTGCATCATGATCATGAAGTACAAGAATCACCTGCTTGAAAGAAAGAAGAAAAAGAAAAAAAAGAAAGAGGGAGAGGAAGAGGAACCTAGAGTTCGTCACAGAAGTTCCTGGGGCCCTACTTGACTCATATGCACAATCAGATTGTCAGGAGTCCTGAGTTTGAGTTGCAGCCCCCAAGCCCCTTTCTCATTTTCCATTTTATTATGATGCCCTCTCCATACTTAGCATAGAATACCACTTTTTATGTACAGCATTAAGGGAAACTTTAAAAAATTAATTTATCATTCATCACTTTTGCAATAAAAATCATACAATTTTATTTTCTAAGTTAGCATATCTTAACCATGTTCTTGTTTTCATCATTTTCAATTTAATGGCAATACTTTGTTACTTTATGTTGATTCCCAAAATTGTTTAGCTGTCACCCTACCCTTTCTTTTAATATTTAGAGGATACTAATGGTGTGAGCAGGGCCTCCCAGGTGGCATTAGTGTTAAAGAATCTGCCTGCCAATGCAGGAGACGTAAGAGATACAGGTTTTATCTCTGGGTTGAGAAGATCCCCTGGAGGGGGACACAGCAATCCACTCCAGTATTCTTGCCTGGAGAATCCCATGGACAAAGGAGACTGGCAGGCTACAGTCCATAGTGTCACAAAGAGTCAGACACAACTGAAGTGACTTAGCCCAGCGAGGTACAGTGGTGTGAGGAACATCTTTGAGGAACTTGATTCTTAAAATTTATTTCATGGGTATGAATTCCTAGAAAAAGAGCAATTAGATAAAAAAAATATTGATGTTCTGAGGCTCTTGTGAGGTACTTGAAACTATTTTTCAAAAAGGACCGGCAATGTGGCAACTTTCCTGAAATCTCATCAACATTGGTTGATGCAACATTAGTTTGCATTTATTAGTTTGCATTAGTTTTATACCAATTTGATGATTTACTGGACAAAAAAGGAAGCATATTTTATGCCTATAGATCATTTGTCCTTGCATTTACTATTTCTATTTCCTTTTCCATGAGTTGTTTGGTCATGCTTTTTGCTCATTTTTTTGTTTGGCTTTGGGGTATTCTTACATATTTTAACATACTCTATTCTGTCCAGATGAGATATTCTTAAACTTGGGACCAAGGAGAAGTTTAGGGAGTCCACCAGCCCTATACAAGTATATCTACCGCTTCCGTGTGTGTATCTGTGTATATCTGCCTATGTCCATATGATGTTTCTGTGTGTTCCTGTGTGTATGTATTCATGTCTGCAAGTATATGTGGAAGGGCCCTAAATTTCTTTAGATTCTCAAGAGTGTCAAATTTTAAAAAATAGTTAAGAGCCCATTTGATATAAGTCTTTTCCCTAGTGTATTCTTTTTCTTTTAGTTTGTGTATACATTTAGTATTTTAATATGGTTTAATCTGTCTGCTTTCCTCTTTGTAATTTCTTCTATTTCTTCCGCCCTTAGCCTGTTGTTATTTCTTAGACGGGATAAATGAATCATTTTAATTATATACTTTTTCAATTGATCTCTTCTAAATCTGGAATTTTTAGGTGTAGACCTAGTTTATTTGCTTATCAACCATCCAGCTCTTTATTACACGTTTCCCTTCTCTATCACTCTGAGACATTCTTTTCGTGTATTGCTGCTGCTGCTAAGTCGCTTCAGTCATGTCCGACTCTGTGCGACCCCATAGACGGCAGCCCACCAGGCTCCCCTGTCCCTGGGATTCTCCAGGCAAGAAGACTGGAGTGGGTTGCCATTTCCTTCTCCACTTTCCATATATTACAGTTTCTTATGTCATCAAGTCTGTTTTGGTGCCTTTGATTTCATCAAGTTTTAGATCTAGTTTTGCTCTAGTACCATACCATTTCAGTTATTGTTCTTAATGACTTATTTAAATGTTAACCATTATCGTTGCTCTTTTTTTCAGAATAATCTTTGCTATTTTGCTTGTGCTTTTCAAAATTATTTTTAAATGCATATTGTCAAATTCTGTAAGAAATTCTTTTGTATTATTTTGAGATTATCTTGAATCATTAAATCAGAAAATTAAAGTAAAGACTTTCTGTTAACAAATATGTTTTTCTATTATTCAAGTTTTTTATTATGCTTTCCAGGAAAACTGAAATTTTTTTGTATGTCTGCTATGTCTTGATTAGTTGTATTTGGTTGCAACTTGAATTTCATTAAAAAAGATTTTCTTTTCTGTCTTGTTATTGCACTTATTTTAAAAGTTATTGATTTTTAAAATATTTACCGTGTATCCATATACAGCCAGTTATTAAACTTTTGTATTACCACTAATGGTAATTGAGATGAGACCATCAGATTTTTAAAAGAATATAATTATATCATTTGTGAATGAAGATTTTTTATCTTTCTAAAAAGTATTCCAATGGTTTGTTTTTCACGTCTTATTACATCAGCCAGATTTATCAATACAACATTAAATGATAATGGTGATAGAGAGCTCACTTATTTTGTTCCCTTTTCTAATGGGAAAATCTCTAACATTTTTCCATTAAAAAGGATACTGGCTAAGTTTTAAATAGATCCTTACTATGTTAAGGAAGTGTCATTCTATTTCTACTTTTGAAAATGTTTTGACATTTACTGAAATGCATTTTTTGGCATCCATTTGGATGATCATATGGTTCATATTATTTAATCTATTGATCTGATGTGTTGTATTAATAGATACCCTTGCGCTGAACTTTCCTTGTATTGTTGGAGAAACCCTTTGTGGTCATGGTATTTTAGCCTCTTGATATGCTGGTGAGCACTGCACCCTGGGACTGTACTTAAAATTATACTGGACCCTGGTTTTCCTTAAAAAAAAAAAGTCTGTATCAGGGCTTAAAATCAGGACTGCATTTGCTTTGCAAAATGAATTAGCAGTTTCTTTTAAACCATTCTTTCTGTGTTAAAGAATAATTTATGTAACATGGAAATGCACTCTTCTGTAAAATTTGGGTAGATTTCACCAGAGACTCCAGTTCAGTTCAGTTCAGTTGTTCAGTCACGTCTGACTCTTTGTGACCCCATGGACTGCAGCACCACCAGGCCTTCCTGTCCATCACCAAATCCCGGAGCTTACTCAAACTCAGGTCCATCGAGTCGGTGATGCCATCCAACCATCTCATCCTCTGTTGTCCCCTTCTCCTCCCACCTTCAGTCTTTCCCAGAATCAGGGCCTTTTCAATGAGTCAGTTCTTCCCATCAGGTGGCCAAAGTATTGGAGTTTCAGCTTCAGCATCAGTCCTTCCAATGAATATTCAGGACTGATTTCCTTTAGGATTGACTGGTTGGATCCCCTTGTTGTCCAAGGGACTCTCAAGAGTCTTCTCCAACTACAGAGACTCCAGGGTGGGTACAAATGTCAGGGGGTGGGGTTGGGTAGTGGTGGTGGTAAGATTGTTCTTTAACAAATTTCTCATGCTTAGAGGCTTCTTTGTTTGCTGATCTAACCTATATTTCTTATTGGATTTTATATATTTGTAGACTATTATCTGTTTAACTGATAATTTCAAACACATTTGCTATGGCATTATGTAGAATGTCCCCTCCTCAATATTTGTCATCTTTTTGATTAGTCATGGTAAACACTTTCTCACTTCTGATTTTGTTTGGGTCTCTTTTTTTTTTTCTTAATTACATTGTACTTGCCAGGGGTTGGTCTTTTTTATTAGCTCTCTCAAAGAATCAGCTCTTGGTTTTATTTACTGGCTCCCCTGTTTTTGTGTTTCCTAATTTGTTTATTCCTGCTATTATCTTTCTTTCCGGCCAACTATTTTCTGTGTGTGTGGTGGGGATGGGGTAGAGAAATCTGTTCTCCAAGAAAGAAAGCACTAAGCTTAGTTCATTGGTTTATTTCCTAATTTAGAAAGCATCTAAAACAGAATTTACCTCTTGTACTAGCTGAGTTGCCTTTATGCCACAAGGCCCCCCCTGTTCTCCTCTCTAGCCTGTCCTGTGTCTCCTCCCCACCTTGAACTTACAGATGCCTGAGTCTTTGTGTGTGTTCCTGTGTTTGTAAAAGGAGACATTTTCCCCCAAAAGACAGTGGTGAGTATGGGCTGCTTCATTATTAATAAAAACAGTTTTGAACACCTGCAGGGCCTAGTAACCTGAGATGTACGGTTAAAATTCAGGAGGTCTGCAAACTTGGATAGAGAAAAACTCTATGCCTGTTTCTTTATTTTCATTAATTCTGCAACTAAACTTTAGCATTTTCTTCCCTTTTGAACGTAAGTGACAAATCAGACACATTAACAGTACTATGACTCCCACCAATGAAAATCACAAATGTTTTCCTATCACAATAGAGCTGTTGCAGCTACCTGGAAATATTTATATTCCACATTATTGCAAAATCATGTTAGCTGTTAAACTTGTTGCTAAAGCTTGTTATTCAACGCATTAATAAAGAAACATACTTATTACTATTTCCTGTATTTGTTCTTTTAATACATTGAAAACTATATTCCAATATAATTGATTTTCTTTGCAATCCCGTAATATATTTTCATCAAAAATGCATATGCATTTTATATACACACTATTTCCATTTAAAAACATTATTCTGAGGATGGGAGGATCTATGGCCTCCCCCAGACCACCAAAAAGGTCAATGGCTCAAAAAAAAAGCCACACACACACACACACACAAAACAGTCAGGAACTCTGCCGCAATGCCTGATTGTAACCAGATCTTCCAGGACCTCCTGTGGGGTTTCAGGAGGATGCAAAGACCTTGTCATCTTTTGAAGAGATCTATGATGCAACTTTTGAAGAGATCTCTGGGGCTTCCTTGGTGTCTCAGGTGGTAAAGAGTCTGCCTGCAATGCGGGAGACCTGGGTTCAATCCCTGGATCGGGAACATCCCCTGGAGAAGGAAATGTCAACCCACTCCAGGACTCTTGCCTGCAAAATCCCCCATGGACAGAGGAGGTAGGCCACAGTCCACGGGGTTGCAAAGAGTCAGACATGACCGAGCAACTCCACTCTCACTCTCATGATGCAAAAAGAGAAGGGAAGGGGAGTTCTCCCTAGATCTGCTTTTAAAAGACTGTTATTATTTCCTTCCTTCTTTCAAAGTGAAGTGTCTGCTATTTCCCCGGCCCAGCCAGAAACCTTCCCGTCATCAGGCTAACAGGGGAGCAGGGAGTTTACCAAGGAGTCTCCCATTCCCATCCCTGCCCCCAGCCTTCCCAGCTGACTCAGATTCCTAATAATAAAGGAGTCACTTTTATTTCCTGCTGGGCTCTTCCCTACTCCCCAGGGCCCTCCCTTGGGCAGGCCGTGTATCCTTGTTTCCTATCTACTGGGCTTCAGGCAGGAGGTGGTGTGTGATAGGTAGGAAGGAAACAGAGGTTATAGGTCAGGAAACGGACCTGCCAAAAGACCTGCTTTCCATCCTGCACTTTCATGTTAAATCCCCAGCGTTCGTTTCAACCTTTACCAAACTCAGTTCCTTACACCGTCGCCCTTGATTAAGCCTTGGAGGGAGTAGCTCCAGTTTACAGATGGCGAAACTGAGTCTCTGAGATGTTAGGATGACTATTTCAAGGCCAAATTGCTCACTTAGGAAAGGGCTGAGAGTTAGACTCCACTTCTCTGACTCCTCAGCTCCTCTGACTGCTACTTAATTGCTTTGCCTCCTTTGCTGCAGTGCTTTCTGTAAATTTTCATTTTCTCTCATCACACAAGTAGCACTATGATTGTGGGACTTTTTCTTCATTTTCAATATTACTCTCTTCTTATTTTAAATGGATGTCCAAATAGGCTTGAGGGTTTTCTAGGTAATGGAGATGCCACCAACCAAACTTCTCCTCTGAGCTCCAGGGAAAATCTGCAGATCTGGAAAGTTCTCTTTGATCTCTCTTTGTAGTCTCAACCTTCCGAATACCACTGGTACTTTTCTTTAATTAAAAAATAATCATCAGCTTTCACTTTTCATGCATTTATTCAAAATTTTTAATTGAACACCTTCTAGATGCCAGGCTCTCTGCCCAAAAAAATAACAGGTTCACTGTAGAAAACCTAGAGGACATAGAGAAGACAACCCAGATATCCGCCAGCATTAGAACAGATAGATGAATTGCAGTTGTTGTTGTTGTTGTTGAGTTGCCAAGTCACGTCCCACTCTGCGACCCCATTGACTGCAGCATGCCAAGCCTTCCTGTCCCTCTCCATCTCCCGGAATTTGCCCAAGTTCATGTCCATTGAATTAGTGGTGCCATCCAACCACCTCATCCTCTGTCACCCTCTTCTCCTCCTGCCTTCAATCTTTACCAGCATCAGGGTCTTCTCCAGGGAGTCAGCTGTTCGTATCAGGTGGCCAAAGTAGTGGAGCTTCAGCTTCAGCATCAGTATATGAATTGCGGTATAGACAAAATTTACTTCAGAAAGACAGCATCAGAAGTACACTGTCTTTAACCGTATGCACTACAAGGATCCATCTGAAAAATATAATGTTGATTTAAAGAAGATAAATACATTTCCGCAAAGTCCATACAGTATAATTCCATGCTTATAAATTTCAAAAAATAGAAAAAACTAACTATTCTTTAAGGATGCCTACTAAGAGAGTAAAACTCTGAAAATAAAAACAAAGAGTTAATTGATAAAAAGCTGCCTGTCAAAATGCAGGAATGGCTTTGTAGAGAAGAACACTTGAGAGATTTCTAGAGAGAAGCAATGACGATGGTGCCGTGAAGGTTCACTTTACTGTTATTCCTTAAACTCTGCATTTATGTCCCATGCACTCTCCTTCATGTGTGCTTTATTTCATTTTTTTTTTAAAAAAGGTCTAAAATTTCAGATAATAATGAGGGAAATCTGCCCAATTCTAGTGCTTCCCAGGTGGTGCTGGTAGTGAAGAACCTGCCTGCCAATGCAGGAGACACAAGAGACATGGGCTCAATCCCTGGGTTAGGAAGGTACCCTGGAGTAAGAAATGGCAACCCACTCCAGCATTCTTGCCTGGAGAATTCCATGGAAAGAGTACCCTGGCAGTCTACAGTCCATGGGACCTCAAAGAGTCAGATATGACTGAGCACCCCAAAATTCTACCCATGACTGTGAGCGTTTTGGGTACACTCTCCTAGTCATTTTTTTCTGTGTATATATCATCTTTCCTAAGAAAAATAAGATCACACTTTAATAAAAGTTTGAGTTTTCATTTTGTTCCTTTACCAAAGATGGTTACCCACCTTCCTCCCCAGGAGCTCTCACATAAGCCTTGCACACAGCGGACGGTGGAGCTGCCCCTTTATCACGGGCAAGAACAAAGACGTGAGATGGGCTTCCAGGCAGCTTATTTTGCTGTCAAACAGCTACCTTTGAAATGCCCATAAGAGACTAAGCCTCTGGTCAACAGTCTACAAGGCAACAAAACCATGGGCCACTGCCCCATTTTACAGCTGGAGAAACAGGACCAGCGGGGTGGCATGGCTTGCCCAAGGGCACAGAGCACGCAAGCCGTGGCAGATGCCACACCCTCCTCTTCACCTCTTGCATCTTTCGAATCCCCACCCCCACCCCTGCTGACCCATTGTAATCCCAAAGGCCAGCTCCAGCTCTCACCGGAAATAAAATGACTCCACCCTACACCACCCAGTCCCGCTCCTTGCAGGGAGTCACCAGTTGCTTCCCCAGCGACGGAACTGCGTGCAGCCACCACTCCAGGGAGGGTGCAGGGACAGCTCCGGGCTCCGGGCCACGGCCTGGCCCCGGCTCCCAGCACAACTGATTGCATCATCACTCACGCCTTGTCAAGTCTTATTGCTCCAACATCCCCTAAATGACAAAGTTGGATTCATTAAGTGCAAATTCAATCAAACTTGAGAGAGAGAAAGAAAATAAAAGTGACTAGGAAGAAGAGAAATGGAAGGGCTGGTAAGCAGTTGTTGCTTTTCTTCGGAGAAGGGGCCCCACGGCTTTTTCTGTGCTCCAGGCAACATGTCAGCAACATCTCCCAGTGAGGCTGGCTCTGTTCAAGACCTTCTTCTGGCACCTGCTGGCCGTGAGACCTTGGGCAAGTCACATTACCTCTCTAAGCCTCAGTTTTCTCATCTGTAGATGGGGGAATATCTACCACGGGTGATTGTTTTAAGGATAAATGACACTGTGCACATTCTCAGAGCATTAAATAAAGGAAGACAGGAGTTTACCAGACCTTTCTGTGGCTGAGACATCACATTGCCTAAAGTAGAAATAAGAAGTATAGGGATTCCTGGACAGCTTGGGGATTGGATTGCAGATATGCAAGAAATTTTGAATTGCAGAATAGAGAGTTAGAATCGCCCTTAGACTGGGTTCTCAGAACTGTGAGACTGTGATGAATAAGATGAAATGCCTTTCAGATCATGACCCTGTACACACACACACAGACACCATACAGACACACAGAGACACACGCCCATAAGGACACAAGATTTTCACACCTGTCTGTGTGCATATAAAAGTGAAACAAGTAAAAATAAAAAACAATGTTTAGCTGTACTATGGCAGACATATGCTAGCATTTTAAAAATTCTTTTTTTTTTTTTTTACAATTAAATACCCACTACATTGAGCTACTAATAAGGGCATGGCCTACTAATAAGGGCATCGGTCAAGGTCACATAAAGAGCTCTTGGCGATATCAGAGCTAGAACCACATCTCTCGGCCTCTACTCCATCCAGGGTGCTTACCGCCACTTCTCCCTGTGCGGTGTCCAGTTTAGGCGGAGTGAGTACTTATCCCAGTGAGTACAGCCCAGGAAGCAGTGGGAGGTGGCCCGATGGCGTTGGGAATCAGTAAATACAATAAAACTCATGAGAAGGCCTCACATAAGCGTTTATACCCAGTGCATGCTAAGTCACTTCAGTCGTGTCCGACTCTTTGCGACCCTATGGACCGTAGCCCGCCGGGCTCCTCTGTCTATGGGGATTCTCCAGGCAAGAATACTGGAGTGGGTTGCACTACTTTCTCCAGGGGATCTTCCCAACCCAGGGATCGAACCCGCGTCTCTTATGTCTCCTGCCCTGGCCGGCAGGTTCTTCACTACTAGCGCCACCTGGGAAGCCCTTTGTACCCAGTAGGAACCACCGTAAATAGAGGTTGAATGAAGGCAGACATTCAGAGACTCACCAACCTGGGGTCTGATCCAGGCTCTGTCGTTGTGTTAGGATGGGTTCTTGAAAGTGGTGCTTCTGTCCTCTCAGTGTCACTTTTTCCTTTTAGATGTTTGTATGGAGTGAGGGACTAAGGTTTCACAGACCTAAAGAGGAAAGGTTAGTAGGACCCTGCTTCAGGCATCCCTCAGGCTGCTTTGAAGCACTGCCACCTACTGGTCACTCCCTCTCATTACACCCCATCCCTTCCCCAGGGCTCTTAACTTGGCGGTAACTCCTTAAATGCTTAGTCTGTTCTAGGGTTCATAGCATTCTGCCTCATGTCTGCAAGTTCTTTGAATCCTCAGAAAAATCCTGTGAGAAAAATATATATCCTTGTATCCTTCCTACATATGAGGAATTTGGGGACCAGATAGGTTCAGTGATTTATTCAAGGACACACAGGAATTTCACACATTGGATGCCCTGAGTCCCGGTCCAATGCTCCGTCTGCCCATGCCAAGTAACAAACCCCCTCAGGCTGATTAGCTAGAGGCTGGAAGAGAGGAGCAGGAGTGCAGATCTCTGGCTCATCAGAGAGGAGGAGAGGATGGGACAGCTTCTATGGGCCGTAGGAAACCTTGTCCAGTGTAGCACATTTCAGATCGGCTAGCCAGGGGTTTGGGGCACTCCAGAAACCTAGATAGAGGAGGGATTCTGAACAGTGATGTCATCTGGTTCCATTCCGCTTGAAGGGGTTTGGGAATGTGGCAGTGACCGGTTAACTTGGTCCTGGGCACACCAGACAGCTCAAATGTCCACCTTAGACTCTGGCAGAATCTGATTTCATTTCCTTTCACGTGCAATAAGCAGAGAGGGGATGGTGGGATGACTAAGAGGCTGGTTCTAGCGTCATACTCCCTCAGTTCAAATCCCACCTCTGCCGTTTCACTAGCTGGAAACTTGGGCGAAGTACTCAAGCTCCATGTAAGGTGGGGAATCTTAATTTCTTCATTTGTAAAATGGTGATACCAAATGAACGTTATCTCATTGGCTGTTGTATGAATTAAAGGAGCTAACATATATTAAGCATTAGAGAGTATCTGGAACATGGTAGGGCCTGCCACGTGTGTGTGCTCAGTCATGTCCAGCTCTTTGTGACCCCAGGAACTGTAGCCCCCCAGGCTCCTCTGTCCATGGCATTTTCCACGCAAGAATACTGGAGTGGGTTGCCATTTCCTGCTCCAGGAGATCTTCCCGACCCCGGGATTGAAACCTAGTCTCTTGAATCTCTTGCATTGGCAGGTGGATTCTTTACCGCTGCGCCACCTGGGCAGCCCAGGTAGGTACTGAATAAATATTAAATAGTTTTATGAGTTGAGAGGAGGAGGTGGAGTTACACCAGCCTGGATGAGAAATTCTAACTTTGTCACTGTCTCCTTTCACAGCCTTGAACAATCCTTTCCCCCTCTGGGTCTTCCCAACTCAGGAGGCGGGACCACCCTGCTCCACTGTTCTCTGACTCCGTGACTGCTGTGTGGCGAAAGCCCACAGTCAAGGTCAGCTGGGCGGTGTTCAGTGGTCTGTAGAGGGGCGGCTGAGAGGGCGGTGTACTGGAACACATCTGCTCTCTTGGCTGGAACTGTGTTCTTCTATTCTTCCCCCTTGGAACCATTTAATGCATCAAGGTCAAGCAAGCAGGACTACAAATCAATTTAAACAAAAGCTCTGAGGCAGATACCCTTGAACTCCGGTGACTTAAAATAGCCTCGTCGTCATCCTTAGCCAAACACCCAGTACCTGAGTTCACTTAGCCTGTCATCACCAACTAATAAACTGTCCTCCTCATGGAAACCAACCAAAATGAAACCTTTGAATCAAAGTGGATGTGAGAGCGGCTTGGATGAACAGAGTTGCATCTGCCTTCCCCTCTTCCCGGGATGGCTAAAGCGGTAGATGCATTCTTAGGGAAATGAATATCTTATTCATTAATATCAGGGGAGACCAGCCCAGTCGTCTTAATAATGACCCTGGCTGCTCTGTGAGTAGCCAGGCATAGCATAGCTTTCTTTGTGGAACGCCTCCAAGTTCTGCCTTAGACACTAGGGTGGAATTGCTTAAAGAGGGTTGGTGGGGAGAGGTGGGGGAGTTGGGAGTATTTATTCGAAAAGGAAAGAAAACTCACAGTTAGCACTTAATGTGTGCCTAGCACTGTACTAAGAGTTTTAGATTCAATGCATCATTTCTTCTCCATAATGACCCTGTATGGTGGATGTTTTGAAACCAGTTTTAAAAATAACAGCCTTATTGAGATATAATGCACATATATCTGTATTAGGGTTCTCCAGAGAAATAGAGCGACTTCACTTTCACTTTTCACTTTCATGCATTGGAGAAGGAAATGGCAACCCACTCCAGTGTTCTTGTCTGGAGAATCCCAGGGACGGTGGAGGCTGGTGGGCTGCCGTCTATGGGGTCGCACAGAGTGGGACACGACTGAAGCGACTTAGCAGCAGCAGCAGAGAAATAGAATCAATAGGATGCGTTTGTGTCTGTGTGTGTGTGCTTGTGTGTGTGTGTGTGTGTGTGTGTGTGTGCTTGTGTGTGTGTGTGTTCAGTTGCTCAGTCATGTTCTGAGTCTTTGTGACCCCATGAACTGTAGCCCACCAGGCGACTCTATCTATTGAACTTTCCAGGCAAGAATACTGGAGTGGGTTGCCATTTTCTGCTCCAGGGGATCTTCCCAGCCCAGGGATCAAACCCATGTTTCTTGCGTCTCCTGCATTGGCAGGCGATTCTTTACCACTAGTGCCACCTGGAGAGCCCCTGGATATATATGCATAAATAAATAAATATATATATAAGTGAAATATAAAAAAGATTTATTATAAGGAATTGCCTCCCATGATTATGGTGGCTAAAAAGCCCCACAATCTGCCATTTGTAAGCTGGAGACACAAGAATGTCCATGGCGTAGTTCTAGTTCAAGTCCATAGGTCTGAGAACCAAGTGCACCAATGGTTTAAGTCCAAGGGTAAGAGAAGTTGGGCAGAGAGAATTCAGCCTTCTGCCTTTTTGCTCTATTCAGGCCCTCAGGGGGTTGGACGATACCCACCCACACTGGGGAGAGCAATCTACGTCACCGAGTCCAACAATTCAAATGCTAATCTTTTCCAGAAACACTCTCAGAGATCTGCCCAAAATAATGTTTAACAAAAGATCTGTGTCTCTTGTGTCCTCTAGTCAAGTTGACACATAAATGTAAACATCACACCGTCAATTCACCTTTTAAAGTATCCGGATCAGTGGTTTCAGTCTATTTACCAAGTTTTGCAACCATACCGTTATCTAATTTCAGAGCCCTTCATCATCCCACAAAGAAATTGCTCCTTGCCCCCAGCCCCTGGAAACCACTAATCTACTTTCTGTCTATAGAGATCTGTCAGATCTAGACATTTTGAATAAATGGGACCATATAATATGTGGACTTTAGTGACTGATTCTTTTACTCAGCATGACGTCTTCAAAGTTCATCCATGTTGCTGTATGTATCAATACTCCATTCCTTTTTATGGCGGAATGACGTTCGATTGTACAGATAAAGCACATCTTGTTTATCTGATTTTCAGTTGATGGACACTTGGGCAGTTTCCACTTTTTGCCCCTTATGAATAATGCTGTTATGAACATCCATGTACACATTTTTGGATGGATATATGTTTTCAATTCTTTGAAATTGGGAGTGGAATTGCTGAGAGTGGAATTGCTGGGTCATAAGTTTAAATTTTTGAAGAACTGCCATACTGTTTTCTAAAGTGACTGCACCATTTTTCCTTCCAGTTCCAACTTCTTCCCATCTTTATCAATGTTTGTTGTTATCCATTTTTTTGGTTATGGCCATCCTAGTGGGTGTGAAGTAGTATCTCACTGTGGTTTTTTATTTGCATTTCCTAATGACTAATATGTTGAGCATCTTTTATGTGCTCACTGGTTATTTGTCTGTCTTCTTTTGAAGACAGACATTCGAGAAATGTATACTCAAATCTTTCAACATCTGATTTAAAAATCCAATTTTAATTGGGTTATTTCTCTTCTTATTATTGAATTGTAAGATTTCTTTATATATTCTGTACACAATTCCCTTATCAGCTATATGATTTGTAAATATTCCCTTCCTTTCTGTTTGCAACTTTCTTGATAATGTAGTTGCAAATCAACTTAACTTTAGTATAGTTGATTTACAATGCTGTGTTGCTTTCAAGTGTGCAGCAAAATGATTCAGATATATATGTATCAGATCAGATCAGTCGCTCAGTCGTGTCCGACTCTTTGCGACCCCGTGAATCGCAGCACGCCAGGCCTCCCTGTCCATCACCAACTCCCGGAGTTCACCCAGACTCATGTCCATAGAGTCAGTGACGCCATCCAGCCATCTCATCCTCTGTCGTCCCCTTCTCCTCCTGCCCCCAATCCCTCCCAGCATCAGAGTCTTTTCCAGTGAGTCAACTCTTCGCATGAGGTGGCCAAAGTACTGGAGTTTCAGCTTTAGCATCATTCCTTCCAAAGAAATCCCAGGGCTGATCTCCTTCAGAATGGACTGGTTGGATCTCCTTGCAGTCCAAGGGACTCTCAAGAGTCTTCTCCAACACCACAGTTCAAAAGCATCAATTCTTGGGCGCTCAGCCTTCTTCACAGTCCAACTCCCAATCCAGGAATTGAACTGGGGTCTCCTGCATTGCAGGTGGATTCTTTACCAGCTAAGCTTCCAGGGAAGCATGTATGTGTGTATCAGATCAGATCAGATCAGTTGCTCAGTCGTGTCCGACTCTTTGCGACCCCATGAATCGCAGCACCCCAGGCCTCCTTGTCCATCACCAACTCCCGGAGTTCACTCAGACTCACGTCCATCGAGTCAGTGATGCCATCCAGCCATCTCATCCTCTGTCATCCCCTTCTCTTCCTGCCCCCAATCCCTCCCAACATCAGAGTCTTTTCCAATGAGTCAACTCTTCGCATGAGGTGGCCAAAGTACTGGAGTTTCAGCTTTAGCATCATTCCTTCCAAAGAAATCCCAGGGCTGATTTCCTTTAGAATGGACTGCTTGGATCTCCTTGCAGTCCAAGGGACTCTCAAGAGTCTTTTCCAACACCACAGTTCAAAAGCATCAATTCTTCTGCACATGACTTAGCGACTGAACAACAACAATATATGTGCATATATATTGTTGTGTATATGTGTATATATGTATATATATGTGTGTATACATGTGTGTATATGTATATATGTACATACACATATATTGTTGATGTTGTTGTTCAGTCACTAAGTCATGTCTGACTCTTTGCGACCCCATGAACTGCAGCATGACAGGCTTCCCTGTCTTTCACCCTCTCCCGGAGTTTGCTCAAACTCACGTCCATTGAGTTGGTGATGCCATCCAGCCATCTCATTCACTGTCACCCCATTCTCCTCCTGCCCTCAACTTTTCCCAGCATCAGGGTCTTTTCTAATGAGACAGCTCTTCATATCAAGTGGCCAAACTATTGGAGCTTCAGCTTCAGCACCAGTCTTTCCAATGAATATTTAGGGTTGATTTCCTTCAGGATATATACATATAAATACACATATATGTATCTTCTTTTTCTGTTCTTTTCCATGATATTACAAGATATTGAATACAGTACCCTGTGCAATGCAGTAAAGCTTGTGGTTTATTTATTTTATATAAATGTGTATCTGTTAATCCTAATTTATACTTCCTGCTTCCCCTTTGGTAACCATAATTTTGTTTTCTATGTCTGTGAGTCTGTTTCTGTTTTGTAAATAAGTTCATTTGTATTTTTCTTAGAGTCCACACAGAAGTGATGGGCTTCCCTGGTGGCTGGCAAAGTGTCCACCTGCAATGCAGGAGACCTGGGTTCTCTCCCTGGGTTGGGAAGATCTCCTGGAGAAGGGAACTGCTACCCACTCCAGTGTTTTGGCCTGGAGAATTCTATGGTACAGTCCATGGGGTCACAAAGAGTCAGACACGACTGAGAGACTTTCACTTCACTTCAGAAGTGATATCATATATTTGTCTTTCTCTTTTTTGTCCTTAGTTTTATTCTAGGTATTTTGATCCTTTTAACGTGATTGTAAATGGTATTGTTTCCTAATTTCCTTTCTTGATAGATCATTGTCAGTGTACAGAAATGCAATAGATTTCTGTATATTAATTTTGTATCTTGCAAGTTTACTAAATTAATTGATGAGCTCTAGCAGTTTTTTTGGTGACATCTTTAAGATTTTCTAAGTATAATTAAAGTCATCTGCAGAGGGTGAATTCCTTTTATTTCTTTGTCTTGTCTGGTTGCTGAGGCTAAGACCTCCAATAGCATGTTAAACGAAAGTGGCAAGAGTGGGCATCTTTATCTTTTCTTGATCTTAGAGGAAATGCTTTCAGCTTTTCACCACTGAGTATGATGCCAGCTGTGAGCTTCCTATATGTGGCCTTTATTATGTTGAAGCATGTTCCTTCTGTACCCATCTTGTGGATAGTTTTTCTTATAAATGGATGTTAGTTTGTTAGTATAGTGATTTGTGGGTATTGAACCATCCTTCCACCTCTGGGGAAAATCTTACTTGGCTTATAAATCCCATATTTAGATTTATGGTCCACTGTCAGTTAATTTTTGAGTAATGTGTGAGGTAGGGCTCCAACTGCATTCTCTTCCATGTGGATATATTGTTGTTCCAGAGCCATTTATTGAAAAGACTATTCTTTCCCCATTTCTTTGTCTTGACACCCTTGTTAAAAACAGTTGGCCACAGATGCATGGATTTATTTCTGCACTCTCAATTTTATGCCATTGATAATATACGTTTATCCTTTTGCCAAGGCCTCACCAGCTTGATTACCATAGCTTCATAGAAAGTTTTGAGATTGAGAAGTTGACGTAAATTCCCTATCTTTATTTTTCTTTTTCAATATCGTTTTGGCTATTCTTAGTCCCTTGCACTTCCATCTGAATTTTAGAATCAGCTTATCAATGTCTGAAAAAAAGTATTGGGAATTTACAGAGAATGCATTGAATTTGTAGATCAGTTTGAGTGAGTACTGCCATTTTATCATTAAGTATTCCATGAACACAGGATGTCTAAATTTATTTAGGTCTTCTTTAAATTATTTCGTCAAGTTTTGTAGCTTTTTGTGTACAAGCCTTGTATTTCTTGTTAAATTTATTCCTGAGTATTTTATTTTTTGAAGCCATTATAAATGCGATTGCTTTTCTAATTTCCTTTGTAGATTGTTCACTTCTAGTGTATGGAGATACAATTGATTTTTGTACATTCATCTTGTATATTAATCCTGCAACGTTGCTATTGATACTAATTTACAGATGAGAGAAGAGAACCAGATAGAGTGGGTGGTCGCCTTGAGACTACATCGCTGTTTGTCTTCACAAATCTCCCTTTCTTTGCAGAACCATTCTTTCCTGCTGCAAGGAAACCCTGCTTAGCCTTTGTAGCGGGCTCCTTCCTCTCCCTCTCCCCACGGGTAAGCCACAGCCATCCTTGCCCACCACTGTGAAACCTGCCGAGGAATGAAGTCAATAGAGAGGAAGACAAATCTGTCATCGTTGAACATCTGAATCCAGTCATCCCTAAAGTGAGGACCACAGTAGTGTTTAGATACTTTAGCTAATATTTCTTTAAGGCTTAAGCTCGTTTGCATTGGGTTTCTGTCTCATGTCAATTTCTTTTGGTTCAAAAATTTTGACTGACGCAGCTAGTAAAGGTCAGTGTGTGGGTCTGAGACCACACCTACATGATTCCAAAGCTGTGCTCACTCCACGGTACGTGCTTGTGTTCAGTCACTCAGTCGTGTCCAACTCTGCGACCCCCGTGGACTTAGCCTGCCAGTCTCCTCTGTCCATGGAATTTTCCAGACAAGAATACTGGAGTGGGTTGCCATTTCCTCCTCCAAGGGATCTTCCCGACCCAGGGATCGTACCTGCATCTCTTGCGTCACCTGCTTTGGCGGGGATATTCTTTACCACTGGGCCACCAGCCCTGCATTAACCCTTCCTAACACTCAGACCGGTTGGGTGGATGTTTGAGTGGCATCTAGAGAGAAGTGGAGCTTGCTAGGTAAGCAACAAGGAATTTGGAATTCAAGACCTCTGGGACCTCTGGTGGAAGGAAAGTCTCAGCAGATGAGGCACAAGGAGAGCCGAGGTCAAAGGTAGACCCTGACTCTTCCTGCCTGTGGGGTTGTGACCAATCCCAATCTGCCTGAGGCCTGGTTTTCTGTGTTGGGACATCCTTTTCTCACTGTTTTTCACGCCCATCCCAGGTATATCAGCCCCAGAAGAAATCGTGACAGCTCCTGAAATGGCCATCATCTCATTGAATTCCCAGGAAAGTTCTGAGAGTCAGGAGGGTGAGATGATCCCGGTCATTGTAGACATGGGGAAACTGAGGCTAGGCAGCATTCAATGACTTGTTTAAAGAGTCCCCGCTCCTGAAAGACTGGGTAGAACCCAGTCTTTGTGCCTAATATTCTCATTGTAAACCAGGGGAAGCAGCCGTGCCTCCCTGGGATTTGCCTGGGGCCTGAGATTTCCCATAATCCAATTAATAAATTGTCCAAGATGGAGGGCCAGCTCCCAATTAGTTCTCCTCCCTCCCTGGTGTCTCTCTGAGCATGGTGGGTAGCAAGTCCCTGGAAAGGGAAAAGAAGCCCCCACCTTGCTTCTCTCTCCTTGGGAATCAGGGGTCTAGAAATTAGCTGATTCTTGATAAGCCCTAATTATAAATTAGGTCTTATTATCTGTGGCTCCTGAAACTACACTGGATGAATTAAAACTCTAGGAAAAGGAATATTTCAATTAACCATATGAACTCAGGTAATTGCCTACCCAGGAAAAGCCCTTACGAACGAGTCCTGGAGCAGTTATGAGGACATCAGAGGGGGAAGGCAGGATCCAAAGCCTGCCTGGTCTGCTTGAGACGGAAATGAAGGGTGGGCCCCTCCGGCACTGCTGCTTTCTGAGGACACAGTCCTCAGAAATGCAGGAGTTGAGGATGCATCATCGCCAGCACTTTAGTCTTGGAACCAGAGGAACAAGGTTGAAGGCCTCTCTCTGCCATCTACTGCTCCAGAGATTCTGTACCTCAGTTTCCTCACCCTAAAATGTGCAGGTCAGATGAGATGAAGGATATGAAAGGGTTTTAGCAACAAGGAAGTGTGGTTTGCACATCAGACATTGTGGTTTTGGTGCAATTAGATGCTCTTAAAAGCAGAAGAGAGAACAGGGAAGAAAGGAATGGAAATCTTGTCTTAACTGACTTCAAGACATAGGAAAGGGTGGTGGTTTGAAAGCAAATCCAACCTCTGTTGACATTCATTCATTCATCCCAGAAACACTTCACACATGCTTACCATATGCCTGCCACTCAGCTGGGCAGCTTAGGGCACAAACTGTGGAGAAGCACAGTCAGTGGTGCTAGTGGCTCAGATGGTAAAGAATCTGCCTGCAGTGTCCGAGACCCAGGTTTGATCCCTGGGTTGGGAAGATCTCCTGGAGAAGGGAATAGCAACCCACTCCAGTATTCTTGCCTGGAGAATTCCATGGACAGAGGAGCCTGGCGGGCTACAGTGCATGGATTCGCAAAGTCAGACACGACTGAGCAACTTACATAGTTTAGTGGGAGAAGGATGGGAAAGCAAATAGGCAGGACACTCCTCAGGGACAAGGCCTCCCAGCACTGCCCCCCGAGGGGATGTACTGAATGAGGGACACCAATGCCCATGATGGCACTAGGGTGCCTTGAACAAAGGCCAGCATTGGGTCATGGCGATTTTCCTCCAAATGAACCCTACTTTCCCTTGCAGTTTCTACGTTCAGCCAGGAGAACGCTGAGGGTCCTAAACTTTATCCAGGGAGCTCCAGGAACCTGAGGTAGTTCTAAGACATCCTGACATCTGCCCAGATCTGATTCCTGATGTGCAGAGAGAAGCAGAGATGTTAATTCTGTGCACGGTCGTTTCTTGCAGGAAACATGGAAGGGAAGTCTGCTGAGTCCTTCTGGCTCTTCTCTCTCCTTGGGGAAGCACTTCAGAAGAGCAACAGGTCTGAAGTTAACAATTCAAGACAAGCCAGTGTCATAATTCTGAAGTATATTCAATGACGCAGAAAACCCCATCCTGTGGCCAGGCCTGCAGGAATAGTGACTGGAAATGAGCAGAATGAATGAATCAGCTCTCAGGAGCATGCTGTCTGTTAGCAGACAGGTGAAATCCTGTGACTTGGTGATAAATTTCCCATACAGCCTTCCTTGCTGGTCATGCTTCTGTGCAGGTCTCATCCACAAATCTCTGTAACTTTACAAATACAAATCCCTTCTCTGATGTTGGAGTCCCCTCTACATCCCAGCAGTTTACAAGCTATGCTTGAATATCACCAACAATGGGGGACTCACTACCTGAAAAAAAAAGTTGGGTGTATTTCCAGATAACTGTAATCATCATAAAGTTCTTCTCTGTAATGGACTGAAATCTGACCCTCTCAGAATATGTGGGTGAAGCAATAGGGCCAGGATTGTGGCTGGATGCAGGTAGGAAAGTCCTTCTCACCCTTCCTCTTATTTGCTGGTGCAACCAAACATTTAATTATAAAAGCTTCTCCAAGGCAATAGATGTTTAAAAATTGAGATGAATACACTCATTTTGGCCAGTAGCACAAACTGCTATTACTCTGAAAGTCCCAATTCATTACTGAATATTGTAACGGAACATTAACACTCGCATAACGACCTCAAGACCTGTCTTGCATGCGCAATCAGTGTGCCCTGCCTAGACTCCTTTACACCCAGGAAAGCAAGGGAAAAAACCCAGATGCTCTCAGAAAATTACCTCTCCAGCGGAAACATTGACAGAGCCTTAATTACAATAGCTCACCACATGCAACATGATGCCACAATTCAGTTCCTCGTCATCCCATCCACACGACCCAACCCCGAAGAACATCCGGGTACCTTGGAGACAAAGAGACTCCGGTAGATCCCATTGCCCCTGATTCAAACCCGTCAATGGCTCCCATAGTCCTTAGATAAAATCCCAAGTCCCGAGAGAGCCCCACACCCTGGTTCAGTTCCAGCCTAGCTCTTCAGCCACCTCCCTGCTTCCAGCCCCACACTTCCCTTCCTGCCAACATGGACTATCTTCCCCATCTCGTCAGTCTCTCCACTTGAACTTTGCCTCGTTTCACTCAACCAGGCTAGTGCTAAGCCCTGTTCTGTGGGCTTCATCTGGATTTAATTCTCCAGCAACATTCTGGTTGGCAGCTGTTATAATGATCTCTATTTCACAGCAGGGGAAACTGAGGCCTGAAAGGTAAAGTGACTTACCCAAGGGCATACCACCAGTAAGCATCAGTGCTGGGACTTGAACCTGCTACACTGGTTCCCAAAGCTGTGAGCTACCACACTCCATTCCACACCCAGCCTCTCAAACTTGCCTTCCTCCTAAGGAAGCCCTGCAGCGCCCCCAGGCATAGACAAGGATGAGCCTGGCACTTGGGTTTCCTCTCTGCCCCTTAGGAGTCATGTGACCTGGACAAATCACCTCTTCTTAATGCCCCAGTTTATTACTGTGATGTGGATAGTAATTCCTACTTCTTAAGGTTGTTATGAGAATTCAGTGATCTTGGATATAAACATTTAGAATGGTCCATGGCAATATATGGTGTGTGTTAATCACTCAGTCGTGTCAGACCCTTTGCAACCCCATGGGCTCTAGCCCTCCAGGCTCCTCTGTCCATGGGATTCTCTAGACAAGAATACTGGAGTGGGTTGCCAGTTCCTTCTCCAGGGGATCTTCCCAACTCAGGGACTGAACCTGGGTCTCCCATGTTGCAGGCAGATTTTTCACCATCTGAGGCACCAGGGAAGCCCAAGGCAATATATAACTAGTGGTTACTCATTATCATAGCGGTATTATTGATGGGTGTACAGACCCTCTGTCAGCTCTACAGTGCTCTCAGACACGACCATGAAACCATTCAGCTTGGTTGAAAGTTGGGGTGCCTGACTCCCTGGTTTTCCTGGGACTGTCCTGATTTTAGCACTAAAAGTCTCGTGTCCCTGACAACCCTTCACTCCCAAGCAAACCAGGCCAGCGGACAACAGTACAGGCCTTGCCCCTTGCTAGCTCTGTGACTGGCCGGGTCACCTTACCTCTCAGAGCCTCAGCGTTCTCACTTGCAAAATGCGAATAACATTCTAAGTCTGTGGTCTGAGCCAGCAGCATCGGTATTGCCTGGGAACTTGCTGGAAATGCAAATTCTGCAATCCTAGAGATGAAGAAACTTCAGTAGATCCCATTGCCCCTGATTGAAACCCTTGAATGGCTCCCATTGCCCTTGGATACAATCCCAAGTCCTGACAGAGGCCCGCAGACTGTGCGGTGCAGTCCCAACCTAGCTCTTCCGCCTCCTTCCTGCCCTACAGTTTCCTTGCTGCCACCTGGACTCTCTGCTCAATGAATCAGAGACTCTAGGGTTATTTTACAAACCCTCCTGGTGAATCTCATGCCTTCTAAAGTGTAAGAGCCATTGATAAAAAGTATCTCGCAATAGGTAGAAGGTCGAATCAGACCAGGTGAACGCTTGGGATGCCACAAGCACTCCACGCATGGCTGGTGACATCACCACCATCATTACAAGGCAGGCGGTGGAGTCATGTCGGGGAGGAATGCAGGGTGAATAGTAGGATCCTCAGGGCCCCAAAGTTCTTCCTAACCAGGGAAGAAATGAGTCTGGATTTTGCAATCTGAATACTGGGTCAAGTTCCTGCCTTTACAATGCTCAGTTCTCTCACTCCCATTTGGAAAGGATGAAGGGGGCTTGTGGACCCATGGCCATCTGGGTGATGTTCCTCCTGAGCCCTGTTTCCGCTCTGTGCACTAAGAAAGTGAAAGTGATGATTGCTTAGTCATGTCAGACTCTTGGAGAGCCCATGGACTGTAGTCTGCCAGGCTCCTCTGTCCATGGGATTCTCCAGGCAAGAATACTAGAGTGGGTAGCCATTTCCTTCTCCAGGGGACCTTCCTGGCCCATGGATCAAACCCCAGTCTCCTGCTCTGCAGGCAGATTCTCTACCATCTGAGCTACAAGGTGGGCCCAATAATAAAAACGACAACTTCCATTTCTGGAGCTGAATTCTGTGCCGGTTGCTGTGTATTGGGTGCTGGGCCTGCTTCTATCCACCACAGCATCTCCTTTTCCAGCACAGCGCCTGGCATCAAATTAGTGCTGAATACGTAAGTTGTTAAATAAGTGATTGAATATTCTGAGTGCATAATGCATGTCATCTTGTTTAATTCTTATGATACCTCCATGAGAAGCTGCCTTGACTCCTGCCCAGATGACACGTGGCTCCCTCTTCAGACCTCCCAAGGCTGACCTTGCTTGCCATTGCTTATGCACATGTCCAGCTTAGTCTCTCCAAGGCTGATCGGTTTATCAATACAATAGTATCCTTGGTGAAAACTTGGTGAATGAACTGGAGACTCTAAGAATGAACCAGAGATCTGGTCAGGAGCAGCCAGAAGTGACTCCTCACCCACTGACGTTACTAAAGGGAAGAGGGATTGAAATCAGGCAAATCAGGAGGAGGGCATGAGACAGCCAGCTCCCAAGCTCACCCTAGGATGTTCTCAAAACCCACAATATGCCCAATGCAACTGGGTATACCTTTTGGACTTGGCTTTTCCAGAAGACATCAGAGCTGAGGACAAAATTGGCTTTCTCGGCTAACACTCCATTCCCTTATTATGCTCCTGGTAATATACTGCTTCACCCATGACTTTTTAAAACAATGAAAATGGAAAATTAAAGGGCCCAGCTGCAAGGAGAAAGATGAATGATTGGGACTGCTAAATTTGATTTAATATTCATTTCTGAGTAAATGGGGGAGTGTCGACCTTACCCAGAGCACCCAGAATACAAATTCCTCTTCTTTCCCAAGATTTCAAGGAGCAGAATGGTTGAACAGGCCCCATCAGCCCTTGATTGGTTGGAAAACTTTTCCAATTTGTAAACAAATATATTTAGAAAAAGATTCCCCCACCACCATCCCGGTGGGAGAACTAAGTCAAATTCCTTTCTTCAAGCAAACTCTTTTCAGACATAATTTTCCTTGAATTTCCAAAACCAGACTCTTAACCTTGGCTATCAAGATAGAGTAGCTATAAAGGGACTTGACTGTTCATGAGGAAAACTCCCAGCCTCACTGTCCTTGGGGAATTTGGATTTGCCAGAATCGCTTTTCCCTTGTGACGCAGTTGTTACCATATATGCATTTCTTATCTTTCTAGATTGTCAGCCCCTTGAAGGAAGAGCCCATTAAAACGGTCATCTTTTGCCCTTCCTATTCCCTGGTGCTGCCTGAGTCCCATAAGCTGCCTGGTCCCTTGGTGGTTGTGAGGGTTAAACGAGAAAGTCTACCCCAGGCCTCTGGCAAAGGCAGATTAGCTTGTATTCGTTTGGTGATGGGAAGAGTTAGAATGACCAACTATCCTGGCTTGTCTGGGTCTGCGAGGGTTCCAGGATGGAAGTCTGAGTAAATCAGGATGGGTTGGTCATCCTAGGGGTGGTGTTGACTCTTGAAGGAGGATGACTTGTCAGGCAAGGTGCTGGGTGATCTGAGCGGATTACTCACTGAAATCTCACAACAGCCTTGTGAGCCAGTTATGATTATTCTCATTTTGCAGAGTTATAAAATAAAGCCTTAGGTCATATCCCTTCAGCCGATAGCTCCTTTCCTGTCAAACCCTGACTCTTAAACAAATACAGTACTTAATTGTTGCTTATTGCACTGTGATAAATGGAATGGTTCTCTTTCTCATGCTTCTTTACTTCTCTCTGCATGTACTCTTGCTATTGACCTTAGGTTGGCCATGTGAGTTGAGATTGGCCACGTGACTTGCTTTGGTCAATATCATGAGGACGGAAGTGACAGTGTACCAGAGCCAATCTCAGGACTCCCTTCCATGCTTCAATTCACTCCTGAGCCTCTAAAACCTCCAAGAGAAGGTCAAGCTCCAGCCAACCACCCAGTCCAAGGAGCCTGAGAAACGTAAGGAGCAGAGCTGCCTAGCTGAGTCACACATCTGTCTTGAAAGCAGAGGTGCCCAGACAAGCCCAGCTGACCAGCAGATGAGTTAAGTGACAACATTTCATTGTTTTAGGCTCTTGAGTTTTGAGAAGGTTAGCTAGCAATAGCAAGCTATCCCCCAGCTGGCCATAATCGTATGGATGAGTAGGTTGCTATTGTTCCCAGGGGTGTTTCTGAAGCTGTAGGAGAAGGGAAGAGGAAGGAGGGCGCTCACTGCGTGCCTCGTGCAGCAGTGCTCAGTGTTGTCAGATAGTCAACTGTTTGGGTCACGTTACAAGGAATCTGGTTGAGTTGACCCTGAAGCCATCTCAGGCCTCCCTCTTCCTGGGAACAAGGACTTCAGACCCACAAGGCAGTTCTTGGGGAGACAGAGTTAACAGAGGGGCACTCTTTGGTGGTCTTCCCCAGGCTTCATTTTCCACATACACCAGGGGGCACAGCGGCAAGGGCCAGACAGTGAGAGGCAGGAGACTGGAATCCCACTCAGCACTGCCAGGAGCATGTGAGCTCCACCAGGAGCGTGCAGCAGCCCTGTGTAAGGCGGTTTTGCATAAAGATTTTGGCGTCAGACCCTGTTTATATCCTGCTGCCCACCTTGTGAGCTGTGTGACCTCGGGTGAGCTGCTTCCCCTCCCTGACCTTAATTCCCCTCTCTGTAAGAGAGTCATTGTGTAACTCGGATGCAATAAAGTATGGCCTGAGCCTGGTTCAGGGAGGCCCTCAACCAGTGGTGTTTGTTATTACTAATACGGTCCAACTGGTTCGTCTTCTGAAATCAGTCATCTCAAAAGAGCAATCAGTTACTTTCCACAGAGTAAATATTTTTTCTTCTTCTGCATCACTTCAAGCATTCCCTCTTTAATTTTACAGTTGCGTTTACAAAGAGTTATTTACAGTTCGGAGGGACAGGATGGGCTGCCTCCTTGAAATGGTTTCACAGATTCCCTCCGCTTCCTGTTAAGATATTAGCGCCCAGTGACTGCCGCTTTATATAAATGTGCAGCCTCGGCTGTGAACGCGCGCCCTGTAGTAATTGTGAGTTGTCTTGACGCTAATTACATAGGGGAGCCTGTTTAATTGCCAGTTAAATTGACTGTGTGTGTTTTCTCTAATCTGTGTTTCCGGGCAAGTTGGATGACATCAGCTCCTCATTGGACTAAGCAGGAATTTGGGAGACCCAAGGAGCCGGCGCGGGAGGAGGTGAAGCTGGTGGAGGGCAGCCCTAGGGTACGGCGGTGAAAACGACAACATGATGTGTGGTCACTGGGGGACCCAGCCTGGGGTCTCCTGGACACTGAGGCAAGGGAGATGATCTGGATGAAACTTGAGTGTAGCACAGGGCAGATGATAGCTTGGATGTGTCATCAGGACCACCTGATGAGGATCTGCCACAGCCCCTCTGTCCTGGGTGCTCTGTCCCACCCCAGGGCCCCTGCCAAAGCTGGTCCTTCAGCCTGGAGTCCCAGTCCCTGCTACCCATCCTGCTAGCTCCACATCTGGGCACAGTGCCCAGCTACAATGCCACTTCTTCCACAAAGGCTTTCTTGATTTTCCAGTTGGAAGAAAGGGTCCCCTCCAGTGCAGTCCCTCAGGGCTTCTCAGCGTTTTCTTGAGTCCATGCCCATGTTCATCCTTTGATTTAAACGAACTTAGAACCAAGCTGTGAGCTCCCTGAAGAACAGGTCATGCCAGCTACAGACTGAAGTGCTTACTAACAGGAGCTGGGGATCAGGGGAGAAGAGGAGAGACAGAAGGAGGAGTAGGAAGTGGAGGCGTTGGGGGGAGGAGGAGAGGTGACGAAGGAAGGAAAATTGAGGGATAAGATAGTAACTAACACATCTGGAGTGTGGTTGTTGGTGTGTGTGTGTGTGTACGCGCATGCACTAAACACTATCCTAAGTACTTCATCCTCGTTAACTTATTTAATCTGCCCCACCACCCTGAAGTAAGTACCATTCTCATCCCCGCTTCACAGATGAGGAAGCTGAGAACTTTGAGAAGCTAAAGAACTTGTTAACACAGCCTTCCGTGGTAGATCCAGGACCCTGAGCTTTTCACTACTGAGCTAAGCTGTCTTGAAGGAAGGGAGGGAGGGCTGGAGGAGAGAGGCAGGGAGGAGGGAGGGGGAGAGAGAGGAGGAGAGTTGAATTCCATAGCATGAGTTCTCCTGATGTTTAAAAACCTCTCCAGCCTTCCACACACGCTTTCTCCTTAGCTCAAAAGCTAAATTAGAGTGGATTGCACTCTCCTCACTTTAGTAATTTAGATAAAAGTAAAATTTTGTCTGAGAGCAGAAGCAATTATAGTGCGGGTTTTGTGATTAACTTGATTAACACTGTTTCACTCTAAAAATGATCCCCCCTCCCTTTGCTGCCGTACTGTAATCAGAGAGACGTCTTTCAACTGTGCTACAGCTGCTCTTTCTCCCCCTACTCCCCAAAAAGGAGTTTGACATAAATACTTATTAGGGAGGACTCTAGTCTCTGGCTGGAACATTTGAGCGAAGAGGGGGGAATTGTCTCTCTCCACATTAGCATCTGTAGCCGGTTAAAAGGCTGTCGCCAGCTACCCTGTTACTGACAAAGGTCCCAATTATGCAGCAATGAAATATACATATATGATCCAGGAGGGCTTATACATTTTTAATTTTTTTTTCAAAGAGAGTACGTTCAGAGAAAACTCTAATTAGAGATTTCGTTTCTTTAAGAGGAAAATGATATGTGGTTTCAAGAAAAATTATTTGGGGTTATCATCGGGCCATTGTGAATGTTTCCAACTCTGGGGTTTTTGCTCCTAAGCTGAGTGCCAGGGCTGGCTGGGCACTTAGGGAAATACTGAGGTCTGCCTGTGGAGTTCTGAGGTTTGAATCCCAGGTGGGTTTGGGGTGTGGGCTTCCCTCTGCTCTGGGATGCTCCTGTGGATGCTCAGCATTCAGGCTCTCTTCTCTTTCCTCTGATTCGAAGACCAGCTTCCTACCATCTCTGCCTAGTCCTTCCTGATTGTCAGCTGCTGCTTCTAAAATCCCCGCTCTCAGCCAGGCGCTCCACAGAACACTCTTGTTGAAGCAAACCTACCAGCCTAGAGATAGGAGTGACTACTGCCCGCATCACGACAGATCAAGAAATGAGCCTGGGGAGGCAGGAGGAAGGGCACTCACTCGCCTGTCACATGGCTACTCAGTGGTGGAGTCGGATTTGATCCCACACACACTGGCTCCAGAACGCCTGCCTGCTCTCACTTGCTATGCAGATGCCTAGAGAATCACAGAGTGTTACAGTCCAAAGGGACTCTGGAGAAGAGTGAGCACCCCACTCAGCAGTGGAGGAACCCAAGGCACCAGGAGAGGAAGGACCTGTCTAGGGCCACAGATTCTTCAATATGAGATAGGCTCCACGGCCAGATTCCCCACCCCGACCTGCTCCCCTCACATCAGGGCAGCTGTGTCCAACCTTCTTCTGTACTGAACTCTGTAAACTGAACTGTTCCTTCTCCAACCCCAGTTTATATGTAGAAGCTCTAACTGTCCATTGTGACTATGTGCACTGTTCCAGGTTGCCCAGTCATGCCTGACTCTTTGCAACACTATGGGCTATAGCCCTTCAGGCTCCTCTGTCCATGGGATTCTCCAGACAAGAATACTGGGAGGGTTGCCATGCCCTCCTCCAGGGAATCTTCGCGACCTAGAGATCGATCAGGCAGGGTCTTTACCACTAGCGCCACCTGGGAAGATGAAGCCTTAAGGGAGGTTGTTTAGTTGCTCAGTCAAGCCCGACTCTTTGCGACCCCATGGACTACAGCATACCAGGCTTCCCTGTCCTTCAGTTCAGTTCAGTTGCTCAGTCCTGTCCAACTCTTTGCGACCCCATGAACCACAGCACGCCAGGCCTCCCTATCCATCAACAACTCCCAGAGTTTACCCAAACTCATGTCCATTGAGTTGGTGATGCCATCCAACCATCTCATCCTCTGTCATCCCCTTCTCCCCCTGCCCTCAATCTTTCCCAGAATCAGAGTCTTTGCCTCACGTGGCCAAAGTATTGGAGTTTCAGCTTCAACATCAGTCCTTCCAATGAACACCCAGGACTGATCTCCTTTGGGATGGACTGGTTGGATCTCCTTGCAGTCCAAGGGAATCTCAAGAGTCTTCTCCAACACCACAGTTCAAAAGCAGCAATTCTTCGGCGCTCAGCTTTCTTTATAGTCCAACTCTCATATCCATACATGACTACTGGAAAAACCATAGCCTTTGTTAATTTTATGGCTGCAATCACCCTGTCCTTCACCACTTCCCAGAGTTTGCTCAAACGCCATTCACCCATCTGGTCTGGTGTTGTTCCCTTACCCAGGTCTCCTGCATTGTAGACAGACGCTTTACCGTCTGAGCCATAAGCTGTGGCAATTAAGAGAGGTAATTAAGGTTAAATCAGGTCATAAGTGTGGGGCTGTAATCTAGTAGGACCGGTGTCCTTATAAGAAGAGGGAAAGAGGACTTCCCTGGTGGTATAGTGGGAAACATGTTCGATCGCTGGTCCAGGAAGATTCCACATACCACAGAGCAACTAAGCCCATGAGCCACAACTACTGTGAGCCCTCACACTGGAACTCCTGAAGCCCAGGCTCCCTAGAGCCCATGCTCTACAGCAAGAGAAGCCATCGCAGTGAGAAGAGCAGACCTCACTCGCCGCATCTAGAGAAAGTCTGCACACAGCAATGAGGACCCAGTGCAGCCAAAAGTAAATAAATCATTTTTTTAAAAAAAGAAGGGGAGACACCGGAAGTGGGCACACACAGAGAGAAGGCCAGATGAGGATACAACCAGAAGGACATCTGCAAGCCAGGAAGTGAGGCCTTATCAGAAACCACCTCTGCTGGCACCTTATCTGGGATTTTCAGCCTCCGGAACAGTGAGAACATAAGCTTCTGTTGTTTGAGCCCCCCAGTCTCTGCCATTCTGCACGGCAGCCTGAGCTGACTCAGCCTCTAAGACTTGCTTCCTTCACAGTCATCTGCTTGATGTGGATCAGAACCTGCAGAGGAGGAGGCCCCTTTTTCCAACATCATAAGCTTTTCCTAAAGATGTGTTGGAATGGCTTCTGGGTCATCTCTGGAATCTTCCTGGGATCCTCTGACACCCTTGTATGTGCTAAAGTCCCAAACAGTTCCCCTCTTCCAGGGTCTCTGCAGTTTGTCCAGAGATTCTCACTGAAATCGGCTTCTTGCAAATTTCATGTCACTGACCGGCTCAGATTTTTCAGTGTATCTCCTTCATCACCTACTTATCCTCCACATCAGCAACTGAATCTGGAACTCTAGAGCTCTCGCTACGCCTTTCTCACCCCCATACGCAGTGGCAGTGTCTTCCCAGGGAAGGTCAAGCAGAAGTGATGTCTTGACATATCAGTGAGGGGTACTCTGCAACCAGACAGGGTTCAAATCCTAGCTCAGTCCCCTTGTCAGCTGGGTAGACTCTGCCAGGTTCCTTGACCTTTCTGGGCCTCAATTTCTCCATCTATAAAGCAAGGATGATGATAATTGTGTGGACCTTATGGGGCTGAAGTTACTTTGGGAATGTGTGGAAGGCATGTAGACTAGAACAGGGGTCTCCAAACTCTGCCTTGCGATCTGAGGTGGAGCTGATATAATAATGATAGAAATTAAGTGCACAAGAAATGTAATGCTATTAAACCATCCTGAAGCCATCCCTTTTCACCCTGGTCCGTGGAAAAATTGCCTTCCAATAAACCTGGTCCCAAAAGGCTGGGGATTGCTCTAGTCACCAGAGCACAGAGTAAACTCTCCATGTCAGCACGGTCATCGTTACTAAGTCCCTGTATAGGCTGAGCCTGAGCCAAATGAAACAGTCCTTTTTTGGGTAAAGATGGTCACATATCAGCAGTTTCATACATTCCAACCTCATTTCTATCAAGCAGTCAATAGATACTAGATGCTGTGCTTCACAGGCTTCGTAGGTAGCTCAGTGGTAAAGAATCCTGCCAAATGCAGGAGCCTTAAGGAGACATGGATTTGATCCCTCTGTCAGGAAGATCCCTGGAGGAGGAAATGGCAACCCACTCCGGTATTCTTGCCTGGGAAACCCCATGGACAGAGGAGCTAGGCGGGCTACAGTCCATGGGGTCGCAAAGAGTCAGACAAGACTGTGCAAGGAGCAAGAAGCTGATTGTGCTTCACAGGCTCACGTGGGCAAGGGTGTACGGATGGAGGCGGGAGAGGAGGGGGCGGGACCAGCAGTGAACAGAGAACAGGGCGGGAATTTATCCAGGCCTCCTGGTTGCCAGCCTCCTGGGCACACAGATGGTCACTCACCAGTCAGAGCCATGTCTCTGAACCCCAAGTGCAGCTCTCTCTGCACTGCACCTCCCTCCTCACTCCAAGATGGAGGCAGGCAGCCTGCGGCTGGAGGGATGGAGGCGAGCAGAATCCAGCCTCCTCGTCTGTGTCCCACCATCCTGGAGGAGTCCACAGGGGTCTACCTCCGCCACAAGGGCCCTTTGGCCTCATCGGCCCCCTCCCATCCAGCCCTCAGCTGGCCTCCTGATTTCCCATCCTGTGCCACCAGCTTCCTTCCTGCCTTTCCTGGGGCGGGCTCAGGCCTGGCACCACTCCAAAACGGCTTAATCAGAATAAATCCCGAGAAAGCACATGTATTATTTATTCCAGCAAAGGTTAAATAATTTGATGAATTTCCCAGGACGCTGCCGGAATGCTGATGGCCTCTTGGAAAAAATACATACACGCACATACATAAACAACAACAACAAAAAAACAATAACAAATTTCCCTCTCTCTCTCCACACACACACACACACACACACACACACACACACACGGTAGCTACTGTCACTTGCCCCATGGCTCACACTGGAGACAGAGTGGGCAGCCCTCCACGACACTGGCATGGGGGCCAGGACGAGACATAGATTTTCTTCCTCACTGACTGGAGATGACAGCTCCACCCCTGGCCTCGCTGGTGTGATGCATTATCTGTAGCTGACTATGCCTTTGATTTTGCAAATGGCCACGGACAGCCTATTGATTTACAGGCCCAAATGATGGGCTTGCCTGAAGTGGGTTTGTTAAGGAGCTCCTTGCACTTGGGACTCTAGGGCTGTTGGGATCGAGGAAGGGGCTTTCAGGGAGATGGGAAGGCCTGGAGAGAAACCCCTGCCTGGAGATGGTGGGTGACAGGGTTCTTCTAGCCCATGGCTGCCATGCCAGATTGGCTCACCTAAGCCAAGTGGGGAAAGCCAGGAAAATAGAGATGACTCTGAGCACATACTAGGCGTCCTTGTCTGCCTCCTTGTCCTCCTAGTCTTCCTCCCCTCCTTCCCTTCTTCCTCCTCTTTCCCTCCATCCTCCCCTTCGTCCTCCTGCCTATCATCAGGACTGCCATTCACCTAGCACTTACATGTGCCCAACCTGAGGCTGAGTGTTTTATGTTCATCACATCCTAAGAGTCTCCCAACAGCCCCAATGAGTTGGGCACTTGCATTTAAATCTCCATTTAAGAGATAAATAGCCCCAGAGAGGTTTAGTGAGTTGGCCAAAAGGCACAGAACCAGTGGGTAGAGCCAGACTTCTCTGCTCCTCTGGGCACCAGGCTTTCATTCTCTCCTCTCTGCCATGTGGATGGAGCAGAAAGAGCTTGGGCTCCGAAGGCAGGTGATCGAGGGGGCCTATGCACATGCAGCTCTCTGCTGCTCATGCTCAGGCGGCGCCCGGCACAGACTAAGCGCAGTTGCACTGTTTTCCACCATCATTCTCTCTGTTCTGCTTCTAATTAGTAGCCACACCCCCACTAGCTTGGATAATGAGCCCTTCTCGACAAATGCTTCTTTACCATGTGAATTCATTCAATACCTAGTCCCCAAACAACCCATTTTATGGACAAGGAAAACGAGGTCTGGAAAAACCAGTTTCTGCTGGTTTCAGAGCATCCCTCTGGGAGGCAGCAGAAGTGGGAGCAAAGGGCACTGTCCTTGGGTCACACGCACGGGGACAGAAATCATGGCTCTGGGCAATGTAGGGCTGGATCAGGCACTTGCAGCTCCAGCTCTCTGACCTTTAGCTTCTCATCTTTAGTAGGGGAAAAAATGGGGAATACACAACCTATGTTACAGAGTTTTTCCTGCCATGGCCCTGGCACTGGGCACTTTACAGGCATTTTTAGACTTGATCCCGTGTCAAGTCTTGAAGCCTGGTGTCTGGTGCTCAGCACGCAGCGGCAGTCACTGTTATCCAGCTGAGCTGTCCTCCCTGCCATGCGGAGCCTCCGCTGTCCTAAAAGGCAGCTCCCTCCCTCCGCCTCCTTTAAGCCCTGCCTCCTGTTTAACCCCATTATCCTGACACAACACAATGCCCTGCCTCACCCCACTCTCCCTTCGAAATGAAACCTGGTTCTGATTTTCTGCTCCAGTGTGGCCTCTTCTCTTTCACTTATCAATTCTTTGTACATGACCCTGAAGACCATCCCTTGGTTTGAGCCTGCTGTCCTCAAGGGCACTGCCTTCTGTTCCCCTTTATTTACTGCTCTGTTCCCTGGCAAAAGAACAGTCTGTCTTCCTTTGATTTCCCTGGATGGCATGGGGATGGAGGTCAACAGACCTTGAAGTGGAGGCTTCATAAACCTCCCTGAGACTGGACATTCCTTGAGGCAGACCAGGTTTCTGTTCACCTCTGTGTCTCCAGCACCTTTAGTAGGGCTCAGCACACAGTAGGTGGACCAAGCACAAAGTAGGTATGCAGAAAATGCTTGCCACGCCCCAAGCTAGACCTGGATCCAGGACCTTGGCAGGATTCCTGCAACCGTTAATCTTCTCAAACATCCTACCCCAAACTCAGAAGATGTGATTTCTAATATTGAAAACATACGCAGAAGTCATTTCAGGATGTAGTCGCTCTGTGTGTGTGTCAGTCACAAATATTTCTGAGAGCCATGTGGGGGCAGGGCTGAATATTAATCCATTGATTACGCAATGAGGACTGCAGCTCACGGAGAAGCATCGACACCTGTGGAGGCCTCTTCTCCATGCTCTCAGCCGCTCATGAAAGCTGGGAGGAAGCAGTGAGAAAGCAACCAAGATGGTTCAGTTCAGTTCAGTTGCTCAGTCGTGTCCAACTCTTTGTGACCCCATGGACTGCAGCACACCAGGCCTTCCTGTCCGTCACCAACTCCCGGAGTCCACCCAAACTCATGTCCATTGAGTCGGTGATGCCATCCAACCATCTCGTCCTCTGTTATCCTCTTCTCCTGCCCTCAATCTTTCCCAGCATCAGGGTCTTTTCAAATGAATCAGTTCTTCGCATCAGGTGGCCAAAGTATTGGAGTTTCAGCTTCAGCATCAGTCCTTCCAATGAATATTCAAGACTGATTTCCTCCAAGATGGTTATGGAACCCCTAACTCTGGGTGAATAACATGTATTCAGATTTCCATCCATCCATCCATCCATTCATTAGTTCATCTATCCATCCATTCATTTATCCATCCACCCATCCATCCAACCATTTATCCACTCATTCATCCATCCATCCTTAAGATAGATAATGGGTCAACCACAGTCCCCACTTGACACAGTGCATTGGTCTTAATTTTTCAAAAAGATTATAGCACCTTTACATTAGTCAGCTTGGGCTTTCATAACAAATACCATAAACTGGATGGCTTAAACAACAGAAATGTCTTTTTCACATTCTGGAGGCTGGAAGTCTCAATCAGAATGCCAACAAGGCTGATTTCTGGTGCTTTCTTCCTGGCTCACAGATGACCACCTTCTCTATGTGTGTTTACATAGCCTTTCCTCTGTGCATGAGTATGGAGAGAAAAAGAGATCTCTTTCTCCTCTTCATATAAGGCCACCAATTCTATTGGGTTAGGACCTCTTCCTTATGATCCTATATTTAACCTTAATCACCTTCTAAACCCCCTCTCTCCAAATACAGTCACATTGGTGATGACAGCTTCAACATGTGACTCTGACTTTGGGAGAACACAGTTTATAGCATAGTATCCATAACAATCCTTCAGTACTGAAGCATCTTCTCCTGAACTCACAGCCTAGCAGGACACCAGTGAAAAATATGTTAGTCTACTATTCAACCTGGACAAGTTCTGTCCCAAATACTTAAAACTGGGAGTAAGACAGACAGGATAGACTACTCTAAGTGTCAGACAGATGTAGATTTGATTCCAGGATCTGTCACTCAACTGGCTGAGGGACAGCATTTAAACTCCAAGCATCTTAGTTTCTCCTTTGGTGAAATGGAGAAAATCACACAGTATGAGATTCTCCTCATTGATTGCACAGCAGAATTCCTGGAACTGAGTAGGTATTTAACAAATAGTAAATCTATTATTCAGGGGGTCCAGGTCTAGGAAAGAGCATTTCATAAAGGGGAGAGGCAGCTGAGTGTAATAATTAAGAAAGAGGGCTCTAGAGCCAGGCTCCTGAGGGTTAAATCCTAGCCCTTCCTCTTTGTCAGTGAATGGACTGGGGCCCATGCCTCAGTTTCCTTATCTGGAAAAATGAAACCAAGAGCAGCAGCTATCTCATAGCACTGTCCAGTCGGTTCAGTTCAGTCACTAAACCATGTCCGACTCTTTGCTACCCTGTGGACTGCAGCACACCAGGCTTCCCTGTCTATCACCAACTCCCGGAGCTTACTCAGACTCATGTCCATTGAGTCAGTGATGCCATCCAACCATCTCATCTTCTGTCATCCCCTTCTCCTCTCACCTTCAATCTTTCCCAGCATCAGGGTATTTTCCAATGAGCCAGTTCTTCGCATCAGGTGGCCAAAGAATTGGAGTTTCAGCTTCAGCATCAGTCCTTCCAATGGATATTCAGGACTGATTTCCTTTAGGCTGAACTTATTGGATCTCCTTGCAGTCCAAGGGACTCTCAAGAGTCTCCTCCAACACCACAGTTCAAAAGCATCAATTCCTTGGTGCTCAGCCCACTCCAGTACTCTTGCCTGGAAAATCCCATGGACGGAGGAGCCTGGTGGGCTGCAGTCCATGGGGTCTCTAGGAGTCGGACACGACTGAGTGACTTCACTTTCACTTTTCACTTTCATGCATTGGAGAAGGAAATGGCAACCCACTCCAGTGTTCTTGCCTGGAGAATCCAAGGGACAGGGTAGCCTGGTGGGCTGCCGTCTATGGGGTCACACAGAGTTGGATACTACTGAACTGATTTAGCAGCAGCAGCAGCAGCAGCAGCTTTCTTTATAGTCCAACTCTCATATCCATACATGACCACTAGAAAAACCACAGCTTTGACTAGCCTGATCTTTGTTGGCAAAGTAACGTCTCTGCTTATGAATATGCTGTCTAGGTTGTTCATAGCATTTCTTCCAAGGAGTAAGCGTCTTTTAATTTCATTGCTGCAGTCACCATCTGCTGTGATTTTGGAGCCCCAAAAAATAAAGTCTCTCACTGTTTCCATTATTTCCCCATCTATTTGCTATGAAATGATGGGACTGGATGCCACGATCTTAGTTTTCTGAATGTTGAGTTTAAGCCAACTTTTTCACTCTCCTCTTTCACTTTCATGAAGAGGCTCTTTAATTCTTATTTGCTTTCTACCATAAGGGTGGTGTCATCTGCATATCTGAGGTTATTGATAGTTCTCCCTGCAATCTTGATTCCAGCTTGTGCTTCATCCAACCAAGCATTTTGCATGATGTACTCTGCATATCAGTTAAATAGGCAGAGTGGCAATATACAGCCTTGACATAGTCCTTTCCTGATTTGGAACCAGTCTGTTGTTCCATGTCCAGTTCAAACAGTTGCTTCAGGAGGCAGGTCAGGTGGTCTGGTATTCCCATCTCTTGAAGAATTTCCCACAGTTCTTGGTGATCCACACAGTCAAAGGCTTTGGCCCATGCTCAGTAAATCTTTAATCCAATTTTCTGTTGATGGGCAGGGCTGTGTTCCCTCCCTGTTGTTTGACCTGAGGCCAAACTATGGTGGAGGTAATGAAGACAACGGAAACCTCCTTCCAAAGGTCCCACTCACGCACTGCTGCACTCAGTGCCCCTGACCCTGCAGCAGGCCACAGCCTACCACGCCTCCACTGGAGACTCTTGGACACTCACAGGCAGGTCTGGGTCAGTCTCTTGTGGGGTCGCTGTTCCATTCTCCTGGGTCCTGGTGTGAACAAGGTTTTCTTTGTGCCCTCCAAGAGTCTGTTTCCCCAGTCCTGTAGAAGTTCTGTAATCAAATCCCACTCGTCTCCAAAATCAAATTCCCTAGGGGTTCTCAGTCCCTTTGCCAGATCCCTAGGTTGGGAAATCTGTTGTGGGTCCTAGAACTTTCTAACAGTGTGAGAATTTCTTTGGTATAATTGTTCTACAGTTTGCAGATCGTCTGTTCCATGGGGTTAATGGCAACCTCCTCTAAGAGGGCTTACACCACAGGCCATCTGACCCAGGCAGCTGCACCCAGAGCCCCTGCCCCTGAAGCGGGCCACTACTGACCCATATTTCTGCAGGAGACTCAAACACAGGTCTGGTTCAGTCTCTGTGGGGTCTCCTAACATAGCACTGTTAGGACTTTATTCCTTTTGTTCTTAATGTATTTATTTATTTATCTATTTGGTTGCATCGGGTCTTAGTTACAGCATGCAGGATCTAGTTCCTTGACCGTGGATCAAATCTGGGCCCCTGCATTGGAAGTGAGGAGTCTTATCCACCTCTCCACTGGGGAAGCCCCAATACTTATTCTTAGGACAAAGGAAAAATAAAAATATTGACTATAATTATTTGAGAACCAAGGAATTGTGACTAATCTCCAGAGGGCCCTATTGCATACCCTGAGATGCATTTAATGTATCATAATTTTTATCAACTGACACCACTGGCTATTGTGAAAGATGGACTGTGTCCCCATGACTTTCCTCCGCCCACAACTTACAGGTGAACTGTGCCTGGGACAGGGGCACAGGCCCTGGGGCTGATCCCTCTAAGCACACCAGGTCCTGCTAACCAGTGGGACCAGGCCCCAGTGGGAAGATAAGATTGGAGAGACTGCATGCTGTTCCCCCTGTTTAATTACCGCTTCCTTAATTGAGCCACAAGTGGTGTTTGTGCTGCCATCAAACCCGTGAGGACCTTGTCATTTACGTGAATGACTCTCCATGGAGTGACAGCTCCAAAATGTGGGATGTTCTGTTTGTACCAGTTTTAACAAAGTGGCGGGCTTTGGCTACAGATTTCCTTCTTAACACGTGCCCTGGGAGTTGCTCAAGGGGCTGGTGTTTCCTTTACAGAGAATGACATGAAACAGACTGGAGTGCTAGGGTCACAGGACCTGGAGCCGTGGAACCTTAGAGGCATGGAGCCACGGAGGCCCTCCCGTCTGCTGCCCTGATGCTCCCAGAGATGGTGAACTTTTTCTTCTAAGGCAGCCCATTCCCTGTTGAGACTCCTGACTTCTAGGGAGGCCTCCCTTGCTCATTAAGCTCCACCATGCGTTTCACTGCTGTGAGCTGAGTCCCTGGGAATAGTCATATCTGGAAAGGCAGCTGGAATGGGAGAAGTTGGAGGGACCAGGATCCATTGAGACTCGCTTCCTTTCTGTTAAGTGAATAGCTAATTGTTGAGACTTTCTGTGGGCCTGCGGCTTGTGCTGGCAGCTACAGGGGGGACAAAAAGAGGTTCCAACTGCCCTTTGCCCTTGAAAAATTCACCCTCAAGCTGGCAAGGGCTGTAACATAGAACAATAGTGGGGAGATGGGGCATACAAGAGAATTAAGAATTAGGTCTAGGGGCATGTATTCTACATGCAACCAGGAAAGGAAGGCAGAGAGGGCTTTCTGAAGGAGGAAGGGTCTCATGATCTGGACCCAAAGGATGAGCATGGTGAGGAAGGGTGGGGGAGGAAGAGCAGCAAAGGGAACGGACAACCCCTCCTGCCCTCGGTGGGTCAAACACAGCCATAGCCTGTTCACTCTCCCCTCACACCCCCACTCCCAAGGCCCTGGGCCAGCTTGCCGCCCAGGAGAAGGCTGTGTCTGCAGAGGTTCCCACTTATTTATTTATTTTTTCCGTTTATGAAAAGATAATTCAGGAGACATTATTTCAATCAGACCCCTACGCAGTTTAGGAATGCTAATGCTTCCTCTATTAAAAAGGTGTGGAATAATTAGGATGCTGATGAAGACTGGGGGCAAACTCTGGAGAAATCCATTACCCAGTGCTCAATGCTTTTCCTGTCCCCTCTGTATCCCCGAGTGACAAATTAACACGTAACAGAACAACGGCTGCTCACACTTACGGCACGTTTAGCTCAGACTGGAAGCTACGTTTTTTAGAAAATGAAGACTTTCGTGGATCAAACTGGAAACAATTTGAGATTGCAGAAAGGAGTCAGAGGAGGGTAAGCAACATGTAGATTCAGGGTGAGCATAGCCATAGAGCAGCTAGGCAGTACAACCAGCGCTGGATTTGGGGGAAGAGGTCCTGGTTTTAGCCCCGCGTTCTCACAGTGTGACCTTTGGATGCCACAATCTGGGGACAGGGGAAGAGTGAGCCTCATTAGAAGGAAGAAATAAGGAAAGACTTCAAAGAAACATAAAAATAATAGTAATTAGCATTCACTGAATGATTTTTATGAGTCAGGCACTGTTCAGAGGGTTTCCGTACAAGTTAATTTAGCACTGACATCAATTCCCTTGAGGTAGGTACTGTTATTATCCCATTTTAGAGATGAAGAGATTGAGGCACAGAAGGCACAAGTGAGCTGTTAGATGGCAGGATAGAAATCTGAACTTAGATATACTGTGGATGGCATCTGATGGTGTCAAAGCCAGAGTTATGAAGGTACAAGGATCGTCTGAGGGACTACTCAGAACAGGGAGTGTGGGCCCAGCTTGTGAAGGACCTTAAAAAAAAACGGGTGGTATGGGTTGAATTGTGTCCACCAAGAGATGCTGCAGTCCTAATGCCTCGCCCCTGTGAGTGTGAGCTTATTTGGATACAGGGTCCTTGAAGAAGATCCAGTTAAGATGAAGTCATGAAAGTGGGCCCTAATTCAATATGACTAGTGTCATTATAAAAAGGGGGAATTTGGAAGCAGAAACAGACATGCATAGAGAGAGGGTGATGGGAAGACACAGGGAGAATGCCATCATCAAGCCAAGGATTGCTAGAGTCTACTGACGCTGGGAGAGGGTAACAGACAGAATCTCCCTCACAACCCTGAGAAGGAACCAACTCTGCCAGCACCTTGATCTTGGATTTCTAGCCTCCAGAACCCTGAGACAATGCAGTTCTTTTCCTGAAGCTGCCCAGTTTGTGGTACTTTGTAGCTGAAGCCCCAGGAAACTAACACAACAGAGAAAGGAGATGGGTCTCAGGGACCGAGGCAATCGGGAGCTATTGCAGATTTCTGAGCAAGAAGATCATACATGATTAGCATCTTTAAAAGATGACTCCAGTGGTGTATATAGCCAGGGTCTTGAAGGGTAGAAGTGCTGGAGGCAGAAGAGTTGCCATTGTCATGTGTGAGATGATCTGTGTGGAGATCGTTGCGGGGTGGGGGTGGGGGTGTGGAGCAGGAACCGTGGGATTGTCAACAGGACTGGGACAGTATCCCCTTTCAGGGCTGCAATAATAATGACGTTAAATAACTGTATTCACTAAATCAACTGCCCACTTTCATCGCTTCATCCCCAGGGGAGACTGAAATGCTCTGAGTTAATATCTAAAAGGAAAAAAAAATGGAACTCAGGGATCAAACAACTTTTTTGATGAGGGAAGTGTTATTTCTACCAAGCTAAGACATCAAAGCCTGTGAATGGTGCTTTTTAGGTAATATTAAAGTGGGCTCTAAATAGTGTTTGAATATTTCTCTGCTTTTCCCAGGGATCACAGACAGTCTCTCTTAGAGGAAGAACACCAGCGATGCCCCAAGCCAGCCTCAGCTCCAGGAGGACCTGTGGGTTTTCCTGGGAATGTAACACTTGTGTAAATACGGCTTAAATTTCTTTTTGTATTTACCAGCCCCAGCATTAAAATTTATTGTTTTAGGCATAACATGAATTTCTGTAGATTAAATTAGCTAAAAGCCTGACAAACAATTCAGCTGTATTTTGACAGTTCTAGTCACAGGGATAGCCACTGCATCAGGAGATATATCTGTAATATGGCAAAGTCACCTATTGAGTGAGTTTTTGAGAAGCAAATGCCGTTTCCACATTGATTCTTATTATTAATGACAGATGGCTTTTCCAATCTGCTTGTAATAGCCAGTTTTTACTGTGTAACAAACTACCCCAAGACCTAGGGGCTTATAACAACTATTTTATTACCGCTTATGAATCTATCGGACAACCAGGTAGTTCTGCAGTTAGCTGGAGGGACGGCTGGGGGCCTGGAGGGCCTGACATGGCCTCTGCCACACGCTGGCCAGAGTGAGCAGGGGAAAATTAGCTACATGACTCTTCCATCCAGCAGGCTGATCTGGGCTCACACGGTCATAGTTTTAGGGTTCCCAAGTGACTTTTTCAAACCTCCGCTTGTACCACATGTGCCCGTGCCCACTGGGCAAAGCAAATCACATGACCAGCCCTGATTCTGAGGTGGAGTCTGCCTCTGGATGGGAGGAGAGTTAATGTCACTTTGGAAATGAGCATGCCTACAAGGATGGGATGGGAGGGGAGGGATTTGGGGCCAATTTTGTGATCTACCACACCCCTCCTCCTAAAATAAAGAAGGCTAGAATATTTTAAAGGACTCTGTGCTAGGATCTTTATAATTTGTATTTAATCAGAGAAATTAGGTAACTTTCTCAAGGTCACACAGGGAGTTATTACTGGAGACAAAAGTCAGGTTCAAGACTGCTTAAACCTAAATCTTATGCTAATTTTCACTACTGCTTTCTGTCTTCCAGCTATGGAGTTGAATTTGTTATTTGGGGGTTTGGAAATCACATTATTATTACAGTTCTCACTGTATTCTAGTCAGTATTTTCTATTCTGTTTTCTCCATTGTTAGTCATCCAACCTCCACTTGCCTACCTCTCGTGACGGGGAGCTCACTATCTATCTTGACAGCTTAATTAATAGTTAAAAGCTCAATCTCTTACAAATTTCCTTTAAGTCAAAATGGGATGCTGAAAAACCTGGATGAGAATGAGGGGACTTGACAAGTGAAGCTTTGTGTAAGTTTTCTTTTCTATTCTGAAATCTACAGTGTATCTTTTTCAGTTTCCAGGTTTTGTATTGTGATTTATCTTTGTTCTGCATGATTTGGAAATTGCCATTTTCATGGGAAAAAATGAACACAGGAAACTTTTGATTAACAAGGTGAGGCTCTTTTTCCTTAAGGAAAATGAAGATAAGAAAATAAATGCTTAAAAAACAGGTGCAATGATAACCATCTCCCTGGGACTCCTACGGTCATTTCCTTGTGATTATCTCTGATAGAGGTATTCTGTGAAGGCAGGTGCTGTGAAGAATATGATGTTCACAGATTCATTCATTCATTCATCAAATACTGAAAAGAGCTTACTGTAGTCCAGACGCTCCGTCGAATAAACTAGGGGGCTAACTAATTTTACACAGCCACTCAAGGCTTTCAGAGTCTAGAAGGGAAATAAGGAAGATGAATCTAACCAGAGAGGGAAAGTGCCAGAGACCTGTCAATGGTACAAAGTGAAGTAGGATCCTAGGGATGAGGGTGAGGGTAGAGGTGGGAATGATCATATCTGGGTGGGGGAGTTCATTCTGGGTCCTTTCCCTTCTTCTGAAGGCAGAAAACTGCTCATTAACACCCTGCATCAGAAATCATTAAACCTAGCTCTTCAGGGATATCCTCTGAAAATCCCTCCAACAAAAAAAGCACACAGCGTGAGGTCTTGAAAGTCAAATCTGTTCCTATGCAAATTCAAAACTCAAAAGGATGAGCAGCCCTGTGGTCAGCCTCCTATGGATGGAAGGAGCCATTCTGGGTGGTGGTGATGTCAGGAAAATCAGTAACAGAGCTGGGGCACTCCTCGGGCTTCTAGAACTTCCTCCCTGCAGATGGTTTCAGATGTTCTCTCAATAAAAATTACCACTGGGCAAACACAAATAAACTTAACGGATTTAACTGACAGAGTTAAACAAGCAGAAGATAGGATTTCTCTTAATGAGAATAAACTACTTGCATATGAAAAAGATTTAAAACTGAGGATCCAATAACTCACCAGAAACTTGGAACAGATTCACAGCATTGGGGGAAAACAACGACCAGGCAGAAAAACTCTGTCTGGAAGCTGGCTGGGCGCTGCAGAAAAGCCAAGCTGAAGAGGTCGGGGCAGTGGAAAAGGCCCACATGATGATGCGGAATGGGCCTGCCCTGGACTCCAGCCCCTGGGGCTGACTGGCAGACCAGTAGACCCCAGGATAGGGTTTGAAGTAAGGGCGATTGAATTAAGCCTGTGCTTTTGAAAGATCTGATTCCCTGCATCAGTGAAGGCAAGAAGGGGGCTGAGAGGTGATACAAATCCAGGTTTATGAATAACGTCACCCACTGTCTAGCTGGATGAACTTGACCCTCATCTTGCCATTTGGAACTGTGGATAATGATGCCTCTCCCAGATTCTGTGTGAGAATTCTATAAGAAAATACTCATGTACTCTGTTCGTTTAGCACATTTCCTGAGACTCTCCTCTGAGCCAGGTACTGCTCGCAGCACTGGATATGCAGCAGTAGCCAAGACTGATGTGACTCTGCTCTCGCCGTTATGTTCTAGTGACCTTAGATTCTAATGTGATTGTCTGAATTTTAGGGGTTGCAAAAGTTTTCTGCAATTGTCTAAATTTTCTTACTGCAATTAACAGAAACCCAGCCCGCTTAAGGAATTGGTTAAGGAACTGATCGTTTCCTATGGTTCAGAGAGTAATGGGGTAGCCCACTGTAGCTGAGGAAGAGCTGTAGGGACCTGGAACTGAGGACTGAATTCTGAACCACCATGACTCCCTCTCCATCTGTCTTTTAGTCTCTGTTTGTTTCTGCCTTTCTGAATGTTGGCTTCTTTCTCTCCTATTGCAGACAGGCCTTTGCAACATAGTAGGGATAGGGCCACCAGCAGCCCCTGTTTAGCATCCCAACAAAGAAAGTGCTTCCTTCTCCCAGCATCTGCATGGCAATCCCAGAGAAGGTCCCTTCAGACCCTGCTTCGATCACGTTTCCACCTCTTGAACTAATTAATCACTGTTAACAAGAATATGGAGAACCGTGATTGGCCAGGCTTGGATTATGTGGCCACTGGCTGGGGTTTACTGGGTATCATAATCAATGGCTCTACCAGAAACACATGAAGAGAAGCAGGAATGTTCCCCAACAGGAGGGAAACAAGGAGACAAAAACAGCGCGTGTCCCACCATATAAGGTACTTAACTTAGAGCCTGGCAGGTATTAAGTTGATAAGGAGTAGCCAGAAGTTATGATAGTACTCAAGAAGGATTGGGGGGAAACCCAGATTTTCTTTATCCATTTTGCTTATGAGCAAACTGAAGCCCAGAGAAGGAAAGGCCTATCTTAGGAACAGAGATGCAGTCTACTGTGGAAAACCCAGTTCATAATCTCAGATTTCCCCCTTTAACTAGCTGAGTTACCTGCAGTGAGCTGCCACTCTCTGAGTTTCTTTAGCTCGTCCCCAAATTCGGCCACTGATAGCCACCCAACAGTGCTTACGTGGACACCATGGGATTAAAGTGATGACTATAGCACACAAGTATAAGGCAGAAAACGAGTCCTGGCAGCTGTGGCTGAATCTGGTCCACAGATGTTTTGTTTGGCTCATCCAATGTTTTCAAAGAGTTGAGCCAACCTTTAATAATTGGAAGATTCTACATGAAAAATGCAGATTTCTGGCTTCTCTTAAAAAAATCAAGAGATCTGACAACATCAGATTGGAATTCCCACATGGCAGTGATGAGGTGAAACTGACCAGCAACTACTCCTTTGAAAAGGGCACGTGCTCTGTTCTGCTCCAGTTAACCACAGTCCCCACCACTCCTTATTGTTCCTAGTACTGATGCCAAAGTGCACTGCTGTTTTTCCTAGAGCACAGAAATATTTCCTGGTGTTCATTTCTCTTTCAAAATGGAAAATCAAATAGAGTTGAGGAGGCTAGCACAATTTTTCTTACACCCACCCTTCTTTTACCCCCGGCCCCTCCAGGCACTTCAGCCTGTGAGTATTATTGCATGACAACATTATTTTTATTAGGTCTTTATTTCTTCCCTGAGAGAAAAATAGACAGGTATGACAGTAACCATTCTGGAAATAATAACAAGCAATTTCCCAGCACTTACTATATGCCAGATACCATTTAAAGCCCTTTACATATAGCATTTTAGTGAATCCTCAAAACAACCCTATTAAGTGGGTACTAGTAGTATTCTCATTTATAAATGAGGAAACTGAAGCACAGAGAGGTTAAGTAACTTACCTAAGGTTAGCATTGTAGAGATCTGAACCTAGATAGCCTGACTTCAGAGTCCCAGCTCTCAACCATTAACTCTACCAAGATTGCTAGTGCATGGGTGTGTGTGGTGGTGGGGTGAATATGAACAAGCACGTTTGTGTGTCTACACACACATAAGTCATAATGCTGTGGGTTGTAAGGTTAGGTTCATAGGATGACTGAATAGAAAGGACCAGGATATCATGGGGTTGAGAATTGAATTCTGCTCTGGGCAGCAGAATGGCTGGGTCTTAGGGATAAATGCAGCTGGGCAACCTCCTCATCCTTGTAGTCCTCAGTTTTCCATCTCTAAAATCAGGTGAAGGATTTGGACTAGATGATCTCTAAATTGCTGCCCTCTCACAACTCAACTGTTCTGTAATTCTCTGACTTTCTCTTCTCTCTTTCAATCTGTTACCTGGAGCTGAACTACGGCCAAGTCAGAGCCATGTGCCAGCTTGGAAAAGGCAGAGAAGTTCTGTTCAAGCTGGTGTCTCCATTTAGTCTGTGCCAGTGACCAGAGGGTGTCATTCACTATGGGAGGGTGCTACCATTGCAAATCCTCAGCAACTGGATCCTAGTGATAACCTGGCAAACTTCCAATAGGCTTGCCAGCTTCTCCCTTGGGATTCTCTTGGAAAGCTGGAAGGTGGCTTCTGGTTGGCAGGGAATGGGAAAGGATAGCAGCCTAGCAGTCTGGAGACCTGAGATTCGGCCCTGCAGGGTGACCTCACACTTGTCAATGTTTTATTCCTGAGGTGCCTTGCCTTATTTGAGTCTAGTTTCCTCACCTACCTTGGTTTATCAATTTTAAAGTGCTCTAAAAAAGGAAAAGATGATTGGCGTATTTACACAGAAGCTAGTTTCCCCTGAAACTGTGGTTGGGACCATGGACCACAAAGAGGGCTCCACAGAGTGAGGAAGGATTAAAACCAGAGGAGACAGAACGCTGGGCCTCGTGCTCGACCTTATGGGAGAGACAGCTGCGAGGAAAGCTGGATTCCCGGCATCACCCCTTGAAGAGGGCAGAATGCCTCTTCTTCCCAACATGTCCATAATCTAATCCCTGGCACTGTCAGGCTCCAGTGGCTAAAAGGATATTACAGATGTAATTAACATTTGTTGTTGTTCAGTTGCTCAGTCATGTCCAGCTGTTCGTGACCCCATGGACTGCAGCACACCAGGTTCCTTGTCTTTCACCATCTCCCAGAGTTTGCTCAAACTCATGTCCATTGAGTTGGTGATGCCATCCCACCATCTCACCCTTGTCATTCCCTTCTCTACCTGCCTTCAATATTTCCCAACATCAGGGTTTTTCTAAAGAGTCAGCACTTCACATCAGGTGACCCAAGTATTGGAGTTTCAACTTCAGCATCAGTCCTTTCAATGAATACTCAGGGTTGATTTCCTTTAAGATTGACTGGTTTGATCTCCTTGCAGTCCAAGTGACTCTCAAGAGTCTTCTCCAATACCACAGTTTGGAAGCATCAAATCTTTGACCCTCAGCCTTCTTTATGGTCCAACTCTCACATCCGTGCATGATGACTGGAAAAACCATAGCTTTGACCATATGGACCTTTGTAGGCAAAGTAATGTCTCTGCTTTTTAACACTGTTTATTAAATAAAGTATTTAATAAGTATTAAATTTATTACTGCTGTGTAGGTTTATCATAGGTTTTCTTCCAAGGAGCAAGTGTCTTTTAAACATTACAAGCCTAAAAATTTAGGGACATCATCCTGGATTATTCAGATAGCCTAATCTAATCACACGAGCCCGTAACAGTTGAGAACTTTCTCTGGCTGGGCTGGGAGAGATGCAGCAAAAGGAGTCAGAGACCTTGGTGGTGTGAGAGAGACTTAACCCACCATTGCTGAAGGGGAACCACATGCAAGCAGCAGAAAGGAAGGCAGGCACCCTCTGATAGCAATGACCAGGCTCTGGCTGACAGCCAGCAAAGAGACGGGACCTCAGTCCTACATCCACAAGGAACTGAATTCACCCAGCACCTCAAATGGGCTTACGCAGAATCTGTCCTGGAGTTTCCACCTAAGAACCAACTCCAGCCCCTACCACATGAGACCTATAGTAGAGGGCCCAGCTGGGTATTGTGCCCAGACTTCTGGGCCCACAGAACTGTGAGATCATAAATGACTGTGTTTTTAATGAAATATGTGGTAATTTGTATGGCAGGGCTAGAAAATGAATACAAACTTCTTGTTGTAGGTTGAGGCCAATGAGAGAAAATGGCGTTATATGGTGTATGGCCTCACAGGGTTCTACATTGTGTAGAGAAGTGGCTTCAGAAAAGGGCAGCCCTGGCTTAATAGAGAGTATTATTCAAAAATCAGACCTCAGAACTTCCCTGGTGATCCAGTGGTTAAGACTCTGCGCTTCCAATGCAAGGGGCATGGGTTCAACCCCTAGGCAGGGAACTAAGATCCCATATGCCTTGCAACAAGGCCAGAGAAATTAAAATAAATAAATAAATGAAAGAATGAGACCTCAAAGCATCACTCAGATTTGGAAGTGAAAGATAAGGAAGATCTCCCTCCACGGTGCTGTATGTGGGGCAGAGGGTGGTTTTCCATCCCCAGAGAACCCCTGTGTTAGTGCCAAGGAGAACACAGGGGGACTTGAGATGACCCTGCTGAGCAGAGAGAGGGGATCATGTCATAGGACAGCAGTCTTTGCATGCTGGAAGCATACCCAGGTTCAAGAGCATTTCAGAGAATCAATACCCCTGAATATGATAAACAATTGTACGAGTGTTTCATACTTTCATCCCATTATATATTTCCTCCATGTTTAAAAGGCCATAGAATCAAAATTGGGAATGTAAATTACCAGCAAAAGGCAGTGTTTGTAGGATGATATTCTTCTTCCATGGGCTTCCCTGGTAGCTCAGCTGGTAAAGAATCCGCCTGCAATGCAGGAGACCCTGGTTCATTCAATTCCTGAGTTGGGAAGATCTGCTGGAGAAGGGATAGGCTACCCACTCCAGTATTCTTGGGCTTCCCTGGTGGCTCAGCTGGCAAAGGATTTGCCTGCAATGCAGGAGACCTGGGTTTGATCCCTGGGTTGGGAAGATCCCCTGGAGAAGAGAAAGGCTACACACTCCAGTATTCTAGCCTGGAGAATTCCATGGGCTGTCTAGTCCATGGAGTTGCAAAGAGTCGGACATGACTGAGCAACTCTCATTTTCACTTTCATTCTTCCTTCCTAATCACAAAATTGTGATAAATCAAGACCTTCTGTCAATTTTTCCTTTGCTGTATTTTTATCCCACAAGTCTAGGCTGAAAGGGATCTGAGGGAACACAGGGGTTATAGACTTCTGTGCTGACTCAGTTCAGTTCAACAAAGTTTTATTACACACCCACTGTGTGCTGTGCACTGTATGTGGAAAGAGGCAGTGTAACAAGGGTATTTAGAAACTCACGGCAGAGCTGAAGTTCTGTGCCATCACTGACTTGCTCTCATCACGGTCAGCACGTCTTCAAAACAGGTTGGCAAGGACTGAAACACACATTGCACTTCCTAGCGCTCATACCTTCCTCTGTGCTGCTCCTGTCCTCGGCATACATTTCCACTTCTCATACCTTCCTTCAGCTCCAGTTGAAAATGAATCTGTTGGAATTTGACAGTCCATAGTCTTTTCTTTAAAAGCCCTAACATAGGACATTCCCTTGGACTCTTCAATTTGCCTTCCAGGAACTGATCTTAGAAATAACTATGGATATGCACAATGATGTATGTCCAAAGCTACCCATCACAGGTTGCAAACCACCAGGATACCCACTAATGGAAAATTGGTTACACAAATAATCATGTATCCATAACATAGAATATTTATGTGGCCTTTCAAAATAATGGAGATCCACAGTTATGGTTATAGAAACAGAGTCATCTTATAATATTGGAAAAAATTCAACCTACAAAATTATGTAATAATATCACAGTTTTCTAGAATCCCAATTTACCCACAGCTGAGAATACCTCTAAGATAGTGAACCAGAAGTCTTTCCTCCATAAAGAAACATATAAGTAAATTCTGTTTAGAATATCGATTGTGTTCCCTGACTCTAAGCACCTGAAATTTGCAGTTTTCTCAGAACTTCAAAGATATTTAATACCCAGGCACAGTTTTAAATATAAAGACAGGTTTAAGCTGAGTTTGCAGGGCAAAGTCATGGGCCAAGAGCACAGCTACAGGTGGCGCTAAGAATGGGAGAAATGGAATCATCTTCCTGTGACTTCACAGTTTATCAATGAAAAAGGAAGAGAAATGTTAAGGGTGGCAGCATCTCTCATAAAGGAAAAGCCACAATCTAATGGGTCCCCAGACTAAGCACATCTTCAGGGAAGACAATAGACTCAATTAAGAACCAGAGTCATAAAAGAATGCAAATCTCCCAAACAAAACATAATTGAGCAGAGAGATGAGACCTGATCCCATAAATAACCCACCATAATTAGAACATATCAACAGTTCCTATTAAAGAAACATCAGGCAGTCAAGTACTGGAAGTCTGGGGAAATTGAGTTCTTAATTAAATCCTCATCAGAATTACTAGTACCCACATCTTCTACAACCCATTTCCCTAAGTCTCAAGTGTAGGTGCATCAGGAAATGGCTTAGTTTCGTGTGATCACATGAAATGAATTCTTTCACTGTTGAATCTTTTTTTTTTTTCAAATTGTTTTTTTAATGTCTATAAATTCTTATTTTTTAATTAATTTTTATTGGAGTATAGGTGCTTTACAATGCTGCTTTAGTTTTCTCTGTTCAATCTTAACAAGGATTGGGTCCTAATTCTTGAAACACTAACCTTCAGAGTTGAATCTCAGTATTCCCAGAGAAGAGCCATGCATGCCTGTCTTCTTCTTTTTTTGTAAATGTTTATCTTCTCTTAATTAGACTCCTCTACCCAACACCCTGTGTTGGCTCCCTAATGTCTACAAAATAGAGTAGGAATTCCTAGGACCTGGAATTCCTCTCTCTTTCCTGTTCCTTACACATGGTTTGTTCTTCATTGGCCCCCTTTTCTGCTAATTCAGTCTTCTCAGCTTAGAATGCCCTTTTTCTCATTCTTTCCCCACTAAAATCTCACTGCAATTCGACTGTTTTATGAAAATTATCTTATCATGGTCGCTTGCCATGCCCGCCCTTCAGTCCTTCTCAGGAGCTTTGGATCTGTTGGCCCAGCCGCTTTTTCTAAAGACTCTTTCCCTAGATTCTGTGACTCTCTTCCCATTGGGTCTTCCTTCGATCTTCCTCTAATTTCTCTGCCACCTATCCTCAGTCTCCTTTTTCTTCCCCTTGCCCAGACTAAGGAGTTGTACCTCCCTAGGTCCTTTCCCTCTCGCTGCATCAGTAGTCTCCTCCACACTCCACCTCTACAGCAATGACTCCCAATTCTGTATCTCCAGCCCCAAATTTTCTCCTTAGTTACAGATCCATATGTGAAACTACCTAATGACATTACCAATTGGACAGTTTGATGCATCTCAAACTCAACACAGCTACAATCTTCTAGAATTTCCTGTCTGCCCCAACTCACCCATTCCACCGAAGTCGCTCCTCCTTTGTTAGGCTCTGGATCAGTGAGTACCACCTCAACCATTTCAGTCCATCCTTAAGCTCAAAATCTTTTCTCGAGATATCTTCTTGTTACTTCCCTTACCCTCTTCTCTCATATCCACATCCTTCCATATCAGGTGTCATCAAATTTTTCCCTAAAGAGCCAGACAGTAAATATTTCAGGCTTTTCAGACTGGGTAGCCTCCAGTCCTGACCACTCAATACCAGGCTCTCTCTTGTTTTAAAGACCAGTGCTGGCCTGCTGGTGCAGAGTGACTGTGTTATATGGTTTCTCAGCAAGTCATTTCAAACAGTTTATTTTTTATTTATTTTTTCCACACCACATGTCATACAGGATCTTCATTCCTCAACCAGGGATCGAAAATGTGTCCCTTGCAGTAGAAGCAAATAGATGGGGAAACAGTGGCTGAGTTTATTTTTGGGGGCTCCAAAATCACTGCCGATGGTGATTGCAGCCATGAAATTAAAAGATGCTTACTCCTTGGAAGGAAAGTTGTGACCAACCTAAACAGCATATTAAAAAGCAGAGACATTACTTTGCCAACAAAGGTCCATCTAATCAAGGCTATGGTTTTTCCAGTAGTCATGTATGGATGTGAGAATTGGACTATAAAGAAAGCTGAATGCCGAAGAATTGATACTTTTGAACTGTAGTGTTGGAGAAGACTCTTGAGAGTCCCTTGGACTGCAAGGAGATCTAACCAGTCCATCCTAAAGAAGATCAGTCCTGGGTATTCACTGGAAGGAGTGATGTTGAAGCTGAAACTCCAATACTTTGACCACCTGATGCGAAGAGCTGACTCATTTGAAAAGATCCTGATGCTGGGAAAGATTAAGGGCAGGAGGAGAAGGGACGACAGAGGGTGAGATGGTTGGATGGCATCACCGACTCAATGCACATGAGTTTGAGTAAACTCCAGGAGTTGGTGATGGACAGGGAGGCCTGGCGTGCTGTGGTTCATGGGGTTGCAAAGAGTCAGACACGACTGAGCAACTGAACTGAACTGAACTGATGTGACTGGATGCCATGATCTTAGTTTTCTGAATGTTGAGTTTTAAGCCAACTTTTTCACTCTCCTCTTTCACCTTCATCAAGAAGCTCTTTAGTTCCTCTTCGCTTTCTGCCATAAGGGTGGTGTCATCTGCATATTTGAGGTTATTGATATTTCTCCCAGCAATCTTGGTTCCAACTTGTGCTTCATCCAGCCTGGCTTTTCACACGATGTACCCTGCATATAAGTTAAATAAGCAGGGTGACAGTATACAGCCTTGATGTATTCCTTTCCCAATTTGGAACCAGTTTGTTGTTCCATGTCTTATTCTAACTGTTGCTTCCTGACCTGCATACAGATTTCTCAAGATGCAGGTAAGGCGGTAAGGTGGTCATGCACACATAAACATATACAAATGCTACCATATGGCATGTGTGATTCTAAACTTTGTTTTAAATTGATTTCCTTTCTTTTATCCTTACAATCTACATTGCAATCTCACATTCTCCTCATTATTAAACTTCAGAGTTTTCTTCCTTTCTCTTTTATTATTTAAATTTTAAAAATTAAAAAACTATCCAAGACTTACACAAAAGTTTAAAAATAATGCCACGCATATTCATGAACCTGCCATTTAGCTTTAAAAATTAAGTATCGCCAACACAGTTAAATCTGCCTGTATGGACTCTTTTGGAACCACCCCAATGTCTCTTCCTCCTAGCCTACATGCATGCTAAGTAACTTCAGTTGTGTCTGACTCTAATCCCATGGGCTATAGCCCACCAAGCTCCTCTGTCCATGGGATTCTCCAGGCAAGAATACTGGAGCGTGTTGCCATGCCCTCCTCCAGGGGATCTTCTTCCAAAGATCGAACCTGCATCTCATGTTTTCTGTGTTGGCAGGCTGGTTCTTTACCATCACGTGGGAAGCCCTTCTTCCTTCCAGAGGTAGCCACTATTCTGAATTTGATGTTTATCATTCCCAAAATTGTATTTGTTATATATGTCGTGTCCCCAAGCAATGGTTAGCATTTTTTTTTAATGTTTTAAAGCTTCATGAAAGTGAAAGTTGCTCAGTTGTTTCTCTTTGTGACCCCATGGACTGTAGCCTGCCAGGCTCCTCTGTCCATAGAATTCTCCAGGCAAGAATACGGGAATGGGTAGTAGTTCCCTTCTCCAGGGGATCTTCCTGATCCAGGGGTTGAACCAAGGTCTCTTGCATTGCGGGATTCTTTACCAGCTGAGCCACAGAAAAACTCTTTAAAGCTCCATAGTATGTTCTTCTGCCATTTTTGTCATCTTAAAATTAAGTTTGTGAGGTCCATCCACATCGGTATATGTAACTCATAGTTCACTAACAGGCACTGCGTAGTGTATTATGTGACTGTTCTACTGTTTCTTTACCTTTTTCCTATTGATGCATACTTAGGTTGTTCCCCCCTCCAAATTAAACATTTATTTGCATAGCTCAGTCATGCCCTCTAGGCTGTTTTTAATTTTTTGCTATCACAACATTGCTGTGAAGATCACTTAATTTTAAGTGCTTCTTTAAAGCAGTTTTTCTGAGCTTATACCTAAGAGCAGAGATGCTAGATTACAGACTGTGCACATTTCTAACTTTCGAAATGTTACTCAGGTGTTTTCTGAAGTGTCTTATCACCTCACATTCTCGCAGCAGCGTATGGATGGATTCCTGTGGTTGCACAGGTACTTAGTCTATCAGGATGTCCTGAAAGGAGAGATGACACATTCAAATAGGATAATTAAGGAGGGTTGTTTTTTTTTTTTGCTACACAGTGTGTGGAATCTTAGTGCCCCAACCAGGGATTGATCCGATGCCCCCTCCATTGGAAGCACAGAGTCAGCATTGGAAGCACTGGACAGCGAGCAAATTCCCTAGGGGTAGTTTAATATAGAAAGTAAGTATTTAGAATTATTTTGTTTTCTTATGAATTGAACTTCCTGGGGTTGTGTTTTCATCTTCAACTTAATCATAATAATTCTTTTTCTTAAAAATCTGTCTTGTTTGATTTAGTACAGTCTCTCCAGCTTTCTATTGGTTAGTATTTACCCCGTATATATTTCTCCATCTTTTTAGCTTTAACCTTACTGCAACCTTAAGTTCAGATATGTTTAATACAGAGTAGAGTGCCCAATTTTTAATATCTTGTATGACAATCTCTGACTCTCGTGTTTTAGTTCATTTTGGTTTACTTGGCTTCCTATTTTTTCTTTTACTTTTCCTTCTTACACACTTCTTTTATTTTCCTTTTAACATTTAAAAAAAAGAGGTAGGCATCTTTTGTTCCATTTTCTGTCTAATGATTAAACCTGTGTGCACTATTCTTGTATCAGTTATCCTTAAGATATTAACAGGTATTCCTGATACAAAATCTAAAAATGTTCAATAGATGTTCAATAAATGTTTTCATTTCATAAATAAATTCAATAAACGTTCAATGATCTCCCTCAAAGAACCAAGAATCTCCCACATATTACATGTTACTGCTGTGCAATATTTTAATGTCTATCTTGTAGCTCTACCTTTCAAATTAGGCATTTTTATTGTTATTCATGTGTACACACAATTTTTAAAAACAATTTATTCGCATATTTACTGATTTCTTCCTACATGTTAAACCTTCTTTCTGGGGTCATTCTCTCACCTGAACTACATCCTTTAACTTCCTTTACTGAAGTCCTATTATTGGCAAACTCAGTCTCAAAATATCTTAATTTCATCCCTATTCTTGTCCCATAGTTTCACCAACAATGTAATTATGAATTGATATGTTGTTGTTCAGTCACTCAGTCATGTCTAACTCTTTGTGACCCCGTGGTCTGCAGCACAACACACTTCCCTATCCTTCATTATCTCCCAGAGCTTGCTCAAACTCATGTCCATCGAGTCGGTGATGCCATCCAACCATCTCATCCTCTGTCGTCCCATTCTCCTCCTACCTTCAGTCTTTCCCAGCATCAGGGTCTTTTCCAATAAATCAGCTCTTCATATCAGGTGGCCAAAGTATTGGAGCTTTAGCTTCAGCATCGGTCCTTCCAATGATATTCAGGCTTGATTTCATTTGGATGGACGGGTTTGATATCCTTGCAGTCCAAGGGAATCTCAAGAGTCTTCTCCAACACTACAGTCCAAAAGCATCAATTCTTTGGTGCTCAGCTTTCTTTATAGTCCAACTCTCACATCCATACATGACTACCGGAGAAACCATAGCCTTGACTAGACAGACCTTTGTTGGCAAAATAATGTCTCTGCTTTTAATATGCTGTCTAGGTTTGTCATAGCTTTTCTTCCTAAGAGCAAGCATCTTTTAATTTCATGGCTGCAGTCACCATCTGCAGTGATTTTTGAGCAAAAAAAATAAACTGTTTTCATTGTTTCCCCATCTATTTTCCATGAAGTAATGGGAGTGGATGCCATGATCTTCATTTTTTGAATGTTGAGTTTTAAGCCAACTTTTTCATTCTCCTCTTTCACCTTCATCAAGAGGCTGTTTAGTTCCTCTTCACTTTCTGCCATAAGGGTGGTGTCATCTGTGTATCTGAGGTTATTGATATTTCTCCCTGCCATTTTGATTCCAGCTTGTGCTTCATTCTGACCAGCATTTCTCATGATGTACTCTGCATATAAGTTAAATAAGCAGGGTGACTATATACAGCCTTGACATACTCCTTTTCCAATTTGGAACCAGTCCACTGTTCCATGTCCAGTTCTAACTGTTGCTTCTTGATCTGCATACAGGTTTCTCAAGAGAAAGATAAGGTGGCCTGGTATTCCCATCTCTTTAAGAATTTTCCACGGTTTGTTGTGATCCACACAGTCAAAGGCTTTAGTGTAGTCAGTGAAGCAGATGTAGATGTTTTTCTGGAATTCTCTTGCTTTTTCTATAATCCAACAGATGCTGACAATTTGATCTCTGGTTCATGTGTCTTTTCTAAATCCAGCTTACACATCTGGAAGGTCTCAGTTCACATACTGTTGAAGCCTAGCTTGGAGAATTTTGAGCATTACTTTGCTAGCATGTGAAATGAGTGCAATTGTGCAGTAGTCTGAACATTCTTTGGCATTGCCCTTCTTTGGGACTGGAATGAAAACTGACCTTTTCCAGTCCTGTGGCTTCTGCTGAGTTTTCCAAATTTCCTGGCATGTTTAGTGCAGCACTTTCACAGCATCATCTTTTAGGATTTGAAATAGCTCAGCTGGAATTCCGTCACCTGCACTAGCTTTGAATTGATATAAAAGCTATTATTCCACTGTTTCCTGGTTTCTGTTGTTGTTTTTGAGGGCCAGTAGTTAGTCTACTTAATATTCCTTGGGAATATTGTACATTTTTCCTCTGACTTCTTTAAAAATATATGGTTTTGGTTGTTGCACTTTCAAGTTGCTGGGTCAAAGTGTAATTTCTTTTTCATTTGTCCTGCATGGGATTAGTTGTACTTCCTGACCATGAAGAACAGCTATTTGGTCAATTCCAGGAAATTCTCAGCTGTTGTTTTAAAAAATATAGTGTGAATATTCTCCCTCTTCTTTCCTTCAATTGGATATATATTACTTATATGCTCTTTCATATTTTTCATACCTTCATACTAAAAAGAAAAGAATCAAATGGGATTCTGGGACTGAAAAATAAAATATCTGAATTTCTAAATTATCCCTACATATTTTTTGTCCACATTTCTATTTAGTGGATAGTCATTTTCTTATTTCTTTGTAGAAAATTTTTAAACAGTAAGGAAATCAGCCTATTGTCTGTTATATGTGTTGCAAAGGTTTTGATGTCGTTGTTTTGCTTTCTGACTTCCTTTACAGTTTTTCCATGCAGCAATCTAAAATTTTTATTTTGTTGAATTTAAAAAATTTTTATGATTCTTGACGTGTCAATTTTAGAAAAACCTTCCCCTTGCTGGCTTATTAAGTTAAACACTTATTTTTCTCCCAGAATAGTTCAAATTTCATCTTTGTTAAAAGCAAGTTTTACATTTTACGAATTACCGGGACTTTGGAGCCTGGTGGGCTGCCGTCTATGGGGTTGCACAGAGTCGGACACGACTGAAGCGACTCAGCAGCAGCGGCAGCAGTAACTCTTTTAAGAACACATTTTCAAAGAGCACAGTAAGTCACTTGTTTGCTCAATGAAATGCATGAAAAGTTGGACTAGTGACTCTATTTCAAGCTGCAGGGAATTTCCTGATAACACAAAATGCCCCGAAGTCCAGGTTTCATAGTTTTAGTAGTACTTTTTATTTACCTTTTCAAACTGCAAAAAATCTAAATTGCATTTTCAACAGGGAATGTGGATCCTGAGACAAAAACAAAAGGTTTGATGTATAATGTAAAAACCAAGGAAAATATACTCTATAAAGAGGGACATTAGAATAAGCTGACCAGAGTTTGGATGGCACTGGATTGTCCTTCAGAAATGCTGGTGATCCTACTACCATAACCAAGGATGTGCCAATGAACATTCCTTTCCAATCTAGGAGAAACACATAAAAGTACCTATTTGCTTATTGCTTAAATATAACTTTTTATTGTGGAGATATGAAAGAACCAAAACTCTGGTATCTCTGGTGTGAGGGAAAACAAAACAAAACAAAAACACAGCTGCAAGTAACCACCTTTCATCCCGTGAAGTTTAAAAATAAATTGAGGACACTTTTAATGAAAATGAGTGCGTGCACACATATAGAAAGGGTGAGAAAGAGCGAGGGGACGACTTTGGCAGCATGAGATGAAGTATTAAAAGCACAGGAAGCAAATGATTTGTAGCTTCCTCCACAAGGTCAAATTTAGTTTCCACGTGTGGCTGATATTACATACTGGTTTCTCTAATACCTGTTCAGCAACCTCCTTCTTGCTGACTTTCCCATATTATGGAGGCCAGAAAGCTAGACACTGTGCTTCCCAGACTCCTTTGTAGCAAGATTCTGAATGTGACTTAAATTATGCTAATTAGACATATTTTATCAGTCCCAGTACTTTGGACACTCACCTGTGGCCCCCTATTTAAAGGGGCACCAAAGTACTCAGTAATAAAAGCAAATCGTATTTTAATAGTTTTTTAAAAACTCAATATTAAAACAAAAAATTATGATAAACAAAATCCCAAAATGTTCAACAAAGACAAGATCAGTAGTAGTCCCAGGGCAAGCCATATTGGAGCCTGAAGCAAAAGTAAAAAATAGTCATACTGATCTTGTCCGTCTTGTATGATCCTAGACTTGATTACGAACCACGTTACATGTGGAGAGGAGCAGGTGCCAGGGATCCATTCTTTGCTGGTACAGATTTGAGTAGAGGAGAGATAGGTCTAGAGCAGCTTTGCACTTTAGCAGAGGCATCTTTCTACCTGTAGCCCAGGTAGCATGTTTCGGAAACAAGTCTCTAACCTTGCTTCTGGCAGTGTCAAGAGCAGCAGCTCCCTTGGTGACCCAGTTCTGCCGTGTGGTTTTGGCAGTTGTTTTTGAAGGCTCATCCTAGAGTTTGTTTCCTTGGATTTTCCAATTAACTGTGTACCAAGCTCTTTCTGTTTACAGCTGCCTAGGAAGGATTTTGTTCTCTGCAGACAGACCCAACTTAGACCCCTTGGAGAGCAGATGCTACACCCCTTGCAGTAGATGAAGTCAAACCTTTTGGGGTCAAACAGAAACCAGAGAATGCTGCTTTGGAATGACATTGTTAATATAACAAATATACTTGGACAATGGGTTGAAAGATTGAGGATATTTAATCTCACCAGACTGGGTTTCTTTATCTATAAAGTGAGGGTGATAATTCTCCTTCTATAGGGTTTTTGTAAGTATTACAGGACATAATAAAAAGCAGAGACATCACTTTGCCAACAAAGGTGATGGTTTTTCCGGTAGTCATGTACAGATGTGACAGTTGAACCATAAAAAGGCTGAAGGCTGAAGAACTGATGCTTTCAGATTATGGTGCTAGAGAAGACTTTTGAGAGTCCATTGGACTGCAAGGAGATCAAACCAACCAATTCTAAAGGAAATCAACTTTGAATGTTCATTGGAAGGACTGATGCCAAAACTGAAGCTCCAATACTTTGGCCACCTAATATAAAGAGCCAACTCATTGGAAAACACCCTAATGCTGGGAAAGATTGAGGCCAAGAAGAGAAGGGGGCGACAGAGGATGAGATAGTCGGATGGCATCACCGACTCAATGGACATGAGTGTGAGCAAACTCCAGGAGATAGTGGAGGACAGAAGAGCCTGGTGTGCTGCATTTCATGGGGTTGCAAAGAGTCAGACACGACTTAGAGACTGAACAACAAAGTCTAGAGTCTGACCCAGAGTTGGTGTGCAGTAAAACTTTTAGCAGTTTATTTCTCTTACCTTTGGGTAATATATTAAGTGTTAATAATTTAGCCATCTTGTTCATCTTTGGTCACTTTATTTATAAAGGTTCCAGGTAAAATATCTGAACAGAAAAATAACTGGTAATGAATTTTCAATATTTCCTGAGATTATTTTTTATTAATCAGGTTAGTATGAACTAGAAAACATAAAAAAAAAAATATTGGCAAAGATGGGATTGGTTCTATAGCTGTCAAAGCTTAAGTAAGAGATCCCTTATCAAACCAACTGCAAAATATGAGGGCAGCCAGTAGTTACTGCATCAGTCACTAATGCTATTTGCCTAGAAGTATTTTCCACTCAATTTTTTCAGTATGTTGTTGAGGCATTTTTTTTTTAAAGACAACTTTTGCCAAAAATAGCAAAGTTTGATTCATCTGCTTTTTTAGACAAATATGTAATGAAACAGGAAATAACTTTGAAAGCCCTCTTAACTGCACTGATATACATTTGTTTTAGCTATGGTGGGGGAGGGTGTCAGATTTAAGAAAGGGAATTTACTAAAAGAATATTGGGTAAGCCCACAGAATCTCAGGAAGGCCTGAGAACAAGGCTCACAGTGTATACAGCCCAGAGTCACACCCCAAGTCAGCCTGCAGAAAGGATCCATGAAGCCATTAACAGCACAGCTTCTGCACAGACCCCATGGTTTGCACCATGGACCCCAGTGACACTGGACCTCACACCGCCGCCATTGTGCGCCTGCAAACTGGATACAGCCACGTGACTACTGCTGATGGTAGCCATATTGGATTTTTGCAAAGTCCCTAATTCTTCATATTGCTGGTTCCTAATTCAAAGTCTGGTGTGTGTCTGATCCTCAAAAGCTGGGTAACACACCTGTCCCTAGCTGCAAGGGAGCCTGGGAAATTAATTTCTGTCACTTACATTCTTACAGTGAAAGGCAAACTCTGTCTGATAAAGATGAAATTCTCCAACTATGTATAGCAGGATGTGGCTCGTGACCATAAACTGAGCATGAAGATTTAGCACTAAGTACTCTGAATTCTAAAGTGCCAGGAGTTACTGGGGCAGGACACCCCAGTCAGGGTTTGCTGAAGAGGTAGCTGGACAGGTTTAACCCACCTTCATCTAAGAAGTCTTGGAAGATGGAGGGAGAGGGAATTATTGAAATATTAATACATATTTTACGAGTGGAAAGGACAGTGATTTTCCCTCTTCTGTCCACTGTTTGGGTGAGAAGAGGATGCTACTCGTCCATCTCCAAGGTAGTAGTAAAGGAGAACACTAAGAGACACACTCACAAAATCTAAGGGTGCCTGCAAAGTGAGGCCAGCACTTCATGTCCCCGGTTGGTATTTACTCAGTCAGAAGACTTGCTCATCTTCCTTTTGATCCTATTTGAGCAGCAAGAGGAGAAGTAAGGTGGAGAGAGAGAGCTGCAGAATTTGCAGTGGATCAGGTAGATGTTGTGGAGGGTGGCCAGGGTCTTACCATCTTGCCAGGACCCTACCTGAGAGGAACGCCCTCCAGGTGAGTGGACACCAGCAGCAGCAGGAGATTGTAGGATGTACCTCCAGCAGGCACTGACCTTCATCACAGTCACTCAGGGAGCAAGGACAATCAACCAAGAAAGGACCGAGACAATTAGGAAGGAGATGATTCTCCCATCTCTGGTTCTTTCTGCCCACCACACCAGAGGCATCAGGCTCAAAAGGAGTGTAGGATGGAGTATACAGAAGTGGTCCATGACCCTCCTCCCTGCACTCTGATGCTGGAGCAGGAGGAGGAGAAGGCAGAAAGTGCCTGCTCACCTCAGGTCCCCAGGCCACAGGTCTGGCTACCGTAATGTGGGAGAAATGTTGGCTCAGAAGAGAGCTTGGACCTGGACTGACTTCTAACAACCACCAGAGGGACTTTCTGAGATGTCCACAAAGGGTGGAAGCAGAAATAGAGGAGGAAATAAACAGACTTGAGATTAAAAGGAGAAGGGATGATGAAGAAGAATAAGAAGGAAAAGGAGAAATATTATCTAAAAACATTTTTTTTTCCAGCGGGTCCCTCTAAGTCAGCAATCACAAAGCAAATGGAATCATCTGCTGCCCAAAACAAGTCTGAGAATAAAATGAAGAAGGTTGAGAGTGGGGAGGGATATCACTCAGTGAAAATTACAGCATTAATGGTAAAATAGAGACCCTCAACCCCAGATTCATTAATTGGGAACGTCTTGTGCTGAGCATTGCCCTGAGAGGGGAGGAGGGAGTGACCAAGGGTCAATGAGGCAAGCAACCTTGCCAACAAGGAAGATGGGGCCCTCATCAAATTCCCAAGGTCCCCCTGAGAACACTGTACCATGGCATGTCTTTAACCACTTTCTGAGACTCTCCCCTTGTAAATCACTGATGAAGCTCATAACATAAACTTAAAAAGGGAATCCTTAAGTCCGGATCATTAAAATATCGTGACTGTAAGACTGAAGAGATGGTGCTTCCCTGGTGGCTCAATGGTTAAAAAAAAAAAATCTGCCAGTCAGCGCAGGAGACACAGGTTCAGTCCGTGGGTCAGGAAGATCCACTGGAGAAGGAAATGGCAACCCTGTCCAGTATCCTTGCCTGGGAAATCCCATGGACAGAAGAAGCCTAGGAGGCTACAGTCCATGGGACTGCAAGAGTCAGACACGATTTAGTGACTAAACAACGACAACAAGACAGAAGAGAACCAGTCTGGATTCGAACATGAGGGATGTCATCGCACCTCACATCAGATCCTCATCCTGGCACTGCCAGACTCTCCCCACGCTTGGGGTTTGGAGTCACCCAGGCTTGATTTTTGAGTCCCACTTTGCCCCTTGCTAGTTGTGTGACCTTGGGCAAACTACTTAGTCTCTCCAAATAAAAGAACGTTTGGTGGGATAAATTGGGAGATTAGGATTGACATATATACACCACTGTGTATAAAATAGATAACTCATGAGAACTGACTGTAGGAACTCTACTCAAAGCTCTGTGGTGACCTAAATGGGAAGGGAATCTAAAAAAGAGGGGATAAATATATACGGATAGCTGATTCACCTGGCTGTACAGCAGAAACTAATACAACATTGTAAAGCAACTCTACTACAATAAAAATTACAGCCACTATGGAGAACAGTGTGGAGATTCCTTAAAAAACTGGAAATAGAACTGCCTTATGATCCAGCAATCCCACTGCTGGGCATACACACTGAGGAAACCAGAAGGGAAAGAGACACGTGTACCCCAATGTTCATCGCAGCACTGTTTATAATAGCCAGGACATGGAAACAACCTAGATGTCCATCAGCAGATGAATGGATAAGAAAGCTGTGGTACATATACACAATGGAGTATTACTCAGCCATTAAAAAGAATACATTTGAATCAGTTCTAATGAGGTGGATGAAACTGGAGCCTATTATACAGAGTGAAGTAAGCCAGAAGGACAAACACCAATACAGTATACTAACGCATATATATGGAATTTAGAAAGATGGTAACAATAACCCTGTAAAAAAAAAAAAGAAAAAAAAAATGTAGGGTAAAAAAGAATATTTGGCAAGCTCTTGGCAGGACCCCTGGCACTGAGGAGACATCCAGTAAGTGTGAGTTTGGTTGTTATTGAGAACAACCTCCCCATTAACAAATGTGCCAGATAGGAAGTCTTCTGTGGTTGATTTTAGGTTTTTTCCCCCAGCAGGGAATCATTTTAAGCACTTTTATAGTATAAACACAGAACATGATGGAGTAGGATACAAAGTGCCTTAATTTTTAGCATCACAAAATCAAGCATAAAATTCAAAGGCATTTCTGCATTGCCCCCGCTGGAGAGGTAAGGCTGAGGAGGACCGCTGTGTGGGTGAGGTTCGTGCTCACTTCGCTCAATCAATAGGGAGGTTTGGGAGACTAGCTGGTACGGCACTGCTGGAATCCTTAAAGGATGACCTGTTCCGCCTCCGATTTAACGACGTAGAGCTGTGGTCACTGAGCGGCCGGAGGTCAGCCAGCTTCGAGTCCTTTCGGTCTGCCTCGAAGCACAGTGCCTTTGCCTCGGTACCACGCCTGGATCTTGTCACCCCTCCCAGGGCCCACGCCCATCACCACACCAAGAACACAGGTGATTCTTCGGTCAAAGTTTACCAAATGCTAGTTTCAGCATGTCTGAGATTTTAAACCTCAGTCCCCTCCTTTCCTTGAACATTCTTTCTTTTCTTGCAAATAAGCAAAACACATTCTGTTCCTTAGAATTCTGCATGTTCAGCGGGATATTTTTGGGCATTGAGGTGGATTGTAATGCAAATGTCCTTGATTTTCTTGGGACTCTTTTTCTCTTGTGAATTTCAGTGAATGATAGGCCCCCTTGAAATATATGCACTTTTGATAGATGAAAATTCTCTTTTCCCTTGCGAAATGTGCTTGGCAGCAGATATTTCGGTTTGGTGAGATTTGCTTATTAATTCAGTGTCGTGCGGGGCTCAGCGGAGTAGACCTGCAAGATAAAGTTAGGATTCAGGGCCGGGACCCAGAAAAGGCCATGGCATCAGGGTGCCAGAGGAGAAAGACGAAGAGAAAGGGAGCTAGAAATTGGGGTCTCCAATCAAGAACTGGGGAGAGCTGGAGGTGACTAAATAAGCACAGAGTTCAGGTAAACAAGAGTGGGAGACAGGGGTTCAGATGAGCAGAACTCAGAACTGGGACTGGTAACAGGACTCTGCAGTTTATTTGGTCCGTTTTGTTGAAGCGGTAGTTGCCACAAAAGCCACTACATTTAGAGCCATACTTGCTTATCAGTCGGAATCCTGGGTGGAGAGCAATCCCTGGCCACCAACTTCCCTGAAATTCCTGGGAATGTGAACTAGCTCCGTACAGCAGTTTTCTGCCCCCCAGGAGAAAGGTGTTTAGGATAGTGGCTGGGCCAGCAGCCTCTTCCAGCATTTTGGACCTCTCCTAGCATTGTTGTGGTCTGGGGACTTGGGGCATGCTGGCCCAGAAAAAGATAAGATGAGAGGAGAAACCAGAGCTACTTTAAGTGGAGACTCTGGGAAGGCAGCTCTCAGTTCTTTATAAGGAAGAATTCTCTCGTCAGAGCAATGTAGTCTGTGAAGGAGAGAGGCTCTTCCTGTCCCCAGGGGCATGCAGCCTCCAGCAAGCCTTCCTGTACAGAGCAGTGGTTGGACTAGATCTCTCCTGGGATCCTGTCATCACTCAGATGTTGTGAGTCAGTGATTGCCCACCTCTCACCCCTGAGGAACACTCTTTCACGCTTCCCACTGCACTCAGGGTCACATCCTGACTCCTCCCTTCCTAAAGTAAAAGAGACATGAATTTACATAATGAAAAGGCTCCCTTTTTGCCTGGGGAAGTTGACCAAGGACAGTAAACACTAAGTCATATCTTTGAAAATATTAGATGCTCAAGTAAAAGGAAATACCTT